>NC_081826.1:21543787-21846818 GCF_030867095.1 Alligator mississippiensis
TCCAGTCTGGCAACAGTCTTTGTTGTAGTTTAGCACTGTAGGCCCTAGAGGCCCTTGGCTGCCTCTGTTACCTTCATCCATCCCATCTGTTGCGTGCCTTTGCCCTTCAGATGCCCTCCTTTTATTCCTGTATGATATAGGCATCTTCACAACATGATCTAGGCATCTTTGTCCATGTCTTCCAGGTGGTCTTCTCTCCTCTGGTACTCGGAGGATTACTTTCTTTGGTGTGTGAATCGCTTCCATTCTTTCAATGTGGCCCAGCCACTGTAGTCATCGCGCTCCGATTTCCTGTGTCAGGGTGGGTGGGGTCTCTGTACAAGTGCTATAACTCATTATTGGTTCCTATGTGCCATTCTTGTCTGGCAACAATCAAAGACACCTATTGGATTATGGTGAATGTAAAATTAGGAGGTAGAAGATGTACTGAAGTTTTCTAGGCCCTAGGAATTGTGCTTGATTTTGCAGGAGGGACACTGGTTTAGACAGCTTCTTACTTACTCAAAACAAATATGTAAGTCAGTTTATTTAGAAAGCTGAGGTTTTGAAGAAACATCATTTTGGAAGGGTTTTGTTGTTCCTGTGTACTCTTTGGATGTTAGCTGAAATGCAATCATCAAAATAATTAGATCTCTGTGTTTCTCTGTCTGAGGTTTTATGTTGTGAACAATCTCTCTACTCAGCATTCTAGATCAATCTTGTCATTCCAATTTGTCACACATTTCTTTAAATGTTCCATATTGCCATGAAGTTTCATAACCCCAGCCCACTGCTGAAGGCCATAAATCTGGAACAAGGCTTCTGAGCAAGAAGCGGGAGAAAATTAACAGAATTTTAAAAAGGGAAATGCAGTAGCTCACACACTAGCATGCAGGGTTGGATCCAGGGAAGTGCAGTGGTGCATCTGCACCTACCTTTGATTCCTGGTCCACCCAACTGCCTGGATTTAAAATCAACTTAAAACCTACTGCCTGGAAGTGTCAGCAGCATTTCTATTCAGGCAGCAGTGAGGGTGTCAATTAGTTTCCTGACTCATTGTCATCTACCTGGTTCTTTCTAAACTCTTCATTCCACAGGTGTTAACGATCCTCTCTCCCTTTCAATGATCTTTACTGGTTCTACTAATCAAGCTATCCTTTCTTTGGCAATTCTACTGTCTTTTAGCTGCTCCTGGTAAAGTATTTCCTATTTCACAGCTGTGAAGACTGCTTTAGCTAGAAACTAGGGCTGTGCAAAGCTTTGGTTGATGATTCAATTTGAAGAAGAGTCGGCCCGATTGGGCGGCTGAATCTCTGAATCCAAATCAAATTGGGAGACCAATAAAAAGGTCTGAAAAAGGCTGACACCTCTGAATCGATTTGTAAAAGCTTTGGAGAAGATTTGGACCCCCCCCCCACCAGGCACCATCCCCTGCCTGCTCCCCCAAACCCCCTGAGTGCCCCCTGACCCCCGCCCACTCTCCCAGCCCCACCAATGGCTGCCTTGCCCGGCCCTAGCATCCCGGCACTTGAAACAAACAAAAAAAGCCCCACACTCACCGGCTGCTGCAGCAGCCATCAGGGCCTCTGGGGGCTTGTGGCAGAGCCCTCCCCATGCAGTGTGGGGCAGTGGGGTCAGTGGGGATCGTTCTTCCTCCTGGCAAGAGTCAGTGAGTGTGGGGCTTTTTTTTTAAGTGCCGGGACACTGGGGCTGGGCAGGGCAGCCATTGGCGGAGCTGGGAGAGTGTGTGGGGGATGGGGCCTGTTCAATTCAGAGATTTGGCCAATTCAGCGGTGGCAGAATCTCCAAATCAGATTCAGCTGAATTGATTTGGGACAGTGATTCAAATCACTGAATCAAATCACTGTCCCCCGAAGTGGCCGAATCCGAATCTGAAGTGAATACCAGCTGCTTTGCATGGGCCTACTAGAAACATTAACACAGGTGTGGGAATTTTAACTCAGCTGAACATCAACTCAGGTGTGGAAATAACTTTCAGTGAAGCACGGGATGCATTGTCAAAATCCTCAAGAAGGCTACATTTTGATTTATGAATCTGAAAGAAATGTACATTTAATTCTAATGACTACAGGACTAATGAAACAATAACTTTTGATTATTTTCACCTAGTTTGTTGTGTTTTTATACATAATATATAATACAGCAAAGTGATGTAGATTCCAATAATGTTTTCTTTCTTTTTTTTGCTTCAATTTTAACTTGAATAATATAGGAAATGGGCCCCTAGCTTATTCGTAAAGCTTCTAGTTTCTATTTAATTGGATAAAAATATGTGATGGATTATGCGATGATGCACCACACCATCTGCGCTCCCCTTCTCAAAATCCAACACCTTGCTTCTGGTCCACTTCCAGGTCTGCTGCTGAGCATGCTGGGGAGCGCCCCATGCTTCTGTGGGATGCTTCATCTGCCCAGCATTGAAGCATTCATGAGCCACCTGCTACCTTGAGGTATATAGAAAAAACATTTAAAGCTGTGTCTATGTCTGAATCACCGAATCTTTCCAAATCTCTCTGAATTGATTCAGAGGGTTCTGATTTGATTTGAAGAGATTAAAGAGTCCTCTGATTCAATTCAGATTCAGAGATTTGGCCTCTGAATTGGGTTGAATCTCCGCTGAATTGAATCGGCGACCAAAGCTTTGCACAGCCCTACTAGCTACTAGATTTCCCTAAGATGGAAGTGACTAAAGAGAAGTAGTTAGCTGTGTTAGTTCAAAGTCAGGCAGAAGGTGGGGTAGATTTTTCCTCCCTCATGTTCCCACCCCCATGCCCCACTCCTACACATGCAAGTTTTTTTGTTAAGCCTTCCTAAGAGGCATTAACAGTGTACATACATGCTCTGTGCAGGTTTTACAGCACTTTAATTTAGATCACTTTTTAAAGCACTATAAAATTAAAGTGCTCTTAAACATGGCAGAAGTGCAGTGTTTGGTGGGTGCGGGTCTCTGAACCTCCTTGCACTTTACAGGTTAGGTAGCAGGGGGCACTCCATAGCCTTCTGGGGCTTCTCCACTGGTCAGAGATTTGATCAGAGTACAGAAGTTATTTAAGGTGCTGTAAAATACGGTGCTTCAAATATAATAACTCATTTAACAAGGGTTAATTTAATGTGTGGCATCCATTTTTAAAGTGCTGTAACGATGTGCAATTCTGTTAAGTCATGGCAATAAAGCTTTTTAAATGGTGACAAAAGCAACTTCTGTACACACCCTGGGTGTTGTCTGTAGCCAAGGCTGGGGAGTTTGCCTGGGCTGTGCCAATGCCCCTGCTGGGACTTTAACCGAGATGTTCCTGGCTAGAGAGGCTTGCCCCTCTCTTCCAGGTCAGACCAATCTCCATATTTGGGGTTAGGGAGGAATTTTACCCCATGGTTAGATTGGTATGGACTGTGGGGTTTTTGCTTTCCTCCATTGTGGGGATGCAGCCCTCTTCCTGGGATCGATTGAACTTATATTAACAATTTTTGCAGCATCAGGATATTGGCCACCCTGGTCCCCTGCTTTACCTGTGACAGGTTAGCATGTTATGTCCTATGTTGTGTCAGTGTTCACTGTAATTTTGCTAAAAGGTTAAACATTAGAGACGTATTGGATGTTTTGGATAGGG
The DNA here is from genome assembly GCF_030867095.1 of Alligator mississippiensis. Lineage (NCBI taxonomy): Eukaryota > Metazoa > Chordata > Crocodylia > Alligatoridae > Alligator > Alligator mississippiensis. The sequence continues at coordinate 21,547,396 of NC_081826.1, forward strand.
ATGATCCTGCCCCAGGCAGGAGGTTGAACTAGATGACCTCTCAAGGTCCCTTTCAGTCCTTCTCTATGATTCTATAATTGGAGCTTTCAACTTTGAAAAAAATGGAACTATTTCATTCAAATTTAACTTGTAACTTGCATTTCTTACAGTAGAAATAGTAGAAATCTTGCCTAAGGAAATTGTCAGTAAATATAATAAGGTAAAATGCCCTCTGAAACAGATCTTACCCCGGTGTAGCTGTTCTGGTGATGTTTCCTCTGACTATATTCCAAAGCAGTTCTAACAATGAAAATACCAAACAAAACAAAACCTACTTTTCTTTACATATGAAACAACCCTGCCCAAGCTATAACCTCTCCCACCCCCCAAGCCCTTTTAGCAGTCTGACTCCTCTGAGGCTAGCAGGCTAGCCTGATCCTTACTAACACCACACACCCCTTCAGAGTGAGTCATTTTTATATGGCCCCCTTGGGTACACTCTTAGGTCCTGATTGCTCTTGGTTAGAAACCCTGCTTCATTACCCTAGCTCTTTCCACCTGTGTGGAGATGGGTCTCTAGGGACCTAAGCAGATCTGAGTTACCTCCCTGCTTGCCAGATGCAGGGTGGGGTCTCTGCAGCCCTCACGCTCTAATATCAGATGGTGCAAAAATTACTTTTACAAAGAAAATCCCATGTTCACGTTTCTTTCAGACCTCCCCCCCCCTTGCAATTTGGGTTTCTTATCCAACTCTTAAGAGTTTTCTTTCTGAATAGTGTTGGTTAGAAAAACTGAATTGGCTGAATATTGTTTTTTTTGGATCTAAAATATCATTTCAGGTGTTGAAATCCAAACCTAAGTCCCACTTTAGGCACCTAAGCCATCGGTCAATGTAACTGATCCAAAGCCCATCAAAATCAATGACTGCCTTTCACTGACTTTAATAAGCACTGAATCAAATTCTATTACAGAGAGGAAGGGCGGGAAGCACTGCTTCCCATCCTTGTCCCAGAGGGTACCACTGTTTGGGATTCAAATCTAAACAGCTTTCAGACACAAATATGTTTGTGAACCTTCAGATGGTCACAGAAGCCAATTTTTAAAGGTTTTAGTATCATTGAAGGAATTATATTCGTCTGTAAAGCAGAACATCATCATTTAATCATCAGTTTTGCCTCACAAGGCTCTTTTTCTTACTATGTAACAAAAGCAGGGAAAACCCTTTAAGTGCTCCCCTAATGGAAAGCAAACCAGAGAGAGAGAAATGTTGTGACTCATTTCCATGGCAACCTGAAAATGATGACGTGAGTGGAGCTCTGGATTATGCTTGTTTAGCAACAAATGTACAACACATCAATACATATTTAGTGACCAGAGGATTAAGAAGACAATGATGAATTGTCCATAGCTCTTGAGCCTTCAGAATACTTCAGAAAAATGGTGGGTGGTAAAGTCTATCTGAAACTGATTTCATAGATTTCATAGACATTAGGGCTGGAAGGGACCTCGGAAGATCATCGAGTCCAGCCCCCCGCCCAAAGGGCAGGAAAATGATGGTCTTCCCATTATGAATTGTTTGCTCATTTGTTTGTTCTTTACCTTTTAGACTAAGGTTCAGTGAAAGGGGGAGAATTACACTGATTTTTAGAACTTGCTCTGCTTTGAATATGAAAGCTAAACCTATGCACCACTCCCTGTCTTGGACGGTCAGCAAAGTATGAAAAAAGAACCTTTATTTTCAAAGCATGTACCTCTAGTACTTGAACTGGCCGCAGTTGGCAGTAGCTGTTCCCTGTGCACCAGCCACCATGCAGATTTCTTTCATGTATTACACATGCACACACCTGTGTGGATACCTTTCCAGCCCAAATACCTTCATATGGAAGCTACAGATTTTTCACAGGTGACATTAGTCATTATAGGAAATGTCCTATGGAACGTTTTATAGACGGTGGTAACTATTTTGCAGTGTGATGAACTATTGTATAGAACAGGAAGGGCAATCACTTCGGCTGGAGGGCTGCTTAATGAGTTTTGGTGAGCTATTGAGGGCCATAAGGTAGCTCCACCCCTTGACAGATGCTCCACCCTCTGATTGCCATTTTGGGACTTTAATCCCTGACCTTGGCCACTAGAAATGTCTCCCCTTGCTCAGGAAGTAATCTTTTTTTTGGGCAGCGGGGGTGTTGCTTGTATATTGTGTGTGGAGGGCTGGGTGTGTTATTTGTGTGGGCAGGGTTGGGGGAGTATGTATTGGGGGGGTGTGCATGGGGTGTGGGTATGGTGCAGGTGAGGTGTTTTGGAGTGTGGGAGAGGTGTGTGTGTGTGTGTGGGGTGTGTCACGGGTGTTGTGGTGTGGGTGTGGGTGAGGTGTGGGGCATATGGAACTGCTGAGTGTGTGTGCGGGCATGGTGGGGGGTGGGGGTATGGGGAGTATGTGTGTGTGGGGTTTGGGTATGGTGTAGGTGGAGTGTGTGTGGGAGATGTATGTGTGGATGTGTATAGGGGTGTGGGATGTGTAGTTAGGGTGTGGGCTATACCACGTGTTACGTGTGTGTATGTACTCTTACCAGTAGGTGAGACACTTCTATGTTGTGTTTGTCTACTGTTGCTGCCTTTTGTTGTGTGAAAAGCATTCAGTTAAGCCAGTGGTGACCAGCCTCTTTTTCCAAGCATGCCATAAGCTGCATGAAATAGTGCCATTGTAATAATTAGCCACCGCAGTCTACAAGTGGCATTGAATCCTGTCAGCACTGAGATGTGGCAACACTGCATTTGACAGCACCTACCCCTGCAGCTCCTACAAGGCTAAACGCTAGAGCCAGCACTGACCTCTGCCTCCTCTCCCCTCCCTGACTGTCTCTCTGCTCCCTGCCTGCTCCCTGAGTGCCACCCCATTTCCTATCAGCAGTGCCACGTGTGGCATGTGCAGTGCAAATTGGTCACCACTGAATTAAACCTTTTCTTTGGAGAATAAAGGTGGTTGCCGTCTTTTTCCTTATGTGATTTCACTGGGACAAGCAAACCCCTGCAATACTCAAAAACTTTCCTCTACCAGATGCAGTATCACCAGCCTGCAGAATCTCCATGGTCTAGAAGTCGGTGACATAATAAGTTAGGAGACACTTCTCCATCAATATTAAAACTGGGAAGTAAAGCTGATAAAGTGATAGCAAGGGAGTTTTCCAGAATTAAGGAGGGTGCATCATATAATAAAACATAAACAGTGCAGAGCCTTCCATCACAACAGGAAGAAGATAAAATTGCCTCTAAAATGAAGCCGTCTCCTTTCAAATGAGTGTGTCTTGGCAGTTCCGCTAGACTGAACAGGTGCTTGGCTCTACAGTGATTCCAAATGTTTTCCCCCAGTTTGTCTGGCATTTGTAAATACAGGGAAAATTTTGTTGAAAAGGATATTCATGAAATAGTATTGGATTTTGTATCTTAAAATTAAATAAAAGCAACAATCCTCTTATTTTTGAGTGTCTACTGATCTTTATTTGAAATATAACAAACAGGTCTGGTAATAATTACTGCTTTTTCAATGGGTACCCACAAATGGAATATCTAGATAACTATTAAGATTAAGGGTGACTAATGAATCTGGAGACCTAGACAACAAAAGTTTATCTCTAGCAATCTTCCAAGAGCTTGATTTTCAAAGGCTGAATGCTTAGCACTTTCTACAAATTAGACATACTTCAACTTGGGACCTAAATACTGAGGCATTACTAATCAGTTCTTTCAAGTATAGGAGTTTCTCTCCCAAATCAGGAGTCTTTTCTCAAAAGGTGACTTCCTGTTTTTTGGTCTGTCCTCTGATTTTTGTTTATTCCCCATGTATGTGGCAAATAATGTTTAGGAAGAGTCTGATCCTTGTTTCACAGGCTCTTGCTATAGGATCTATCTTGAGATCAGATGATACCCATTCACACAGAACTCTGTCTGCCAGTGCAGTGTTCAGCTTTTCTTCAAATGACAATTCTGTACTTCCTAGCCATCACCACCAGGAATTTGTATTACTGTAGTGTTTGGAGAGGTGGTTAGCTGTGTTAGTCTGATGTCAGGCACAAAGTAGGGCAGGATAGCTAGCACCTGAGGGTGCCTGCACACTTGTTCAGAAGTGAGGAGTGGTGTTTTAATTAGAGACCTTCCTGCAGACCTGCTTTAATTAAAATTACCCAGTGTGATGTGTAGTAAGCCCTCACACACTAAAAAATGGCCCTGGGATGCTTTAACTAAAGCTTATTCAATGGGATTTAGTTAAAGTGCCCCAGTGGCCATTGTTAAACTCATGGGGGCTTATACATGTAATGCTGCAGCGACGCTACAGCATTCTAACTAGAACATGGAGCAGCCTCAATTAATCGAGTCTGCTGCAATGCATTCTAATTAGAATGTGTCAGAGCTCATGTATATGCATCCCAAGAGAATAACTGGTTCAGCAAAGTATGACCTTTCATATGCAACACCCTCCATTTGACAAAGCAGGTTCTTGCATATGAAAACTCATGCCTCTCTGAATCAGTTAGTCCCTGTGTGCAAAGGCATACATTTCCAGGGGTAGAAAAAGCAGTGGCGGCTTTTGTGCTTCAGGGCGGCTGCTTTGTGTGGCTGCTTTGTGCTTCAGGGCACGCCCTTGCATGTGCTCTCCAGCGCATGCCAAATTGTCTTGGATGGGGTAGGGGAGGCTGGAGCCAGCACCTGTGCTGGCTCCAGCAGCCTTACCTGGGATCCTGGGGGGCCTCGCAGGGCAGCAGTGGTGCTGATCTGGCTGCATGGAGCCTGGCTGGCAGCCAGAGCATAGCTCTGGAATGCTAGACTCCATTTCTGGTGGTGCACACTGCTACCACATGCACCACGGTGCTTTTTGTACTGTTATTTTTTTTGATACCGGGCCTTTTTTTGTTTTGTTTTGTTTTTTTTTTTGATACTAGGATATCCCAGTATCAAATTTTTGGCACTATAGTACAAATTTTAGTGTGGTGCACATTATCAAATTTTTGGCACCGCAGTACAAATTTTCAGTGAGGTGCACAGTTGCACATTCACCGCATGTGGTTTGTGGTGCAACAAACAGGTTTAAGGCACCACAAACCGCATGTGTATGCTTGTCTGTACGTGCCCTAAGGTGCCACCCTGCCCTATCTTCTGCCTGTAGTGCTTAGGAGCCCAAGTGAAAAAACAGAATCTCATCTTGCTAGCCACTGTCCAAAAACAGAAAAAAAGATCCCTCCTGCCTGAAGAGTTTATAAGCTAAAGAGAAAGCAAGAGATGACAGATGGCTATCTGTTGTCAGACACAGCAACACAAGGAATGTGAGAGTAGCGGCCAGTGTGACTGTGGTCATTGCACAGCATCAGTCTATTAATCGTCAAGCTTTTTGACTTGGAGGCAGAGAAGAGTTTTAAGATGAGCTTTGAAGGAAGACAGTAAAGTAATCTCTCATACACTTATGGGTGTGGCAGACTTACCCATACAACTCAGCACATCCGGGCTTGGAGAATCTCCAGTATGATTGGTGGAGCCTGTCCACCAATCTGGGAACAGCAGGGAGGGGCTTGCCCCGTCCCTACCCGGGGTGAGGCAGAGAGCCCCAGACCTGGTTTAAGCCTGCACTCTGTAGGCCTAGCAGAACTTCGGGGGGCGGAGCCTCCAAAGAGAATAAAAGGAGCTGTGTGCCCTGCACGCAGCAGATGCATCGAGGGATGGAGATGAGAGTGGCGCTAAGAAGAGCTGGGGAAGAGTTGCCCAGTGGGTGGATGCTGCTGCCCTGAACAGCCCCTGTGAATGCCTCTCACTGGACAGGACCAGTGGACAGCTTCAGCCCCAGTTGGTGTGCAGTGTGGTGCACAGGGAGAGACCCTGGGAGCTGTGTGAGACAGCTCAGGTCTTCAGCCACTCAGTGCACACAGCACGGTGCACAGATACAAACCCTGGGAGCAAGAGGCTTGGGTCTGTACCCCTTGGCGTGCGGCTAGGTCTCCCAGTGCACAGCACAGTGTACAGAGCCAGACCCAGGGAGCAAGAGTTTCAGGTCTACAACCCCTGGCGTGCGGCCAGGGCTCCCTGTGCACAGAGTCAGTGAGACTCCGGGAGCCACCTGCGGCGGCTTGAGGTTCCATCTCTTGGCATGTGGCTGGGAACCTGGTGCAGGAGATGCTGCACAGAGGGTTTGGGAGCAGACCAAGCCCTGGATCCACACAAGGTGGTCCAGGCCTCTAACCCTGAGCAAAAGCCAAAGCCCCCAAGAGCATGCAATGGTGCTCGAGACTTTAAATGGGGGAGTGGCCCAGGAGGAGCCAGAGGCTCCAGAGACTTCTCCAAACAAGGAGCCACTCACCTGAGGGGACAAGGACCGCCCACCTGGGCACCAGATTCATGAGTTGTTGGGAAATAGGGTTCCCACAGGGGAGGGGAAGTCCTTCTTAGCCAGAAAGGGGCTCCTGAAGAGAAGTTCTGGGGATGGTCCCTTCTGAGTTGGTGAGCTTCCTAGTGGGCTTGGTGTGAGGCCCAACGGGCAATAAGGTCTTCCCTCACAGGTCACTAGAGTGTAATCCAGGCCCCAGGAATGTGGTGGGGCCTTGGGGACCCTTTAAGAGTTTAGGTTACTTCTATGCTTCTGTTAGTTTTCTTACTGATATGGGAGCACACAATTCACAGAACACAATATCTCAGCATAAAATACAGTATCACAAAATATAAGGCACAATATAAAAAATTGCAGCTGGGACACTGCAAGCACTGCTGGGAGCAGCCCAGGCTCCACTGCTGGCAGCAGCTACACAGAGCCAGGGCTGGCCTCATGTGCCATGCTTGGCACACATACAGGGGGTTGCTCACCCCTGGTATATGGTAGCAGTAGGGAATCAATCAAATTCACCATACAGCAATCAATCAAATTCACCATACAGCATAGGGTGGGAAAGATAACTAGTAAGGTGGAAGTGCTTGACTTTAGGAAGGCTAACTTCAGTGTGCTCAGGAGTTTAGTCAATGACACACTGCAGGATAGGAGTATTGGTGGGATGGGAGTCCAGGAAGGGTTGTTGTTCCTAAAGGAAGTGATCCTTTGGGTGCAGAGGGAGATGATACCATTGTGAGGGAAAGGAAGGAAAGGGGCCAAAAAACCTCCGTGGCTAAACAGAGAAATCCAGGGGAGCCTAAGGGCAAAAAAGAAGGCATATAGGTGGTGGATGCATTGTGGGGGCTACCAAGGAGAAGTATACCTACTTGGCCCACATTTGCAATTGCAGGGAGGTAGTTAGAAAGGCCAAAGCAACTACAGAGCTGATGCTGGCAACACAAATTAAAGACAACAAAAAGTCTTTTTTTAGGAATGTAGGGAGTAAAAGGAAGGTGCAGGGCAGCATAGGACCCCTACTGAACAAGCAGGAGCAATTAGTGATGGACAGGAGGGACAAGGCTGAGCTCTTCAATGAGTTTTTTGCCTCAGTGTTCCTGAACAAGGTCAAGACAAGAGGGACACCAGCCCACCAACTGTCCATGCTGACTTGGTGCAGAGTCACTTGGATGGACTAGATGTGTTTAAATCAGCTGGCCCAGATGAGCTGCATCCGAGAATACTGAAGGAATTGGCTGGTGTCATAGCAGAACCACTGGCACAGCTGTTTGAGTGCTCGTGGTACTCAGGTCAGGTCCCTGAGGATTGGAAAAGGGCCAATATGGTCCCTATTTTCAAGAAGGGGAGGATGGAGGATCCAAGTAATTATAGATCAGTTCGTCTCATGTCAATTAGGGCGGTGCAAAATGGCACCATTCTGTTTTGCCTTGTGTTTCGACAGATTGAGGGAACAAACAGTGTTTCATCTTGAATTTCATTTTGAGTCAAAACAGCTGTTCTGTTCCATTCCATCAAAATAAAAAGACTGTTTTGACACTGTTTTGAGTTTTGCTGGGGATGGGAAGTTAGTCCAGCTGGGGTAACTTCCCAAGCCCAGCGCTAGATGGCATGGGATGCTGGAAGGCAGCCCAGTTGGGCTGCTTTCCCGTCTACTGCGTTATATCACACTGGGGGCAGGAGACAGCTTAGCTGGGCTGCTTCCTGGTGCCCTGTATTAGATCGTGCAAGGGCCAGAAGGCAGACCAACTGGGCTGCCTTCCACCCCTGGCACAATCTAGCACAGGGGATGGGAAAGCAGCCCAGCTGGGCTGCCTTCCACCCCGGCATGATCTACCAGGGGAATGGGGTAGCAGCCCCACTGGGCTGCCTTCCACCCCCAGCACGATCTAGTGTGGGGACAGGGAAGCATTCCCCTGGACTGACTTCCCATCCCCAGCCTATGGTCAAAACATTTCAACTTTCGAAATGTTTCTACCAGCCTCATTTTGCTTCAAGCCTATTTCAATGGCCTTTGTTTCATTCCAATTTTGCTGTTTCGACCTCAAAATTGGTCAAAACAGTGTTGGAGCCAAAGGACCAGTGAAATTTCGCACAGCCCTAACCTCTATCCTTAGAAAAGTCTTTGAAAAGGTTAAGGATCATATTTGAGTAAGTCCAATGGGCAAAATAATGCAGCAGGGCAACAAGCCTGGATTTGTAGCAGGTAGATCATGCCTGATTAATCTGGTTTCTTTTTATGACCGGGTCACAAAACGCTTGGATGCAGGAGTAGAGGTGGATGTCATTTACTTGGATTTTAGGACGGCCTTTGATACGGTATCTCATCCCAGTCTCATAAATAAATTAAGAGGCTGTGACTTAGATTATTATACAGTCCAGTGGGTGGCAAATTGGCCTGGGGGTTGCACCCAGACAGTGGTAATAGATGGGTCGGTATCAAGCTGGAAGGATGTGGGCAGTGGGGTCCCGCAGGGTTCGGTCCTTGGCCCTGTACTCTTCAATGTCTTCATAAGTGACTTGGATGTTGGCGTGAAGCGTACTCTGTCCAAGTTTGTGGATGATACTAAATTGTGGGGTGAAGTGAACACACCGGAGGGTAGGGAACGATTGCAGGCAGACCTGGACAGGTTAGAAAAGTGGGCAGAACACAATAGGATGCACTTCAAGAAGGAAAAATGAAGAGTGCTGTACCTAGGGTGTAAAAATATCCAGCACACCTACTGGCTGGGAAATGACCCTCTCAGCACCACAGAAGCGAAAAGGGATCTCAGAGTCAGAGTGGACTCCAAGATGAACATGAATCATCAGTGTGACGAAATCATCAGCAAAGCTAACTCCACTTTATCATGCACCAGCAGATTCATGACAAATAGATCCAAGGAGGTGCTACTTCCCCTCTATGTGGCATTGGTCAGACCGCAGTTGGAGTACTGCATCCAGTTTTTGCTGCTGTACTTTAAGAAGGATGTGGATAACCTCGAGAGGGTCCAGAGGAGAGCCACTGGACTTGGACCTCTTCAGCCTCCACAAGAGAAGGCTGAGAGGTGATCTTGTGGCCGCCTACAAATTCATTAGGGGGGGCACAGCAAGGAACTGGAGATGCTCTGTTCACTAGGGTGCCTCTTGGGGTAACAAGGAACAATGGTCACAAACTGACAGGGAGCAGATTTAGGCTAGACATCAGGAAGAACTTCTTCATGGTAAGAGTGGCCAGAATTTGGAAAGGACTTCCAAGGGAGGTGGTGCCCTCCCCTACCCTGGGGGTCTTTAAGAGAAGGCTGGACAAAGACCTGTCTGGGGTCATCTGACCCCAGCGTTCTTTCCTACCAAGGGCAGGGGGTCGGACTCGATGATCTGTTGAAGTCCCTTCCCACCCTAGCATCTATGAATCTACAAGAGAAGTTTACTGTGGAGTTCACTAATTAGTTCCTCAGTAAATCTTTAGTATCTACATGTGTGGTACTATTAGAACAGAGTAAACTAATTAGTTCTACAGTAGGATAGTACCACCAGACACAAGTACTGTCCCATGCTGGAGTTATTTACTCTGCTGCAATGCACATTTAAGCACTGACAGGGCTGGCTGGCTAGTCCCCACACTGTAGCACACTTGTGCTGTTGAGCTGGGGTGGAGCAGCCCTGGGCTGGCAGGCTGAGGTTTGGGACCCCCTAGCTCCCAGGGATGCTCTGCCCTGGCTCAATGTGCTGTGGTCCTGGGTGCATTTGCAAACGCAGCACCCAGGAGCAATGAACTCCAGCACGTACTGTCCCAGAATTTATTCAGCTGTATTTTTTAATTGCACATGTAGATGCACCCAGGGAGATTGAGCTTCAGTATTAAGAAGAACTTTCCAAGTATAAGTGTGGTTAAACACTGGAACAGATTATCTAGAGAGGCTATAGACTCTCTCTCATTGTTAAGTTTTTAAGCATAGGTTAGACAAATTGGCCAGGTACAGACATTTTTACCAGTATAAGTGATCAGAAACCCATCTATCCCTGTATCAGAACAACAGTTCAGCATACACAGACTAGTTTAAAAATGGCAGAACCCACTTTAAGATTTCTACCCCTCCCCTGCCCTCACCAAAGGACAAACGCGTGTTCTTTTCACTACTGATCTAAACTATGCTGCTTACAGAAAACCGCCTAACTTTGATTCTGCCTTGAGCTTTTTGAACTTTTTGAGCTTTTTTCTGTATCTAGCCATATTGGTCTGGGGTGGTTTAGATAAGGATGGTCTTGCCTTGAGTAGATACTGGACTGGATGACCTCTGAAGTCCATTTCAGTCCTATGTTTTTATTATTTTTTATTAGTTTCAGACTCGGATGTCTGAAGTCAAGCAGTTTGAACTGGGAACAATATGGAGTGAAAAGGTTTATTTTCATGAAAGCTGTGTAATTACATTTTAATTTTCTCCTGCTTTCAATGGATTTCATCTGCATTGTCGCTAAATGAAGATGAACAGATGAAATGGGAAGTGAAGCTGTACAAAGTAGAACACTTATTTGCGTGTGTGCGCGAATGTTCGTGTGTGAAACCTATAGTTTGTTTTTAAACCAGTTCTGCTCAATCCCTCATTCTTGCCAGATGTATTCCATTAATGACGTGGAGACAGATGTGTCTGAGGTGGAGAAGAGGTGGCAGGGGAGAAATGGCAAAAAATCAAGTTGTTTTCATTTTGTATGTTTGTTTTTATAAGAATCAAGAAAAGGTTATATGAAGACCGTGTTGCGGAAGCTCAGAAAGCATCTGTATCCAGTACCCATAGAAGGTGAATTCCTGCTAAGCAGACCCCTAGATTTATTGCCATACTTGCAGTGGAAAATATGTCCCTATGGGCTGATGGCTCCTGCTGCTTTATGGCTCACTGGCACATTGACATGACAGCAGCTACTTCTGGGTGGCTGCAGGCTAAGATAGATATGTTTCTTCAGTAACCATTTACCTGCTCTCCTGTGGATTCCCCTGCCTTAATGTATTCTACCACTCCACAGGAAGTGTTACAGATTCATCCTATGAAAGTTTGTAAACTCCTAGCGGGAAAGCAAATGATTGGCAAACAAAAAGGCCAACTGGATTTTTTCCGTATTTTTTTGTGTGGAGTTCATCTAACTGAACTCTGACTTGGGAACTCATTCAAAAGAGGAGGGAAAATCCCCAAGATGTTTCTGCTCTCTGTCTGATCTTTTCTTGTGGCATTTATGTGTTGATGCAATGCTGAGTGACAAAAAGATTGCTAGTTATTTTTATTCTGATTATGCTTTTCGCTGTTAACTACAGAGGAGTCAATCACAGCCGGCAACATTTCTATTTAAAGAATTGGATATGTTTCCTTTGGCGCATTTTGTAGAAATGCTGAAAAGCATACTGGCTTAAAAATTCAGTGTTAGAAATCATAATTAACAGAGAGATACAGATAGGTGAGATGGCAAATTTAGTTCTGGTCTTGCTGTAGGCACATTTCCAGTAAAATACTCACCCAAGAAATATTAATTTTAATACAGAGATGAGCAATTATTTAGGCTGGAGGGCCACTTAAGGAATTTCGGTGAGCTGTTGCAGGCCATGGGGGTGGTGCTGACCTAGTACAGGGGGGGACAGGCAACTGATCCTGTCCAGCCCTGTGTTGTCTACCTCTCATTCACCATCAGGGAAGCCAGATTCACCACCAGGGCAGGCTCATTCACCACCAGGGCAGGCTCTCCATGGAGACTGACCCAAGACTCCTATGAACATGGCATGCTCGTGTGCATGGATCTGCTCCCTGTACATCCCTACAATGAGCATCAGTTCTGCGGGCAGGGGCTGGCTGCTGCCCACAGAACTGGTACCCATTGCAGGGACATGCAGGCAGCGGATCGCGGTTCTGCCCTGGCCCCGCACTGTCACTGCCCTGAAATCCCAGCCCCAGCCCTGGCCTTGGCCCCCGCCTGCCCATCCCACTCCCTGCCCACCCACCTACATGTGGCCCCATCCAATTCACCTGCCCGAGCACACCCTGCCCACTGGGGTCCCAGGCGGGTCTCCCTTGAGACCCTGCCTGCCCACCCTCTCCTTCTGGCACCCCCAGCAGTGGGTTCAGGGTAGACTGGCAGCAGCAGCTGGGCAAATAGCCTAACCACCGGCCTGCCCCTGCCCCACCATGCACCTGGGGGGCAGAGGAACCAGCCACCTGCACCATGGCCCAGGCTGGCCCCTATACCTGGGCCAAGGGGAGGCTGAGGGACCCACCATAGACTGGATAAAATCCTCCAGTGGGCCGGATCCAGCCTGCAAGCTGTATTGTTCCCGCCCATTTTAATATCTTGTACAGAAACAGAGTAAGAGAAAATCTATATAATCTAAAGACCATATAATCTAAAGGTGGAAGAGAAGGGGAGCCCTAGTGATTGTGGTGGTAATAACAAGAATATTTATAATGATGATGACAGTGGCAACAGCAACAATGCCTAACTCAAATAGTGTTTTTTATCAGTAGATTTCAAACTACCTCTCAAAGGAGGCTGGTAGCATCATCCCCTTTGTACAGAAGGAGATACTAAGGCTCAGACTGTTTCCCAGGGAGTTTTTTATTTAAAAGTTTTGTAACTCCAGCCTTGAGAACACCACACAGCAGGTGTTGAATTTAAACCTGCAATCAGATTAATGTAACTGCTCTTAAGCAGAACCTCTTCATTTCACTGGGACTCTACACAGAAATAAGGTCTGTCCATGCAGGCCCAATTATGGGATGCAGGCATTCACTCATGCTCAAACGTTTTAGACTCTCAAGGCATCCCTCAGCCCCCTCTTAGTTTTCACTCATTTTTTAACTACAGAAAAATAACAGAGCGATTATTCTATTGATAAGAACTTAGGAAGGCCACAATAGTCAGATGTGGCATCTTTTTACAGTAGGATGGCCTATTTAAAATCTCTGGATTGCTCTTGTGAATCACATGTAGGTGTTTGCATGCCCAACAGTGCTAATATTTATGATACCTTATTTCAAAGGTATAACTAGAGCAGGGTGACTGAGAGAGTTGCCCCGGTCACTGACTTGGAGGATGAGAGGCAGAAAAAACTGCCAGCTGCTGCAGCTCTACAATCATGATTGCAGCGGAGGTGGCAACAGCAAGTCACCACTGCCTCTATGCGTGGCAGCTGTCCCAGGTGCCTAGCCAAGCTGTTATGCCACTGCTGTATGGCACAAATCTGTGGTACCCCGACACCCTGGTTGAGAATCATTGCTGGAGATCAACCTCCCCTGCTCACTTCTTCACTATTCCTCTAAGATTTCTAAAATTTGTCCCAAGTGCACGTGCCTTTACTTGTTTTCACATCTCTCTCTCCTTTTGTTTTCTATTCCTTAACAATGACAGTTTTAGGTAAACATTTACGTTGTATTTTACATGGTCTATTTTTAAAAGATTAAAAACACAGCAAAAAAATATACATATGTAGAGATTATGGATGGCAGCTTTAAGTAGGAATGTGAGAAATAATTAGTTAAATAAAAGATGCAGGCTTTTTTTCCAGTTGGTTGGTTACTTGTTTGTTCGGTTTGTGACTGCTGCCGCCATGAATGGGGCTCATTTGGGACAGATTCTGATAGCATCACCCCCAAAGAGCCAATAGCCTGGTGCTTTAGGGCACTTCTTTGGAAAACCAGGCCCTAATTCAGAGCAGTCTCCTAAGTCTGTGTCCTGTATATCCCAGGTGAGTCAGTGTCCCCTGCTGGAATCCTTCCACTCTCTAGAAATGATAAAATAATTTCTCATTGAGGGGAAATTCCACTCTGTGCCTAAAAACCCTTTTCTCACTGAAGCACTGTCAAAGCTGGCATGTTTGATTCAAGGGAATTGACTATTTCTAATGAAAAAAAAAACTTTAGCTGAAAAGTTCCCGACTACTTTGGAGATCTTGTCAAACCTTCTGTGTTCAGGTCAAAAAGTCAGTTGTCAGTATGGGTCTCTCTCTCTTTTTGCTCAGTGAGATCAATTAGAAAATGCAGCATAAACCTGAAAAAAGTCACATCAAATTAATCAATCAGCTTCTCCTTAATGTTTCCATATTGGCAAAATAGTATTTTTTCAATTAAAAGACTTTTCAAAACCTTTCCGATTAGCTCTGTTTAGAAAAATGTTTCCTCTTATTGGTTTTAAAAATCAGATCTTTATTTCGTCAACTTAAAAAATCAGCAAAGCTATCCTATTTTTCACTTCTTTTGCAACAGAAAATTCCCTGGAAGACATTTATAGACAACTTATATTAGGGTGGAACTTATTTTATGGTTTTGATGCAACCAAAAGGGAAAGGTAGAGGAAACAAATACAGAAATAGTAAGTTAATTGAGAGCCTTTACAAGTAATGTGTGTTATTAAAATATATATTTATCCATGAGCAGTTCTAATAAGGAATGAATAATATTTCCATGATATATGAAGTGGTGAGGAAAACAAAGATTACATACCTAAAGAATTAAATTAAGTTGTTTTAGGAGGGTGATACAACCTAGGATGTTTTGACTGCAGAGGAGAACAGCTGTCATCATTCAACCTTATACTAGGGCTGGCTGTGCTCCCATGCAGTCATAACTCCTTGAATAAGTTCCCTAGTGCAGGGATCACTTCTAAAGGTCAGCTGCCTTTTTCTACCACCTTACTGTGGTGCTTGCTTTGTAAGGACATTTTTACATGTGCTCCAGGGGAGGGAGGGGCACTTGAATTAGAGCAGCTCCAAGTGCCCCCTTACATTCTTGTTGATATGTTTTTATCAAAAACAGGTCAAGCTTTGCAATGGCAATATAATGGCAATACACAGAACTGCTTTTATAATTCAACTGAAATCAAATCAGTTTGACTTAAAACTTGTGTGTTGTTGGGAAAATCCTAATATTTCTTTCCAGATTGGGCTTCTTGGGTTTCTATGATTTTCTCTACTAGTAATATGTATAACTAGCAGGTGAAATTGAACTAGTAACCTTCCTATTAGATTCTTAGGGTGCCTGTACATGAGCGCGGAGGCATTCTGTGTAGTGCTATTATATTGCTGTTGCAAAACTTGACCTGTTTTTGATCAAACATATTAGCAAGAATGTAAGGAGTAAGCCCCTTCCTTTGTGATGCTGAGTATATCTAACTCATATCTCATTGGATTGAGTCTGTTATCTTTCTCATCTGTCATCCAAGTTAGCGCAGAATCTCCAGCTTTGTGAAAACAGCTGAAATTCTGGCCTTATTGAAATCAACAGTGCAATTCTCATTATTGGCTAAAAAACAGATATCAGTTTGCTCAGAATCTGGTCAAGAAGTATCAGATTTATCAGATCAGATTTCAGCCATGTTGGAGTTTGGAAATTTCATCTGTTTCAATGCAGGATTTCAAGATAAAATAAATGTTCCCAATAGCACTAAAATGCCCTCATGAGGCACATCTAGATGAATGCATCCATGCAGTATGTGGCCCTGCAAATGGTCTGCAGCACCATGTGCTATACAATCAGGTGCTCTCCATGGAGCAAGAGAGTGCTGCCCATGTATGTGCTGCTCCACTTTTTTTTTTCCACAGGGTTTTTGACCCCTGGATATCCAAAGTGTGCATGGTACGGGCATTCCCTGGGGGCAAGTAGTAAGTAGGCCTGTGCAAAGCATCAAGTATTTGCTTCAGATTCGGATTTGGCAGATTCAGAGGGACAGAGATTTGATTGGTGATCCGAATCACTGTCCCAATCCGATTTTGCCAATTTGGATCTGGAGATTTGGCACTGATTTGGAGATGTGGCCATAGACTATATAGGGAGCAGCCCTCAAGGATGCTGGACACAGCTGCCTCCAGGTAGTAAGTCTGTTGTGGTGGGTGGAGAGGGGAGGAAAGGGGCGTGGAGAGGGGGGGTAGATCAATGCCTCCACAATGAAGGAGGGATTGGGGCTGGGACAAGCTGCCCAGCCGGGGCAGGGAGGTGACGGGGGGGGCACCATGTGCCACCAGTCTGGGAGCTACTGTTCCAGTGGCTTCTATAGTGGTTCCTCCAGTGGCTGTCACCGCTGGTCCAGGAGGGCATGGGAGTGGGTGTGCCCCCAGTTCTCCGCACGGCAGGCTGGGCTGTGCTCCAATGGGTGGTGGAAGGCACTGGGGCAGGGGCTATGCCCCCCCCACCACTCACTGAGCCTCCCCGCACCCCCCAGACAAGCCATGGCTTCGCCACAGCTGGGAGGACAATGGGCATGTGGGTGGGCACGTGCACTCGGATTGGGGCGGGGCCAGCGGCAGGGGCTATGGGGAATTTTAGGGTGGATGCAGCCCTCACCATAGCCCCCACTCCACTGCACTCTGTGGGGTGGGCGGAGCCAGGGCTGTGCTCCACCCACTCTGTGAAGCGTAGCCCGGCGGCAGGCGGCTGGGGGTTAGCCTCCCAGAATGCATCCTGGCCCAGCCTGCCCTGTGCAGATCTGGGGTCATGTGCCTGCTCCCATACCCTCTCAGACTGGTGGTGAAGGCCACTGGAGGAGCCACTGGAAGAGCAGCTCCTGGATTGGTGGTGTGCGGCAGCGCACAGTGGCAGGAGCCCCCCTCTCCGAGTCCTGCATTCCCTCACCCCAGCTGGGCAGTTTGTCCCAGCCCCAGCCCCAATCCCTCCCTCACTGTGGGGGCATTGATCTGCCCCCCACCCCCCATGCCCCTTCCCTCCCCCCTCTGCCCACCACAACAGACTTACCAGCTGGAGGCAGCTGTGTCCAGTCCTCAAGGACTGCTGCCTGTATAGTCTATGGCCGAATCACCAAAATCACACTGAATCTCTCCAAATGGATTCGGAGGCTTCCAAATTGATTCAGACCTTTTAATGGATCTCCCGATTCGATTTGGATTTGGAGATTCAGCCATTGAATCGGGCCGAGCTAGTCCAAACTGAATTGGCTACCGAAGCTTTGCACAGCCCTAGCAGGTAGCTGTGGCGCAAGGTGTGCCACTGCTATTTGTCCCCGGGGAACCTAACAGCTGTGCTCAACTGGACGCAGCCACGGTGTTTATTTTAAAAAGAGAGAGAGGGAAATCTTCTGCATAAATTTCAAGATTTTTACTAAAAGGGCTTAAATTTATATCTGAGTATTGAGCACTTTTCTTAATTAGTGTAACCAGTTTAGCTTATTTGCACTTGCTTTTTATGTTTCATTTTCATTATTATATTTATATTTTATATTTATATATATATTTATATATGCTTGCATATATAAATATATAGTAATATATATATTGCTATATATTATGTTTATATATTACTACTATTTTTCATGTAGTTCAACATGGACATGAATCCTTAGAATACAGCTTATAGCCTACTGCTCAATAAGGACTTATTCATGGTTCATTCAAGTCAATGTGAGTTTAACCCTAGAAGCGCGTCCAGGAGAGCACGGCTGTGTGGTATGTGGCGCTGCAAACAAGTCTGTAGCACTACGTACCGCACAGTCAGGTGTTCTCTGTGTTGCAAGGGAGCACTGTTCATATGTGTGCTCTTTTTTTGAGGGTTTTTTGCACCTTTTTTTGACCCCTGGATATTCAGGGGACAAAAAAGCCCACGGGGAAAAAAACATGAAGCAGTGCATGCACAGGCAGTGTATGACACTGAAAAGCAGAGCCAGCCAGGCTCCTCCCATCAGGATCGCTGCTGCTGCAGCACCAGGAGTCCCCCAGGACCCAGGTAAGGCTGTTGGAGCCAGGCCAGTTCTGGCCCCAGCCACCCCTACTATCCTGAGGGTAACTTGCCATGCACCAAAGTGCACATGGCACAGACATTCCCCGGGGACAAGGTGTGCCGCTGCTACTTGTACCCGGGGAACCAAATGTCCACACTCTTCTGGATGTGGCCTACTTGGCTTAGAATTGCCATCTACTTCATTGTAGTTTGTGAGCATTAGTCTCCTATGGTACAGATTTTAATAACAAAACAACCCATTATGAAAATTTAGACTAGCGTATGTATTACTAATATGTCTTCAAATAGTAGCACTTTTAAAGTGGCCAATTATGTTTCAGTAATTTAAAAAATGGTGCTATTTGTATACTATTAATTACTTAGCTCACAAATAAACAATGAACTTCAGAAAACTCCCGATGCATCAAAAATAGATGTTAATAACTGTTGTGTCTCTGTCTGGTTCATTATAACAATGCCAGCCTTAAATAAGGGCCTATAAAGAATTATTTCCATTTGAGAAAGTCTATCAAATAGACACTCCAGACTTTTGTATCCTATACAGTGTACTCTTGTCTGCTAGCTTGAATGGAATCTATCATGACATCAGACTAAAGTGATATGAATGCATAGTGAACAGTCTAAGAGTAGATGGAGTTTAGTGCTTCTGTTATACAAGTGCCAGCAAAAGTGACAAAGCCCACACAGCTATGTTAAATCTTCATGTCTCCAGTGAATATCTTCCCTTGTGAAATATCACCACTATGAAAGCATAAAGGCCATCTCTTATGCAACCATTATCAACCTAAAAAGAGCTTTTCCTTTGTATACCTTAAAAAATTGAAGATGCTTTGGATTAGGCATAACATTTTTATTGGGAAGGGGAAGAGATAAGGGATGGTTAGTAGGTATGGTTCACAAGGGTTGACAAAGTGAATGTCAACAGAATTTTTATAACCTACAGTACACAGGAACTGTGATTCACAGATCTAACTTCATGACTGATTACTGCTCTAGATAGTGCAAATCTTTCAGTGACCTTTTTTTCTTCTTGAAAACAGCAATAGTTTCTGCAATTCCCTCAGATTAGGGAATTATTTTTATGAGGCACAGTGACTAGAGTGGGAAAGCATGCTCCCATGAGAAAGGAATAGATAGTACTTAGGCAGTTTCAGCTTACATTTCCTTGTTTTGGGGTCTTGTATCATATATCACTTACTGTATCTTGTGTCATATATCTAAGGTGACCATAGGTCCTAATTTTGCTGGAACAGTCACAGTTTAAATGTCCTGGGTGTCCTGTTTGTTCGGGCATATGACAGCCTTTGTCCTGTTTTCAGCAGGATGCCTAAGACTGGTGTTGAAAATGGGATGAGACTGGTGAAAATGTGACTGCTTTACAATGCCACTGCCTCTGCACTCATATGGTCACCCTACATATATCTTTTCTCAGCTCAGGTCGCATGCATGGCAACTTTAACTTTTGCATAGTCAGGGGTTCTTGTGTGCATATATGAAATTATTTATATAGTCTGGGTTTTCTTAATAGGAGCAAGTATTTTTTAACAATTATAAGACATACCTAAAATATGAAGATAAAAGAAACTCAAGTGGTCTGCCTAATCTATATAACCCATCTGCCAGGCACTAGATGGCAGTAACGAGGGCCAGGTTCAGCTCTGGGACTTTTATTCCATACTTCAGTTTAGCTCAAGCCCCCACCTAGAAACCGGGAACAATAAATTTAAACTGGGTGTTCTAACGTGAACAAACTTCTCCACTCACAAGCAAATGTTAAGCAGAGCTTATTGCAAGGGAAATGGTGAGCAAGCATACACCTTAAGGAAAATTTAAATATTAACCCTTAACTAACTATATCACAGACAGATCTCAATCATGGTTAGCTCAAACCAGATCACAGACACAGACACAGTGGGTGCATCTACAAGAGACGTTAAATGTGCAGTAGGCTAATTCTACCATGCATTAGCGCATCATACCAAAAGCCATGCTGTTGTGTTAATGAACAGTAGAATTAGTCTACTGCACGTTAACATCATTTAAAAGGCATGTGCTGCTGCTGCTGTGCAGTACCATTGGTTATGACACATTTAGTGAGCACCTGTTTTAAAGGTACTAAACTTAATGCACAGTAACCACAGCACATTAATGCACATGTAGACATGCCCAGTCACTGGCAAACCAACCCTGAGAGCTACCACCTAGCTGAGTCATCTGGAAAGGGAGACTCACCTAGGGCTGGTGTCTGCTACCAACACCACCTAAATACCAAGGGTTGGGTAGCGAGTCCCACACCAGAGGCCCTGTTGCTCCCCACTGCCAGGGATTTGTGCTATGCTCTGGGAACTCTACCACCTACACCAGCCAAAGTAGCAAATGGTGGGTAAGAAGACACACACTGGAGTTGCTGCTGTTCTGAGTTTCTGGCCACAGTCTCCAGGGGTCCCGTCACTCCTCTATATAACCCTAGCTCTTTTAGAGCATGTCTAATGGTAGAGAAGTTCGGAGGGGAGGGATTCAGCTCTTTTAAGAATAGTAAGGGCCAGGCTTTTCCTTGAGCCCACTATAGGGACTTACAAGCACTTTGCCTCAAGGAATTGATGAGCGACAAGGTGGTCTACAGAATGATTCCTGTCTGGAATCTCTCCCACTCCTCACAGCTACCAACTTTATAGTAAACCTCAGGACTACACCACTGCAGACCTCAGCACAGCTTGAGTGAGGATTGACCTATTAATGATCTTTGTATAATTTAAGATCAACAACATTTTATCGTTTGGAAGAGTCAGCCAGTGAACACAAAATCTGACCCACCTGCTGTTTACAAATGAGCACTTTAACCTCAAACAGCATAATCCTGACCACAGACAGTGAAAAGAGGCACAAATAGTCCCTCAAAACTGCATACTAATGATGGCGTATAAATTAGAAATACATAAGCTACTACTATAGAACAGAACCATAGTCAAAGATGCAGAACATAAGCGGGGTTGCATCTAGAAATCTCTGCTAGTGACCAGTACCAGCTGTTCCTAAGGGCAATGCAAGAAATCCTCAAGTAGACAGTTATAGGATAATTTACCATTGGTAAATTTACTTGCTAATCCTTCAAGAGTTAGAAGCTGTTTAATGCACTGAAGCATAAAGTTTTATATCCCTTCCAGAAGCCTTGCATGTGCACGTGTGCATGCACATATGTGTTCTTTAAGCTCTTCTGATGCAAATTACTTTGGTTTGCTTTCATGGTTTATCTTAAAAATAGAGCTGCCTGATATTTTTTTATTAGTTTGATTTAGATCCTCTGCATACATTTTCTCATCCTACGTTACTGGAAAGTCAGTTGGTGTGTTTGACCAATGCCTATAGTGCTGACCAGTGTTGTTTCATTGTTTCCTTATATTCCTCCACGTGTTTGTATCTGTCATTTTGTATTTGTGAACTCTTTGGGCTGGAACTGTCTTTTTGTTTTGTTTGCATGGTGGTTAACATAAGGGGGTCTTTGTCCTAGTTGTTACAGCAATAAAAATAATAGCAACAACAATAATAATTTAAACCTGTTAAAGGAGAATATGGAAAAAAAATGCAAAAGCAAATAAATACTCCAGTCATAGTGCAGAGCACTAATTCACTCTTGTTGTCCCAGTGACCCTTATGACTGATTGCAATGAAATCAACCATGTGAAAGTTATGTGCATATTTTTCACCCTTCATAGTTAAACTATGTCCAGCTGATGGCTTGCTGAGTTCTAGATCTAACCGCAGAGAAGTCCCTCCGTATACTGTGCATGAAGAGGGTGGGATGAAGGCAGATTGCCCATGAATTTTCCTTACGATATTATTAAACAGAAACATTTGCAATCATTTCTAGAAGGGAACCCTACATTTATGTAAGTAATATGGGATTCCGGCAGTGGGACACATGCATCTGGATAACTTGGTAACCTCCCAAGCCAAGCTTCACTTTTAGTGATTTAAGTCGCTGATTATATTTCTTTCCAGTCCATGTGGAAATTGTCAGGCTTGAGCTACAGAGAGCTGGTGTTGACAATGCTGATGTATTCAGGATGCCCCCAGATACTACAGATTTATTGACGGACAAGTTAGAGGTTTGATGTCAATGAAATTTGTAAATATTACAAATGAGCCAATTGTAAAACTTGCAGATAAGCTTATAGGACCAAATTAATGTGGGGAGTGAGTTTCTGTACTGAAGTCAATGTAGTCAACGCCCAGAAAGAATTTGGCATGGTGTAGTGGTTTTTGCAGTAAACCACAGAGGCCCTGACCAAATGTATTCTCTGATCTCAAACGAGTTTCGTAGAAAAAAATCAACTGGAGCATTCAGTCTCAGACAAAATCTAATGATGGGCCACTTTGTAAAGAAAGCTGATTATATCATATGTTGTCTTATCAGAGGCTATATTCTACCCTACTTCATGTAACCCTAAAGGCAAAGTTTTGCCTGGGGAATTCAACTGACAAAATTTTAAAAAAGTTCTTAGTTTATACCTGAACCCTGATTACTCGAATGGCATTCAATATGATATAAACAGGATGAGGCTCATTCCTGTGCTGTGAATTAATGCTACAGATTAGCCAGAGGCTTTTTCCTTTCTTTATTTGGCAGCTGGTCTTTTCTTTTGTGCTTCTTCCCAATGGGTTAGCTACTACAGACTAAAGATTCACTATTAAAAAAAAATAAAACAGCCTCACTGGTGAACTTCCAGATTTGAAGCATGTCTGTGAACTGGGTGGCCACGGATGGGGCATGTTCGGTCCCATCTTCCCAGAGACCAGTTGGTGATATGTATATACATGTCCCAAGAGTCCAAAGCAGAAAGCATCTTCCTACGGAACAACAAAACTGGTATTGTTCCCCATAATGTGATCACTATCTATGGATATTTACATATAGATTCATAGATTCATAGATGTTAGGGTCGGAAGAGACCTCAATAGATCATCGAGTCCGACCCCCTGCATAAGCAGGAAAGAGTGCTGGGTCTAGATGACCCCAGCTAGATACTCATCTAACCTCCTCTTGAAGACCCCCAGGGTAGGGGAGAGCACCACCTCCCTTGGGAGCCCGTTCCAGACCTTGGCCACTCTAACTGTGAAGAAGTTCTTCCTAATGTCTAGTCTAAATCTGCTCTCTGCTAGCTTGTGGCCATTATTTCTTGTAACCCCCGGGGGCGCCTTGGTGAACAAAACCCCACCAATTCCCTTCTGTGCCCCCGTGATGAACTTAAAGGCAGACACAAGGTCGCCTCTCAACCTTCTCTTGCGGAGGCTGAAAAGGTCCAGTTTCTCTAGTTTCTCCTCGTAGGGCTTGGTCTGCAGGCCCTTAACCATACGAGTTGCCCTTCTCTGGACCCTCTCCAGGTTATCCGTATCCTTCTTGAAGTGCGGTGCCCAGAATTGCACGCAGTACTCCAACAGGTAAGAAACAAGAAGGTAAGGAGCAATGGGCCCCTTGGGACTCGGAGCGGGGGGGCAGCAAAGGCACCAGTCGCAGGGCTCAAGTGCCTATATACTAATGCTAGGAGCATGGGAAACGAGCAGGATGAACTAGCGCTCCTGCTTGCACTAAACACCTATGACTTAGTGGGGCTAACAGAAACCTGGTGGGATTCATCCCACGACTGGGCAGTACATATTGAGGGCTATAGATTGTACAGAAAGGACAGGGTGGGGAAGAAAGGGGGAGGGGGGTTGCACTTTATGTCAGTGAGCAATATACATCGACCCTCATCAAGACAGAATCCAAGGATGAGAAAGTAGAAGGATTGTGGGTTAGGCTACATGGGGGGGCAAGGAGAAAGGGATTTGGTGGTAGGGGTCTGCTACAGACCCCCACATCAAGGGGAAGAAAGAGATTCGGGGCTCCTGAGGCAACTCTCGGAGACCATAAAAGCTAAAGAGGCGGTAGTCATGGGGGACCTAAACTACCCGGATATCTGCTGGGAGTCACAGACAGCAAAGTCCCACCGCTCACGCAGGTTTCTAACCTGTGTACAGGACCTCCATCTGACACAGGAGGTACACGGTCCCACTAGGGGGAATGCCATACTGGATCTGGTATTGGCAACGGGGGATGACATGGTAGGGGACCTCCAGATCGGTAGCCATCTGGGGGACAGTGATCACCTAATAATAGAATTCACCATAAGACTTCGAGTGGGTAAGGTAACTAGTAGGGTGAAAGTGCTAGACTTTAGGAAAGCTGATCTCAATGAACTCAGGCGATTAGTCAAGGACACACTGCCCAGTAGGAGTTTTGAAGGGATGGGAGCCCAAGAAGGGTGGCTGTGCCTTAAGGAAACGATCCTTCGGGCACAAAGCGAGACGATCCCCGTGCCAGGTAAAAGAGAGAAAGGGGCCAGGAGGCTTCCCTGGCTGACCAGAGAAATCAAGGGCAGCCTAAGGGCCAAAAGGGGAGCACATAAAAAGTGGAAACAGGGAGAGATCAACAAAGATGAATATACCTCCTCTGCTCGTGCTTGTAGGGAGGCAGTTAGACGGGCCAAAGCTACCATGGAGATGAGGATGGCAACCCAAGTAAAAGACAACAAGAAATTGTTTTTTAGATATATAGGGAGTAAAAGGAAGGTCCAGGGAGGAATAGGACCCCTGCTAAATGGGCAGAAACAATTGGTGACGGACAGGGGGGACAAGGCTGAACTCCTCAACGAGTTCTTTGCCTCAGTGTTCCTAAGGGAGGGACACGACAAGTCTCTCACTGGGGTTGTAGAGAGGCAGCAGCAAGGCGCCAGACTTCCATACGTAGACCCTGAGATGGTGCAGAGTCACTTGGAAGAACTGGATGCCTTTAAGTCGGCAGGCCTGGATGGGCTCCATCCGAGGGTGCTGAAGGCACTGGCCGACATCATTGCAGAGCCACTGGCAGGAATATTCGAACGCTCATGGCGCACGGGCCAAGTCCCGGAGGGCTGGAAAAGGGCCAACGTGCTCCCCATTTTCAAAAAGGGGAGGAAGGAGGACCCGGGCAACTATAGGCCAGTCAGTCTCACCTCCATCCTTGGCAAAGTCTTTGAAAAAATTATCAAGGCTCACATTAGTGAGAGCCCGGCAGGACAAATTATGCTGAGGGGAAACCAGCACGGGTTCGTGGCAGGCAGATTGTGCCTGACCAATCTAGTCTCTTTTTATGACCAGGTTACAAAACGCCTGGACACAGGAGGAGGGGTGGATGTCGTATACTTGGACTTCAGGAAGGCCTTTGATACGGTATCCCACCCCATACTGGTGAACAAGTTAAGAGGCTGTGACTTGGATGACTACACAGTCCGATGGGTGGCAAATTGGCTGGAGGGTCACACCCAGAGAGTCGTGGTAGATGGGTCGGTTTCGACCTGCAAGGGTGTGGGCAGTGGGGTCCCGCAGGGCTCGGTCCTTGGACCGATACTCTTTAATGTCTTCATCAGTGACTTGGACGAGGGAGTGAAATGTACTCTGTCCAAGTTTGCAGATGACACAAAGCTATGGGGAGATGTGGACACGCCGGAGGGCAGGGAACAGCTGCAAGCGGACCTGGACAGGTTAGACAAGTGGGCAGAAAACAACAGAATGCAATTCAACAAGGACAAATGCAAAGTGCTGCACCTAGGGAGGAAAAATGTCCAGCACACCTACAGCCTAGGGAATGACCTGCTGGGTGGCACAGAGGTGGAAAGGGATTTCGGAGTCCTAGTGGACTCCAAGATGAACATGAGTCGGCAGTGTGATGAAGCCATCAAAAAAGCCAATGGCACTTTATCGTGCATCAGCAGATGCATGACGAATAGGTCCAGGGAGGTGATACTTCCCCTCTATCGGGCACTGGTCAGACCGCAGTTGGAGTACTGCATGCAATTCTGGGCGCCACACTTCAAGAAGGATGCGGATAACCTGGAGAGAGTCCACAGAAGGGCCACTCGTATGGTTAAGGGCCTGCAGACCAAGCCCTACGAGGAGAGACTAGAGAAACTGGACCTTTTCAGCCTCCGCAAGAGAAGGTTGAGAGGCGACCTTGTGGCTGCCTATAAGTTCATCACGGGGGCACAGAAGGGAATTGGTGGGGTTTTGTTCACCAAGGCGCCCCCGGGGGTTACAAGAAATAATGGCCACAAGCTAGCAGAGAGCAGATTTAGACTAGACATTAGGAAGAACTTCTTCACAGTTAGAGTGGCCAAGGTCTGGAACGGGCTCCCAAGGGAGGTGGTGCTCTCCCCTACCCTGGGGGTCTTCAAGAGGAGGTTAGATGAGTATCTAGCTGGGGTCATCTAGACCCAGCACTCTTTCCTGCTTATGCAGGGGGTCGGACTCGATGATCTATTGAGGTCCCTTCCGACCCTTACATCTGTGAATCTATGAATCTATGGATAAGGTCAAATGTATTTGGGTCAGGAACACAATTTTCCTCAGGTCACATTGTCAGGGTTTTCACCTTCTTCTGCAGCACAGGGCATAATTTTCTGGGCTAGGGACAGACATTCAAAAAGCCTGAGCCTGAATTGATTTAATCTTTGCAGGTTACCCTAACTTGGATAGGCTGAACCGGTTTGTAACTGGATAAACATTCTCTCTGGACTGAGGATATTCAGGCATATGCCTGAAGTGGCTCAGGCTAGGAGCCAGTGGGTGCAATAGCAGCCCTCCCTTCCCTTGCACAGTACTGACCTGAAGGGGCATGGCCAGTCCCCAGCAGGATGTTCTGATTAGGGAGGTCTGCCTGTACCATCCCAGGCTTTTCCCTGCTCACAGCTCAAAGGGTAGGAATGTTGCCGGCCCCCAGCTCCCTGCTAGCACTCTGAGGGAAAGGGGGCGGGGGAGGGGGAAGGGTTGTGCAGTGATGCATCTGTTGATGATATGAAGCTTTTCAATCTCCCTCCCTGCTACTTTATATTGTTTTCAGTGAACTGACAGGTGACCAAACCAGCATGGGGCTGATAACAGTATTTATCACCCAATCAGCAAAACAGTAGCATCTCTCCATTATTTCAAACTCTTCTTAGACAGCTTACCATCTGACTTGTTGATTAGCTACAAACAGCCCTAAGTGGTCACTGTTCTGTCTGTCTGTCCCAGTGAAATTGGAGACGTGTACATCTGCATTAGCTAGCATACCACATGCCTAGGGTCCATGGGGTTGGGGTCCCTGCTGTGGAAGATAGGCAGGAGGGAGGGTGCAGAGAGCATGCCAGGATGCTGGGAGTGTCTGGTTTCTCTTAAACAAGCAAGGAGTCTGCATAAACCGGTTTGAGCCAAATCAGTTAAGTCTGATACTACACGCAACCAGGTTTATCTCAAACTGGTTTCAGACATTTTCAACCTGGTTTATGTGCCCTGAACATCTGGTCTGTTACAGGTTTACACCAGTTTCTGATCACTTAGCCCAGTTTATGTGTAATGTCTGTCCTCAGCCGTGGAGTCACTCTCGCAGATTTCACCTAAACATTTCCCTGCTACCTTGGGGGATTCACAAGTTGGTGATAACTTGATCTTTGCTGTTCTCTACCTATTCAATGCTTTAGCTTAGCCTAACTGAAATTATTGGGCTCAATGTAGGAAGTAATTGGATAAATGGTGTACAGAAGTCCTATGATATACAGTCGGATCGGACTAGATAATTGACTTTTTCCTCCTGGCCTTAAAGTTTATGGAATCTCCACAAATATTTATTATTTTAGAATAATTATAAAAGTCTATGATGTATTTTAGACTAATTGTAGAAGCACATTTATTTGGGAGAAATTCCTCCTTACCATATATGTGATAATCTGAAGCCCTGAAGCATGAAATTGTTATAATATTTCTTCTACTAATAAACACCTATCTTATAGAAGCAAAAGAAAACTCCAATATAATAGCTTCAAAATGCAGATAATTTGACAGTTATCTTCTTTAGCTTCAAAATAAAAATATTGTTAAAACTCAGTCCCACAAACATTGCTACACATAGCCCCCCTGGACTTCTCACCTGCATCAAGCCTGCAGGGTTGGTCAAATTCATTTATTTTTATTATTTCTTTGTTTTGCCTTTACAGTCTTTTTTCTCTACAAGGGTCAGGAATGTCAATGACCCAGATATGCGTCATGCATGAATAATGTTTTCAGAGCTCACAGTAGATGGAAATCAAAAGTGTTGGAGTTTCTCTGCCAGTAATAGTAACTTCCATGGAAGTAAGAAGTTAACTGGGCTTTCCCCGGTTTCTGAGAAATAAGTATATAAAACATGACTTGCTTCTTTTCCTCTGTCAGATTCTGTTGCACTCATACTCAAACTTAACATTTGCCGAGGAACATCTTTCTTCTGACATGTCTTGGGATTACTTTATTGTTCCTGTTAGAAACTGTCCCTGCTGATCTGAGTGAAGGCATCAAGCTAATAATTTGTAATGATGCATAGTAACACAAATTACTACTAAATGTTACGTTGTACATCTAAAGTGCCTTCTCACTGAGTCTGTCAGTCATTCTTTGTAAATAAATTCACCTTTAGAGGAGGAAAATAGTACTGTTGACACTTCATAGAAAGGAAACGGAGGTGTGGAAGTGAATTTTCAAATGTGGTATATAATTTGGAGTGTCTTATTTCTTGTGTATACAATAATCATAACGTCATAAAGTTTAAAATCACAAGCCATTAAAAGTTTCAGCTAGCTTCCCTAGATTAGGTCCAAAGACTGTAAATATTTCAGTCTTTAAAAACACTCACATGTGTGGCACAGCTGGAGAATAGGAGAGCCTTAAATGCCACAGTACCCATGATCCCTACCAAAGGGTGAAAGATGCCAAAATGC
Source organism: Alligator mississippiensis (assembly GCF_030867095.1). NCBI lineage: Eukaryota > Metazoa > Chordata > Crocodylia > Alligatoridae > Alligator > Alligator mississippiensis. The sequence continues at coordinate 21,576,240 of NC_081826.1, forward strand.
CTGAGTAGCTGAATTAAACCAAGTTCTTGTTGTTCAGAGAAGCTGAGCGCACACAATTCACTAGCATTGGTACCAGCTCCTGGAGTCCTGTGATTTCCACTTTATTTTTTAAAAGTAAGTTTCTAGCCATCATGACTGCAAAGAAAATCTTTTTAAGGTGACCTAGTGCCTCTGTCTTGAGTTGTAGACAGCCTAAAAGGGACATTTATGGGATAAATTATGGAAGCTAGGTACTTCTGAAAATCAAGCTCCAAGTCAGACTCCCACAAAATAACTGATAAGGTGTAGTATTTAGTATGCTAAGCTCCCTGAGTATTGTTTAGTCTGCTGAAGGACGTCTGCCTGGAGAACATGAGAATACAGTGAAAATAACGTGTCAGATTATTCCAAAGTTACTATGGCCGCCTCCTTTGCAATCGCTAGAATTAAGCTTGTCAGCCTTTTCTTTGTAACACTGTTCTGAAGACTTTCTAACTCTCAGTCATTAGAAATACATTCTGGGCGGCTGAGACTTGGCACACAAAGGCTTTAATAACGCATTCACCCAAGAGACAGGAACAGCTGCAATCTCTCAGATACATAATATGAGGTTTATAATTTTCAGTGGAGAATTTTTTCGGGGGTGGAGGCGTGGGGGGGGGGGGGGGGTTAGTGTGGTTTACACAAAATTCAGAAAAAGATCTAACCACACTTATGAAGATTGCCCTTGGCCCTCTTTCTCAAGCTCTTCTCACCTTATGTGCACTGGAGAAGTTGTGGAATCCTAGCCCTGATGATCTATTCTCAGCTTACACCACTGCTATTTTTTTCTTTACAGCTGTAGAAGTTAAGAACAGAGTGTTAACTGCAACAGATTTGCTCCATTATGTCTGATAGTGTGTTTAGTTTATGCTTCCACCTTTGCTGAATTTGAAATAAAGAACTGAGGGCATTAAATGTTTGTTATGATCACAATATTTAAACCGATTCTGAGTTTATTTCAGAGTGTTGTTGGCTAACCTAAGCTGTGTTCGACTGCCATCCCTGTCAGCCTAATGACTACACTGCTGAGGAAGTGCCATTCATTTAGTTTGTAACAAGCATAATAACATTCTCAGAGAGTATATTTTGAAAGAAAACATGTCATTGTGAGATCAGATTTAAACAAGGAAGCTGTTCACATCCAGCGTTTACCTTCTCAGTAGTTATGAATATTCCAATATCTAAACTGCAAAATGTGCCCATCGACTCTGTTTTTACCATCAATAGAACAATAGGATTGTCCTATTGAACTGAAAGTGGGTCATGAAAATACCAGCACAAATGGCATTTTCTATTGTCATCAACTGTATTTGAGAACAAAAATAAAGCAATGCAATTTATAAAATATATACTTAATGAATGAGATTTTTATAGCTACCTCAAAGATTTGGACACTAAATCCCATTAATTATAGTAAGTGTCAGAGGTCCAAAATCGTAAAGCAGCTTTGAAAACATACAGTAGATATGTGCATAATACATAGTAAATAAACAGTGTAGTACTAGCAAGGCCCGATTTTCCCATAACAAGGACTCATCTATCATTTGCAGATTGTTCTTGAGTGGCTCAGAGGGTTGCTTGGGATTTGGGGATTTAATTTAGCTAGGTCAGGGATCCAATAGCTGTGAAGTGTCAGCAGTGTTGGTTTCAATGGGAGCTAGCTGTCAAATTATGTATCAAAGGTCTCAGGCAGGCTGGCAGAACCCACACTATAGCCCAGAGTAGCATGGCTTCACTGCTCCTGATACCTCAGCAAGATTATAAGTAGACTGAATAAGTCTACACTTGCAATCACACATCCAGATACAGTATAGATATAATAAGTCTGGTTCAGGTTCAATGGAGGAGAGTAGTCTGTAACAGTTATTACCAGCTGATGGCTATTCTGTGACATTTGTAAACTGAGGTGATGGTATCTGCCTAGTTCCCAGTGGGCAAATACATATCCACTAGCTTTTCTTTGTCTCGGTATACCCATGAATTATGATTTGTAAATCTATGATTCTATAGATCTGTGGTACCCCAGTTCATTCCTTCCTTCCATGGACCACAGAGAGATGAAGAAGTCTTGATTTGACTTCAGCATATCTATAACTTTGCATCTTTGAACTACATCAGTTCCTATAATCAAATCTCATGCTTCCAGGTTTCAGACAGGTGCCTCCAGAGATCAGGAAGGAATTTTTTTCCCCAACCCATAATTTGATAGAAGTCTATTTTTTAAATCTTCCTATGAAACGAGAGACTGACCAGAGCTGTAAGCAGGACATCAGATGGGGAAGATCAGTGCTTGAAGATGATACAGAATCTTCTTAGACACTTAGTTGGTGTGTCTTGCTTACATGCAAACTTCTGATTTGAAGTCAAGAAGAAAGTTTTACCAAGGCCCGATTGGAAGAAATCTTGGACATTTAGAATCATAGAATCAAAAAAAGTTAGGGTTGGCAGGGATCTCAAGAAGTCATCTAGCCCAACCCCCTGCTCAAAGCAAGACCATCCCAACTATATTATCCCACCCAATCTAGCCGAGTCTAAAAGCCTCCAAGGACAGAGATGCTACCACCTCTCTGAGAAACCTGTCTTACTACCCTCTGAGTGAGAAAATTCTTCCTAATATCTAACCTAAACTTCCCTTGCTGCAACTTGAGACCATTGCTCCTTGTTCTGTCATCTGCCACCACTGAGAACAGTCCAGCAAGCTCATTATTACTTCACTGTGTATTTTTGTTGTTATCCTCTGTAGTATAAAGCAAGTATTGCTTCTAGGGACCAGTTGGACCTGGCTCATAATCCATTCCCTGCCTAAGAGAGACCTGGGGCATTTAAGGCCTCTTGGTCTCACCTGTGGCACACAACAATTTTGTCTTCTGAGGATTGAAATGCTTTCATCAAGTTAATGGGCTCAATATAGGGTAAGACTTATTGGCCTCTGGATGTACAGGAGGTCAAACTAAACAGCCCCTTCTGGTCTTGAACTTCATAAAATGAATGAAAATAGTATAAAGTCGAATCTTCTTCTAGATTAATTCCTTCTCTAGATGTTGAGGAGTTTATTAATTAATGTTTAGTTAAATCTGTGGGATCTTCTAATGAAGCAGTATTATAGACCTGCTAATTATTATCATTTATTACATTTGCAGTCTGTAGTGCTAGCTAAAGCCAAATTTGAGTAGTTTTTAAAATCTCATCCTATATACAAGTGTGTGAGAGAGTTGTAGACTGCATGTGCTGAACAACAGAGTTTCAGAATAGTCTGGGGACCACTTAATATTTTTAGATTTATTCTAATTCTCGCAATATTAAACATGAAACGTGGAATGTTTTCCAGCTTGTTCAACAGCTTTGAGTTCAGACCTAACCAGCAGAAATGCTTGTCAACCAGATAGTTACCAGCGTTCAATATGAAATCATAACTAATGTCCAGGTTATGTCAATATATTTTTAATTTGAAGAGCTCAGTTTCAATTTCAAGGTACTCATGTACAAGATAGTAATATTCCCTAGACTTTCCTTCTTTATTTGGTTTATACCATATATCAAAAACTTTCATAAGTAACAGAAGACTTGTATAAATCTGTGGTATTTATTGTTTAGAAAAGCAGGAATCTTTGCTAAAACCTTTTAGATTAATGCCAGACAAATGAAGGTTCTCATTCTACTGCCTGCATCTCTTCAATACACCATGGGCACTTACTTGAATTAGTTTAATAACTTGAATTACTTGAGTTACTTGAATTTGTTTAATTTCAAGGAAGCATTATGACATAAAAGAGTTTTATGTCTTGAGTGTTTTTAGAAGTTTGGGACAGATTTGGATCTCAGTTACATCAATGTAATTTTGATTTAGGAATGGCATCTACAATATTGGAACCCTTTTTCTACCCCCCAAAATCCTAAACTTTTTACTCTGACAAGGAGCAAGTCCCAAAGGTTGATGAAATCAACCACAGATGTTACTACTTCACATTTTTTGAGGGTGGTGCTAGTATATTCTGGTGATAGCAATGTATCTACATCATGTATGCCCAACAGCCCTGTTCTCAAGCATGCTGCTGTGCTTTCTGTGGGTTGCCCCCTAAACCGAAAGGAGTGTACCTGAGTCTGTGCAGTGCAGTGGGCAAACTAATGAGCATAGATGCAAGTTAATTGGCACAGTCACAAACAGTGCTTATAAGCCAACTGGCAGACCCACATGGATGCAGCTGTATTGCTTCCAGTTTAGGCAGACCCTGTGTTGCGTTTGAGGGCGCTGCTGCCTGACATGGTAAGTTTGCTATGTGGACATATCCTTAGATAAAAGAGAATTTGGTCTGATGCTTAGGGTACTCTGTACAGATCTGGATTTCCACTGCTCTAGCTGAGATTCCTATCACCTGTATAAATAAAATGTACCTTCAAAGGAGCCCACAGAATTATCAGTATTGAACAGGACCTCTGGACTAATAACTACTAACATTTTTAAACAAGCTTTCTGAAGTCTGGGAATGACCTTTTTCTCGTTTCCTCCCTTTATCTGACTGTTAAGCCCCCAACAGTGTCCAAACAATAAGCTTGTCAAGAGGGTCTAGTGCAAGTACTTTCCATTGCATTTATCACAACCTCTTCCATCTTTTCAGCTAGCCCTGACAGTTGTTTGGGCTCCATTTTCACAGACAAGTTCAGATGAATCTTAGCCTGCCGTTCAGCTGACAAATCCAGCGGCTGGGTGGGCCCAAAGGAATGTTTTTTTTTCCCGTCTCTGTTTAAAGCTCTTGTGAGTAACTCCCGGCAGCTGTCCATAAACATTGCTTTGTGAATGGAGCAAGAGGTGTCTTGAGGCATTCCCTTGCTCCTGCTGTTTACTAAAAGAAAACAAATAAAATCAACACCCATTATGCAAAGAGTTGCTACTTTAAGCAAATGGCTTTGTAATCACCTCCGCTCAGTTTTTTCAAGGAGTCTAGTAATGTTTAATATCTAGCATTTAACTTACCAAAGCAAGTGACGGATAAAAGGTCCACACACACAAACACACACCAAGGAAGGCAAAGGATATTGGGCCAATGAGCCTTAATTTACAGTCTTTATTCAGGCACTTCTTTCTCTGATGAAGTGGGGAATTTACACATGGTTAAAAAGTCATATAGAATGAAACTAGTTATTACAAAAAAAATTAAACTAGGAGAAACATATGCAAAAAGGAGAAGCAAGAATGTCTTTGTTTGGTGTCAGGATAACATTTGGCTATTGGAGGTAGCAGTTTTCCCTGAGTTTTTTCTGTAGCTAACATGTTGGATATGACATTGAGGAAAAGAAGAGTTGTATTGCTCTCCGAACTACCAGTCCTCTTCCACCTTCACTGATTTCCCTGGCATGGGGTTTCATCTATATATCCCTGACTGCTAAAAACTGGTAAACTATTTACTTTACTGGACTCGGACTTGAACGCTGGGTTCGTTATTTGGCTCTGCCATAAGCTTCCTACGTGAACTTGAGCAAGTTGTTTACTGGCTCTGGGCTTCAGATCCCCATCTGTAAAATTAAATTAAATGAAAATGAAGGCTGTCCTGCACACAAGAATTCATTTTGCATTGGAATAAATCTAGACCTTTCAAATGCTCTTGTGAAACAGAATTGTGTCAAAATAGTGGCTTTCAGTTTGAAAATGTGAGCTTTTTGAGTCTTTCACTGGTACACGGAAATTCCTGGACTGAAATAAAAACCCAAAAAATCCACCCTACTTTTCCAGTGAAAACTTCAGTAAAACAAAGATGTCTCCACTAAATGTTTTGGTGTTGGTGAAACCCCATGTTTTGATGAATTTCCATTTGCTTGCAAAGTTCCAACTAGCTCTAATTCTAATGCTTTCTTTATCACTGGCTTGTTCTTGTTGATTCATGCCCTGATCCAGTACTTGCTGCAGTCAACATGAAGATTTCCATCAAGACCTGATGTTGTAAGCTCCGTGGAACAGAGAACGTCTCTCACTACACACAGCCAGAGAGCTGAGCAAAACACCAGGCTCCAGGTCTTCGAGATTCTCCTGCGACAAGAATAATAACAAATAAACAAAGGAGCAAATAAGAAATATGAATACTATCATAATAAATACTAATAACGCTATTAAATATTGTAAGAATAAACAAACGAGATGACTGAAAATGGGATTAGAGTGAGCTGATTCTTTCTTACCTCTCTTTATGTACTGCCACTCAATCTGCTAGACAAAACGGGAAGACTTCAGCTCAGATCTTGCTAAGGGGCTGTATTATCTCAAATTTGGATTGCTGTTTATTATATTTTAATAGAAGTGATTTGAAGTATTTAATTTTGGAACTTCCATAATGTTCTTCAAACAATGCAAGAGAGTTGGATAAAATTTCTGCTGGTTTTAAAAAGGGAAATGGAATAACAGTAGGAAAACCCAGAAATCCCACACTGGAATCCTTAGTCTCACAATATAGGCCTATGTCACTTGATTAAATGGATTTATTGAGGGCAGCAGAAGGTCATTGCACATTGTGGCCACATTCAGACAAGCAGGGATGTGTGCTTGCAGCGGCACAAATAGTAGCAGCACAAATTTGTGCTGCTACTTTGTGTCACAGAGCACACCCCTGTACATGCACTTTATTGAGGGACAAATTGTCCTGCTTCAGGGAAACTTAAGCAAGTTTAAGTAGATTTTTGAATAGCAAGTGCTGGTTCTAAGGCATGGGAACACTAGGGTCTCTCAAAAGATGGTCCCCAGAATTTTTCAACACTGTCAAAACCAATGTGGTTTCCTTACTCTCATTCTCAGAACCAGCATAACTATTTTGGCTCTAAAATTATCATCATTATCATTGTTGCTGTTGTTTTGTCATTGTTACTATATTTTGTTTTATATTATTTTATATGTTTATTGTTAATAACAATATCGATAACAACAACAATCATAATGCAGTTGGTGTGAGGTGCACACATCTAGCATGTGAACTGTCACACCAATGATTAGTGTGGCAAAGTTAGAAGCTGTTAAGATACCCCCACTTATGAAGAGAAGTGTCAGACATCCTTAACAATAAGTGATGCTGTCTGTCCCATCCATTATATATTTCCATACTGTAGGCCAGCACTGACTGCTGGAACGTTACTGACATTAATACAAAGAGTTTCCTTTTTGGGACAGTTTTTAACAAGTGTGAAATATTTTCTTTCATTAAAAGTGAGTCAAGATCCACTGAATATCTCCTTCTCATGCAGTCTTTTCTATTATTTATGAAATGCAAGAGTCACTGTTACGGCTTCTTCCACTAAACAACACATCCAGAAACGTGTGTGAAGCCACAGTAGCCCATGGTGCCATATAGTGGTGATTAGCATTTGTAAACTCCCAGATCTCTGTGCCAGACCTTCAGCATGACAGTTCAAATGGGTTAGGAGTTCACTCTCACTTAATTAATCCCAGATTGCTTTCACATGGCCTGCATCGTTGGTGGCGGGCCTTCCAAGCAAGGTCTCTGTAGGTATAAAATCAGCTAACAATGACTTCATTTTTCTCCATGACCTACTGCAAGGCAATTCTCAGTGTAGTAAAAAAAATAAAATAACCCTGCTACTGTCCTTCAACAAATCTTTCTAAAATCATTTCCACAACAGATACAGTCACATTCTGCCTTAAGTATTGTTATTTGCTAGAGTGACACTTTCAGACATGGATATGAGAAATCATTCTGTGTTTTGCTTGACTAAGAAAATATGTTGACCAGAATCCAAACTGAGCCAGAACTATCCCTTACTGCATCACATTAAGATGAGTATTAAGAAAATATGTCCATTTTCTACTATATGGTTTTCTGCATTTGGCATTTCTTGTTCCTGGGGGGAGGGGCAGTCATTGTGTTTGAGGTGCCTGGAATCTCCGGCTTCAGATAGTTTTGTGGAGCTCATATTGTGGACACCTTTGGTTTCATGAATCTGTGCTGAATGTAGGAATTAAGTTGCAAACTATAAAGTTGAATGTTCTCTTAAACCAGACCTGAGGGGGAGCAGAGCGACATTATACACTTGACAAGAATACCATATTCTCTTGCATGCAATATGTGTTTTCTCCCCAAAAGTCAGCCACTCAAAATTAGGGCACATGTATTAAGTAGGAAAGCTGATTTTTCTGCCTGAGGTTGGAAGCACCATTGTTTGATTCCTGATCTATTGTATAGCAGCTGTGGTATTACCATTCAGGCAACTAAGGGAGTCAGATGACTTAATTGCTCGTTGTTAATGAAGATCTCTCCTTTTTAATGGCCTTCATGTTCCACTAATCAAGCTAACTTTTCTTGGGGCAATTTTGCTGTCTGCTAGTTGTTCCTGGTCTCTCTATTTCACAGTCTCTGTAGCTCTTTAGCACAGACTCTTTAGCTCTTTTCAGAATCATAGATCCACCTGTGGTGACCAGTTTTCAGTGGCAGGGATTCAGCTTTTCCTATGCTGGAAGGGAAGGTGAGTCAACTGAAAATTAAGCTCTGCTCTACGCAGCCATAGCAATGGGAACATTGTTTTTCTTCATTCTGCTTTTCAAAAACAAAGTGTGTTTTACATGGTGGACTATGTTTCAGGCTAGAAAATGCTATAAATTGACCTCCTCCCTAAAAAAATATTCTTGTTAACTGTGTTGTAATATGACATGAAGCATGTGGTATTTATTCTGCAGAGAGAGCTCAGGAAAGCACACGTGTGTTTTCAAATCTAATCAATCAGCCAGATAAGTCTCTTTGATTGCTTCCCATAGTTTCCTAATGCTAAGTGTGTAGTCCTTGTGTCAGACTACTCAGCTGGGCAAAGTTATGCCTATACCCTCATGCTTACTGGATAGGGTCCTGGTATACAGGGTGATTTCTTAGCAGCATTTGTTTTATCTCTTTCCTGTTGCCTCCTATGATACATCAACACCACAGCAGCAGCTTGCATGCCCTGCTTCTTCACCCCAGCCTGCGCTCCACTCTCCTATAGTGACTTCTTATGGGATATGGAGTCAAATGCACAGTATCAGTCCCTATTTTCCAGCTGCTCAAGGATCCATGAAGATTGGAGCTGACAGTCATGGTCAGCGACTTCTCTTCAGGCATGGAACTGTCTATCAGAAAGGGAAAGCTTAGTTAATGCATAGTTAACTCATGGAATTAATTGTCACAGGAGGTGGTGGAGGCAGATATCATAGACACATTCAAAATCAGCCTGGGCAAATGTATGGATGACAGTTCTATTAATAGGTATTGAACAGAAAGGTTGGAGATATTTCCTCTGGAATCTGTAGACCACTAACGGTGGATGCCAGGAAGGGTAATGAATAGGGGATGGTTCACTCTATAACATATCTGGTTCAGTGCTCTCCCTCTGAAGGATCCACCTGCCACTATCATAGACATGATATGCACCATGGAACGGATGCACCATTGGTGTGACCCAGTATGGCACTTCTTATGTTTTAGCCCATCTCTGCAGGAGACAGGGCGTTGTCAGGAATGGGTCTGAGACTGGGGGACAAGGAACCAAGGCTTACCACAAGCCTTGCCATCTTTCCTCTATCTGCAAGTAGCACTTCCTCATCGTGCCTTCTCTAACGTGAGAGCACAACAGTAGGCACATTAAAAAGGAAACCCTCTAAAAACCAGATTCTATACCAGGCACAATTCCTCTGAAAGGAGAAGAGAGAGAACAGACCACATGACAGATGACAGTTATGTCATTTAGTACACAACTGGGAGCTGTTAAAACATTACCAAGGCGAGGGCAATATAAGACCCTATTCTTCAAAGATGTGTTTTGGAAACAAGTTAGAAGTAGACATGAGGCATTTGCACAATTAATTCAAGGGAAATTTTAAGTCTATGTCTGATTAAATTTTCTACTGGAATATGTAGACATATTAAATATTTCATTTATGATTTCCTGCTTTATTCAGTAGTTTATTTTAAGGTACTAACTTCCTGTTATACTCGGAGGGTGCATCTGACTTCATTCAAACTAATTTTAATTGTTGCTAGACTAGTAAAAAATGTCTGATTTCTAAGAATTCCTGCTTCTTTTGAAGGCTGAAATTTTAGATTGGAACCCTCTTACGAACCCCTTTCCTACCTACGACTAACTCACTTTCCAACACTGAATTTGATGTACATGAGTTTTTAGACTGTATCAGACTAACTGTATGGCTCACTGTATGACTAAAAATGCTCTCTTTCTCATATAGTAAGCATGAGATATGGATCAAATCAGTTTGATAATGCTATTTCTGAAGGAAATAAGAAAAGGCTTAAAATCAGGAAAATACTAAATTTTATGTGGCCTTGTGTTGCAGCAATGGAAGGTATCTATGGATTCTAGCAACAGAAATTTTTGAGATTCACATTGTGAAACTATGGTCAAAATTGGACTCCAAAAATGTTTGATGGAGCAGAAAAAGAAAGAGAAAGGAAGAAAAGGGAAATGTAATAAAAGGAACAATTTTTAAAAGAGCAAGAAGAACAAAACAGACTAGGGTTTAGTAAGAAAGGATGAAAGTAAGAGCAAAGACAGACGGACACAGTTAAGGCCAGAGTGCAAGTCCTTTTCAGTTCTCATTAACTTCCCAGTGACGGAGTTTCCTGTGAACACTGCCTTCTCATTTATGCTACTTTTTCATAGACATATGTCAGCTCTGAATTGTGTTTGACTAATTAATAGCCTTTTTGTACACCATGGGCCAAATTCTTCTCCATTTAGTCTTAGGAGCTTGACCTAACCCTGTGCACATACTAATGGGACTATCATGATACTGAATCTGTCTATTTGTATGAACATCACATTTGCATATGAGCAGCTCCATTTGCACAAGGTACTACAAATTTATTATCAAAATCATTAAGAGGAAATGTGAGTTTGAGAGCTTTTTCAAGGTGTGTAACTATTAATATGCTCATTTAAACCTCAGGCATTTCAAAGTTTCATAGAAACAGATGACCCCTATCCCCTCCACACACACATGCACAAGTGCGTGCATACACACACACATCTGTTTCCTACTTACAACCTAATCTTGTGGGCTTCAAGAGCACTGGAGTGAAGCACGAGTATTGGCTCCACAACCTAGCTAGGTCCATGAATAGGGTCAGCATGTAAAATGAATATGAAGAACTAAGTGTTTGATGCTGGCAAGGTACTGAGCATGTCAGCTCCATTCCTGCAAAGCACTTGAAGCCAAACTTAACTTGAAACAAATAGATCCTGTCAGCTTCGGCTAAGTTATTTACATGCTTTAAGTTAATCAGGCATGGTAGTGTAACAAAGTGAGGGTGACTGGGGCACAAGCTGCAGGTACTAATGTCAGTGGGGGACAAAAATATAGAAGTGGCTGCACAGCCAGACTGACCTCTGCTGGACTGCCAGCAGTGCGCTGAGTGATATAGGGTGTGCATCTATACATACAATTAATGTGACACAATAAACTCCAGAGCCATCTGAGCAGGAGGAAACTGCTCCTGGGTATAGCATCTACACGTATGCCAGGGAGAGTAGCAATTTGAGCCGGGGCAAAGCAAGCCGCTGGATGACTGGGCTGACCAGGCACAATTTACGCCCACGATCAATATCCATACATGCATTAAAGCACAGTAAATCACTCCACCATAAGGTAATCTGTCCCCAGCAGTGTTATCTTATGGCAGAGTTAAATAATTTTTTGTGCCCTAATGCCAGTACACGTGTAGATGATGAGGCTGTACTGTGGAGCTAATTAGTCTACTCTGCAGTAAAGCACATGCGTAGATGCACCCAGCCATACACATCACTGCCCCCTGGGCACTCAGGAGTCACACTATGACCCTGATCATGTGCTTGACCAAATTGTTCCTCATCCTACAGACACAACTGCTGTTCAACATGATTCTTAATGATTTGGATGGTGGCATAGAAAGCTTCTCGAAAGATGATGTGAAACCAGGAAGAACTGAAAACACCTTGCAGAATGGGAGAGCAATTCAGAAGGATCTCCACAGATTGGAATGCTGGGATAGAGCTAATAGGATGACGGGGGGACATAATAGCCGTCTTTGCATACCTGAAGGGCTATGATAAAGAAGAGGAAAAACTCTCTTGTTCCTCTATTCAGGGTCAGACTGATCACTATATTTGAGGTCAGGAAGAAATGTTATCGCATGGTCAGATTAGTATAGACTGGGAGGGTTTTTGCTTTCTCTGTAGCAGGGGCCATGGCCTTCTTCCTGGGATCTCTTGAGAGTACATTAACAGCCTTTCCAGCAACAGGACATTGACCACCATGTGGCAAGTTAGGCTGTAATGTCTTGGGTCTTGTGTCAGGGTTGACCGTGTAGTTTTGTTAAGAGGTTAGACAATCAATTTGTATAGGATGGTTGGATAGAAATGATCCTGCCTCAGGCAGGGGGCTGGATGACTTCTGGAGGTCCCTTTCAGCCCTCCTTCTCTATGATTCTATGATTAATTGAATATAGTTTCTCATTTTGCTATTTCTGTAAGTCCTTTCTCAGGGTAAAATCACACTTAAAATGCAAGGTGTTATTTGTAAACAGACACAACCAATGGCACTTTCACAAGGAATTCATGGAAATTCCTAAGAAATGTTGTTTATTAGGAAGCCCCATTCCTAATTCCTTATTTATGTGTACCAGTAAAAGAGATTAATATGACCAAATATTTCAGAAGGTCAGCTACCACCCTGCCTGAATGATGAACGTCTTCAATAACAGGACATGTCACAGAACTGACGTCAGCATTTCTTTCCAGTTCCACCCTGTGATAATAAGAAGTCATTTCAGTAGTCTCAGCTGAGCAAAAATAAACACAGACTTTCCAAACACCTGATAAAAAAGTTGATCCTTACAGCTTTCATTCAAATATGTAATCACATTGACACCGGCATGCATAAAGTAAAACATCTGGAACTGCTTCAGCAATATATACGTGCAGGAAAGTGTAGGTAAAGGTATGCATATTTCCAAACTAGTGCTCTTTATCCACATTGTCACAGTGTTGCAGGCATCTTGGTGGTGAGGAGGAACTGTTTTTGGAGGGGAGAGAGGCGGCAGGAAAGTGCAAAATTCAGCTACTACTAGAATTTTACAATAATTTTATTAGCTAATGATTGAAGATCTGGGACTGTTCAGACTGAGGAAAAGAAGGCTGAGAGGGGACCTGGTAGCAGATTACTGCTGCGCTAGGGGAGTACATCAAGGGCTCGGTGAGCAACTGTTCACCAGGGCACCAGAGGGGAAAACCAGGAGTAATGGCCACAAACTCTTGGAAGATGGATTCAGGCTCAACATTAGGAAAAACTTCTTCACAGTCAGGGTGTCCAGACTGTGGAATAAGTTCCCTCCATGGGTGGTGCAATCACCTATCCTGGAGATCTTCAAGAGGAGACTGGAGAGTCACCTCACTGGGGTCCCCTGACTCCTGGTTGTCTTTCCTGCTTGGTGCAGGGGGCTGGACCCAATCTTCTGAGGTCCCTTCCGGCCTTACAAGCTATGAATTTATGAATCTATGAAGAGTCAACAAAAGGGGGCTATGAAAATAGGAAAGTATTGGAAAATACCATTGAACTGGAGAGAAATAATGTAGGCGGGGTACTACTTGTGAACAAGTATTAAGGAAAGCCCCTTTTTGACATTAGAAACAAATTAAATGAGACTCAGAAGTGGAAGCACATGTGTCCAGAGAACAGAGATGATGTAACTGGGTGAGTGAAACTTGGCCTCTTCCAGAGCAGGAAGCTGCAGAATTTTTGTGCTGGGATAGAAATATTCAGTCTTAGTGAAGGGCGTATAGCAGGCAGCAGGGGTGGGAGAGGGGGCTCTATTTACGACAGAAATGACATTGGTAGTTTGGCTGCTGCTTCAGATGCAGTCGACATATGTGAAAAAGATCAGGAGATCATAGGAAAGACCTTTGTTAAGACACTCACACACACGCACACAAAAATAGAACTGGTTGCTGCAAATAATAGAGGCTACATAAAAGACGTTTACTGATAGCCCCAAGAATGCCTCTTAATAGAGGTGTATATTAAGGAAAGGCTCATTCCCTTGAAGTCAAACATTCAGCCTTGTTTCTTTGGCTTCCAGCAATGCTGGTTGCCACTGCAAGTGTGCAAACAAAACATTATTTATTGGTTGTCTCTGAGGTAGGAGCACACCAGGGGAGTGTGAAATGGAGGACAGAGTGCAATAGGAGTGTGTGGACCTGAACAGATGGTCCACAGGAGTGTGTGGACTGCAGCGTAATTTATATTTTATACGCTGACAAAAATGACATGGCGAGCCTGAACAGACAGATGTGCAGCTATCCCAAAGTAACTCACACAGAAGAAAGCAATTAACAGCACCTCACCACTAGGCAATAGGACAGCAAGAAAAGTCTACTGCAGTGTGGATGCAGACAGGTGACACCAAAACTGGGGGCACTTATGTCCTTATTTCCTTTGGGGATAATTCACTACCCTACTTGGCAAAGTTCCTATGGTTTAGGTTTTTGTAAAACCCAGGCCTGTCCACTATTTTGTTTTTTAATTACACCTGTATCTGTCCAGGCCCTTTATTGCTTGTGGGCTGGAAGGAGCGGTTCCACATTGTGCCTCAGGGAAGCCTAGGCCGTTAGTAACTTATATATCACTCTGTATCTTAGGGTCTCCATGGCTCCAAGTCACTGTATGGTAACCTTTTCTGATCATGCCACAAGACAATGGATCTCCATGAGCTGCCTGTCCCTCAAACTCACACAACTTATTCATTCTTTGTGATTGTGCTTTCTTTCCCATTTCACTGTCTCTCCTAGATTTTCGCCCTTTAAAAAAAATTGCAATGTAGTTGTTTTATCTTTCCATGTTTTTTCTGGGTGGTAATGCAAGTGCTTGCCCCAATGAAAAGACTCTCATTGGTGTCCCTGGGTCTTAGGGAAGGGCCAAAGGAAGAAAAGATATCCTTGTGGTTGAAGCAGACATTCAGGCATCCAAAGATTTGAATCCTCTGCCCATCTCTGCCACAGGCTGCCTTGACTGAGCTTTGGTGAGGCACTTAAACTTCTGGTTTGGTTTCTTTTTACTTTTGCTTCTTTGTATGGCAGCTGCACATGGTATGTTGCTAGCTGTGGTTTATGGTCTTGTTGTGTTAGGTGCTGTATATGCACATACTGAAAAGATGGTCCTTGCCTCAAAGAGAGTGCAGCCTTAGTGAAAGATGAGCAAAAAACAAATCCATGTAAAAGCTCAGGGTGAGTGGGGTGGAGAGCAGAAAGTAAGTGCGAGACCATCCTGATTAGAGAAATGAGCAAAGATCACAGATTACCGGCTGCCTACCTGTTGCAATATGCTTTATAGGTATTGCATCAGAAATGAATTTTCAGGAGAACAGAATAATGGCTGTGTGAACTTTTGTGGGGAGCCCCTCCCATGCATAAGAGGCAGCATGGAAGAAACCACGATATTCTTAGGGAATATTGGACTTACAAGCAATAAAAGTTAGCACAGCTGGAAAAGTGGAAGTGGGAGCTGACAGCCTGAGACTAATAAGACACGATATGCAGGGTTGGGCTATGCCATGAAGTGTTTCCCCTCCTTTAAAGTGAGGAAGGGTTGACATTATTTCTCTAGCAACAAGAATGTTGTGAAGCTTAATTAATTAAGGATTTGCTGTGTGATTTCAGCTGTTCTGTTGGCCGCCAAAGAATGACTATCCCACCACCCTAAGTTCTCACCTAACATAGATAGAAAATTTAATAAATCAGCCTGTCAATTGAATTCAGTCCTTTGCCTGTTCACCTTGGAAACTGCCTATTTGGATTTGTTTAATTTTAATAGTAAGCAGCTTTTTTTAAAAGGTCTGACTTCCCAGCCATGAGTTTCTTGATGATAAAATGCACTGTTTTACACCCTGCAGCCCCTGTGTGGCACATGGCAGACTGGGGAGGCAGCAGGCAGCACAGAGGCAGACACTGCAAGGAGCAGAAAGCAGAGCAGAAGACATGGCAGGGAATACTGGGCAGAAAGCAGAACAGCAGATCAGACAGAAGAAAGGGTTCAAAGTGGCACTAAGGGAGGATGTGAGGCTAATTTGTGGCATACCTGCCAAAAAGATTGGTCCCCATTGTTTTACAGAGTTCCACAGAGTTACCGTAGCAAGAAGCCATAACGCTGAGCATTACGGAAAGACTTGCAGCATTTTCTTTTTTCCAGACTGCACCTAGCAATTGCAAAACTACTCTCTCACTGAGTTGCTAATTTACCCAACCAGGTAAAGGCATGTCCAGCAGGTGGGCCCCTCTGTCCTTCACTTTGGCTTTTGGCTGTGCACAGTAAGCAGAAGCAAGACAAGTCTGTTAAAAGGAAAGGAAGAGAAAAGGAAACCACTAAGTCATCTGCAGAAGGTTGATAAGATGGAAGGACCAAAGTGAAAATCTTAAGCCACTGTAACAAAATGCAGCAGCAAAGCCAGGCAAAATGGATAACATAGTCAAAGATCAAGGATAAGATATCATACCACTGCCAACTCCCTGGGCAAACTGTAATCTATCAGTAGATGAAATTTCCAAGGAAAGAATCACACTAGACCAGTAAGCCATTATTGTTGTTGCTTGATTAGACTACTGCATTTTCCCACTGCACATGACTCATTGCTCCCATAGCCTAGATTGAATTTCTATGGACCGCGTGTACTTGATGACCTTGTCAGTGATTATATCATAGGCTGGGTTTTTGGTTGTAGCCCTGTTGGTCTAAGGACATAGGCAGGCAAGGTTCTTTGAGTAGATGTGATCTCTTTTATTAGACCAACTGAGTAGTTGGAAAAAAAAAGTTCTTAGCAAGCTTTCAGGCGCAGTCATCCTTTTACAGGCATAGGGAGTCTCTGCTGTTCTGAGACCCCAAGCAATGAGAGAAGCTAAAAGTGTAGCAGGATGTCAGCGAGAATGGAAATAGCTAGAAATTAGAAAGACAAAAGGTAAAGCAGAGAATAAAGCAGAGAGGGGAGGGGGAAGGGAGCAGGGAGGAAAAGGCTAAAGGGAGACATTATATAGCATATGAGCCATTGTATCTTCCTGGCATTGTATGAGCCATTGTAGCTTATTCTAGCCTCTGGTCTTTGATGCTATGGTAGTTCCTACTACTTCCTGTCTTTCTAAAAGTGAGCTTACCACTTTAAATGGGAGGAATCTTCTTTGCTTTGCATTTCAATATGATTAGGTTTGATTACATCCTTTGGTCTAATTTTTGTAAGAAAAAGAAACAGGGGATTGGAGCAGGGGACTGTGAATGGAGATCTTCAGCCAGTTTTTATCCTGGCTGTTCTACTCACTTGACACATGGTTCGGGAAACAGTCAACATCTACTAACTTGACATATTGTTTGGGCAACAGTTGGCCTGAGTCTGACCACCTGTGTTATCTGAGGATAATAATGCTCCCCTCCCCCGCCTCATCTCAAGAGTGCTGGAAAACTGAGTAAAATAAAATGTGCCAAGAGCAAATCAGAACAGCATTAAATTGCAAAGCAAGCTGCACAGAGTGGAGCAGTAAGAAAGCAGTAAGAAAGGTTTGTCTACTTATACTTGAAAAGTGCTGCACCCAGGTTCAGAAAATCATAGAATCATAGAATCATAGAAGTCGGGTCGGAAGGGACCTTATAGATCTTCAAGTCCGACCCCCTGCCTGGGCAGGAGGAAAACTGGGCTCAAATGACCCCAGCCAGATAGGCATCGAGCCGCTTCTTAAAAACCCCCAGAGTAGGAGCCAGCACCACTTCCCTTGGAAGTTGGTTCCAGATCCTAGCCACCCTAACTGTGAAGTAGTTCTTACAGATGTCTAATTTAAACCTACTCTCCAACAACTTGTGGCCGTTATTCCTTGTTATCCCGGGGGGCGCTAGGGGAAACAAGGTCTCCCCCAAACCCTTCTGGTCCCCCCTAGTGAGTTTATAGATGGTCACCAGGTCCCCCCTCAGCCTTCTCTTGTGAAGGCTGAACAGGTTCAGGTCCCGTAGCCTCTCATTGTAGGGTCTGCCCTGCTTTCCCTGGATCATGTGAGTGGCCCTCCTCTGGACCCTCTCAATGTTGTCCACATCCCTCTTGAAGTGCGGTGCCCAGAACTGGACACAGTACTCCAGCTGCGGCCTGACCAGTGTTGCGTAGAGGGGGAGGATCACCTCCTTGGCCCTACTTGAGATGCACCTGTGGATGCACGATAGGGTCCGGTTAGCCCTGCTGACCGTGACTTCGCATTGTCGGCCCGTGTTCATCTTGGAGTCAATGATGACTCCAAGATCCCTTTCTGCCTCTGTGCTCTCAAGAAGGGAGTTTCCCATCTTATAAGTGTGCTGCTGGTTCCTACTGCCCAAGTGCAGCACCCTGCACTTGTCCGTATTGAAACACATCCTGTTTTTGTTAGCCCACCCCTGCAACCTATCCAGGTCTTGCTGCAGTCTTCCCTCCCTACTAGCATGCCCACCTCACCCCAAATTTTGGTATCATCAGCAAATTTAAACAGGTTGATTTTCGCCCCGTCGTCCAAATCGCTGATAAAGAAATTGAACATTGCGGGCCCAAGGACCGAGCCCTGGGGGACTCCGCTGCCCACTTCCCCCCAGGTCGAATATGACTCATCCACCACCACCCTCTGAGTATGACCCTTCAGCTAATTAGCAATACATCTGACTGTGTAGGCATCAATGCCACAGTCACGTAGTTTTTTAATGAGGATGGGGTGGGAGACAGTGTCAAAGGCCTTGCTGAAGTCCAGAAAGACTACATCCATGGTGACACCTGCATCCAATGCTTTTGTGACCTGATCATAAAAGGCAATCAGGTTGGTTTGACATGACCTACCCCTAATGAAACCGTGCTGCTTGCCCTTAAGCATCATCCCCGATGCCAGCCCATCACGGATGTGCTCCTTGATGATCTTCTCAAAGAGTTTCCCCAGGATTGAGGTAAGACTGATGGGCCTATAGTTGCCCGGGTCCTCCCTCCTCCCTTTTTTAAAGATGGGGACCACATTGGCTATCTTCCAATCATCTGGCACCTGGCCCGAGCACCACGAGCGCTCGTAAAGCCATGGTAAGGGCCCTGCAATAACCCCTGTTAGCTCCCTCAACACCCTGGGGTGGACAGCATCTGGACCTGCTGATTTGAACACGTCCAGCCCCTCCAGAAGCTCTCTAACCCGGTCCTCCTCAACCTTAGGTCTGGAGGCATTCCCCTTGAGTCCGTCTTGAATCACGGTGGGGGGGGGGGGGGGGCCCAGTCCCTGCACAAGAAAACGGAGGTGAAGAATTTGTTAAAGAGGTCTACCTTCTCCTCTGGCACAACTACCAGATTTCCCAGCGTATCTTGTAGGGGCCCCATATTTCCTGGTGCCTTCTTCATCCTCCCTATATATTTGAAAAAGGGCTTTTTATTATCTTTGATCTTGGATACTAGCCCTAGCTCTATGTCCACCTTAGCTTTCCTAACAGCCCCACTACAGGGCCGAGCAATGAAGGTATACTCCTCTTTGGAGAAAGCCCCTCCCTTCCACTGGGTGTACGCCGCCTTTTTGGCAACCAGGCATTCCCGGACTTCTTTGGTGAGCCAGGGCAGGTATCTGCTGTCAATACAAAATAGTGACATACAAACAGAAAGCTTCACCCATCACATTCATTTTTGGGATTAGTTCCAATAAAGGATCTATGCACCTACAAGTTAAGCACTGAAATGTGCCTCTCCTGGATTGGTGTCTAAAACCCAGGGAAAGATTTGTAGGTTCTCTCTACTGTGCACCTCAGAATGGCAATCTAGAAACCCCACACGCTGAGAAGCAACCCAAGAGCTAGCCAAGAAGAAATGCTGAGCATGGTCTGTTTGAAACTCTGCTCCTGTTTGGATGTAGGTACCTGATGCAGAAGGTGCAGATAGCCACCTTTATCCACTCACATGCCAGAGGTCAGAATCCTTGCCTGTGGGTAGGTGCCCACATTTGTTCTTTGTAAGACCTGAGAAGGGTTCACCACTTTCTTTGAAAGACACTTACCATTTTTATATAACCCAGTAGATAATTCATGTAGGAAATGGAAACTTCGGTCTCGGCCCACCTTAGCCCGAGGACATTTAAATCCATGTCAGCTCTCTCTCAGGAAAGTGCCTTAAGCACTAACTAAACAATAAGCTAGACTGGCATGCAGTAGGGGCTCTCCATCTTTCCTAATGAAGCAACGTCACTATGTAAAATGGAATTCAAGATTTGTATGGCCAGAAGAGAGAGCAAAAAAGGAGTATGACTGTGTAGTCTAGTGAACAGTGCAATCACTATGGAGAGTATTTTTATCCAATGACTGTTTACTGTAAAATGCATGAACAGTGCTTGGATGGGAATCCAGGCTCACCCTAGAGGTTGGTGGTTAAGACAATCTCTTGGGAAGTGGGTATTGTGGTCTTCCACCCCACCAGGAACACCTATACCCTTGGTCTCCCACTTCCTGGATGAGTGCTCTAACCACAAGGTCATTATATCAAAGATGGACACTAATGCTAACACTTTGTCTACCTCCTTGGGCAGCTGCATTTTAAAAAGAGTGAATCTGGTTTCTTTGGTTGAAGAAAGGTTACTGGCTCATGCCCACAGTAGAAGAAGAGGATTCTGGACTGTGGATCCCAAGCAGACAGAGGCAACTGCTTGCAAACCCTGCTGAGGCGGTGGGATTTCAGAAACCCTTTGATGCTTGGCATTTGCTGTTGGTTGACTCTAGGCAGCTCCCTACTCAGCATGCAGGATTTGTTTGGATTTCTGTTGAAGCGCCTAACTCTCTCCATGACCTAAATAGGAAGCCAAGGTACCTCGCTGTGGATTCTGTTCTGAGGACCAAGCATTACAATTAGGCGTTGCAATGTTCAAATCCATAGGTGCCTACATCGTACATTGGAGCTATTCCTTTAAGGATTTTTGTGCGTCTATGCTCTAATTTCAGTCTGACTCCATAACATTGTTCTCTTCCAGCGTGGTGTGCAATCAAGGGTTGTGGTTGTTGCTACAAAGATATAGATCCAAATTGGGCAGGTAGTAGAGGGAAGTCATTTAAGCAATGGTCACCACTATGAAATCAGTGAAGACGTGCTGTATTATAGCAAAGGATTTGGGGTCTGATCCTGGTCCAAGTCAATGGAGCAGAATCAAGCCCTGAGAGGAGATTCAGTCCAGTTTTGCAGAGTCTGCCAGTTTTGGACTTGATCCCAGCTTGACCTCCCTGCTTGATTTTAATCAGCTTGTGAACAAACATTTAGTAAAGTAACAGCAAACAAGGGAGTCTCTGTAAGGTGTAAGGACTGGATGCAAATTGCAAACATATGTAAATTGAAATCATTTAGGCTAATTTCTTGGTTCTGAATTCAGTGACAGACAAAGTGCTCATTTTAGAAGGCTCATTCCATGCATTTAACTACTGCTTTGTCCAGCTCTTCAGTGGCAGAAGATAATTTAGCATAATCCTTCTACTGTAATGTCCAGTTTTTTCCACAAAGATTACAAAAAAACCCCAAAGGGTTTTATTCTAAAGAGGGCTTATTGTATTACAGTGCTGCTAGCTGTTTATTTAAATGGGCTGAAATGGATGCAAATTTGAGAATTAGTAGAGAAAGGAGCATAGTCTGATGTTGGGAAGAATTATGGAGCTGTCCCAAATGAGTGACTCGTAGCCATAACAGTCCCTGGTTGCTGAGTGCGTCTGTATGCTTGTTTTAACAAATGATAAATAATTTTTAAAAGTTACACTTTGCTTACTCTGGAGACAGGTCTATATCACTTTAAATATGACCACCCTCAAAACCAAAATGGTATATGCTCATCTTGTTGTAAATTATTGTGGCTCCATTGACTTTAATGGAGTTTGGCCAATTTACTTCAGCTGAGGCTTTGGCTCTGGGAATTTTAGTAAGGAAGAGTCTGAGATAACAATGGGAGAAGCTTTATTTTTCTGGCAGAGGCTCTAGCTGTTAATCTCATCAGTGTCTGTTTCTTTACCTCTTGTTTTGAATTGAGGTTGAAATAATGTTGGATTATTTTTTTCTCACGGTATTTTCTAGCCTTGAGTTTCTGCTGAAATCAGGAGGTTATAGGATGCATGAACATTATTCTTAAACATGAGGTTTCTTAGTTTTAAAGAGGAACAGCTTAGGGTTCTATTCAAGTTTGAAATGAAAATTCAAGATATTGCTAATTTTGCCTGAAAAAAAAGCTTTATCATCTCTAATTCATAGCTAAATTCAGTGTGCTCAGGAGTTTAGCCAGTGACACACTGCAGGATAGGAGTATTGGTGAGATGGGAGTCCAGGAAGGGTGGTCGCTCCTAAAGGAAGCTATCCTTCAGGAACAGAGGGAGATGATCCCAGTGTGAGGGAAAGGGAGGAAAGGGGCAAAAAAACTTCCTTGGCAAAACAGAGAAATCCAGGGGAGCCTAAGGGCAAAAAAGGAGGTATATAGGCAGTGGAAGCAGGGGGAAGCTACCAAGGAGTATACCTACTTGGCCCGCACTTGCAGGGAGGCAGTTAGAAAGGCCAAAGCAACTACAGAGCTGAGGCCAGCAACACAAATTAAAGACAACAAAAAGTCTTTTTTTAGGTATGTAGGGAGTAAAAGGAAGGCACAGGGCAGCATAGGACCCCTACTGAACAAGGAGGAGCAATTAGTGACAGACAGGGGGGACAAGGCTGAGCTATTCAATGAGTTTTTTGCTCTGTGTTCTTGAACAACCGTCAAGATAAGTCTCCTAACGGGTTCTTAGATGAGTATCAGAGGGACACCACCCTACCAACTGTTGATGCTGACTTGGTGCAGTCACTTGGATGGACTGGGTACGTTCAAGTCAGCAGGCCCAGGTGAGCTGCATCCGAGAGTACTGAAGGAATTGGCTGGTGTCATAGCAGAACCACTGGCACAGCTGTTTGAGCACTGAAGGCGCTCAGGTCAGGTCCCGGAGGACTGGAAAAGGGCCAGTGTGGTCCCTATTTTTAAGAAGGGGAGGAAAGAGGATCTGAGTAATTTTAGGCCAGTCAGTCTCAACTCCATCCTTGGAAAAGTCTTTGAAAAGATTATTAAGGATCATACTTGTGTGAGTCCAGTGAGAAAAATAATGCAGCAGGGCAACCAGCATGCATTCATAGCAGGTAGATCATGCCTGGCTAATCTGGTTTTGTTTTATGATATGATCACAAAAAGCTTAGATGCAGGAGTAGAGGTGGATGTCATTTTCTTGGATTTTTAGGAAGGCCTTTGATATCTCATCTCATTCTCATAAATAAATTAAGAGGCTGTGACTTAAGCGTTTACACGGTCCAGTGGGTGCCATATTGGCTTGGGGGTCACACCCAGAGAGTGGTAGTAGATGGGTCGGTATCAACCTGGAAGAATGTGGGTAGTGGGGTCCTGCAGGGCTTGGTACTTGAACCTGTAATTTTCAATATCTTCATCAGTGACTTGGATGTGGGTGTGAAGTGTACCCTGTCCAAGTTTGCAGATGATACTAAATTGTGGGGGGAAGTGAACACTCCGGAGGGTAGGGAATGATTGGAGGCAGACAAGGACAGGTTAGAAAAGTGGGCAGAACACAATAGGATGCAGCACAAGGACAAATGCAGAGTGCTGTACCTAGGGCATAAAAATATCCAGCACACCTACTGGCTGGGAAATGATCATCTCAGCATCACAGAAGCAGGAAAGGGATCTCGGAGTCACAGTGGACTTCAAAATGAACAGTTGGACTCCAAGTTGTCAGTCAGTGTGGCAAAATCATCAGCAAAGCTAACCACACTTTATCATGCATCAGCAGATGCATGACAAATGGAACCAAGGAGGAGATAGTTTCCCTCTATGCGGCATTGGTCAGACCACAGTTGGAGTACTGCATCCAGTTTTGGGTGCCATACTTTAAGAAGGACGTGGATAGCCTCGAGAGGGTCCAGAGGAGGGCCACTCATATGGTTTTGGCCAAGCCCTATGAGGACAGACTAAGGGACCTGGATCTCTTCAGCCTCCACAAGAGAAGGCTGAGAGGTGATCTTGTGGCCACCTACAAATTCATTAGAGGGGTGCAGCAAGGAACTGGAGATGCTCTGTTAACCAGGGTGCCTCTTGGGGTAACAAGGAACAATGGTCACAAACTGACAGGGAGCAGGAAGAACTTCTTCATGGTAAGGGTGGCCAAAACTTGGAAAGGGCTTCCAAGGGAGGTGGTGCTCTCCCCTACCTTGGGGGTCTTTGAGAGAAGGCTGTATAGGCATCTGGCTGGGGTCATCTGAACCCAGCACCCTTTCCTGCCCAGGCAGGGGGTCAAACTTGATGATCTGTTGAGGTCCCTTTCAACCCTAGCATCTACAAAGCATCTAGTTAGAAGCCATAGTCCCTAAAATCCAAGCATCATTTATTTCCTTATGGACAATGCAAGGATTCCCGACCTCATCCGGCCCTCCTATTACTATCCCATGGTCCTTGTCCATGTCGGCATGAATGATGCAGCCAGGAGTAGTCCAGACCACATCATGAGTGACTACAAGGCTCTGGGGAGTGATCCTTCTGGCACAGAAGGAGGCAATCCCACTGTGTAGAAAAGGGTGCAAAGGGGCCAAGAAACCCTCGTGGCTAAACAGGGAATTCCAGGAAAGCCTAAGGACAAAAAAAGGGGAATACAGGCTGTGGAATCAGGGGGTAGCTACCAAGGAGGAGTATACCTCCTTGGGTCACACTTGCAGGGAATCAGTTAGGAAGGCCAAAGCAGCATTAGAACTCAGGCTGGTGACAAAAATTAAAGACAACAAAAAGTCCTTCTTCAGGTAAATAGGGATCAAAAAGAAGGCTCAAGGCAGCATAGGACCCCTACGAGATAGATAAGGGCAGCTGGTGACAGATAGGAGGGACAAAGCAGAGCTCTTCAGAGTTTTTTGCCTGTGTCTCACCTCAATCCTTGGGAAAATCCTTGAAGACATTATCAAGGATCACATTTGTAGGAGTCCAGCAGGTAATATAATGCTGCAGAGCAACCAGCGCAGGTTCATAGCAGGTAGACTGCCTGACTAACTTTGTTTCTTCCTATGATCAGGTCACTTAGATGCAGGAGTCAAGGTAGATGTCATCTACATAAGAGGCCTTTGACATGGTATCCCATCCTATTCTTATAAACAAATTGAACAGCTGTAGCACAGATGATTACACAGTCATGTGGGTGGCAAATTGGCTTAAGGGTCAGACCCAGAGACTGGTGGTGGATGGGTTGGTATCAACCTCAAAAGATGTGGGCAGTGGGGTCCCCCAAGACTCAGGCCTTGGGCCGGTGCTGTTCAATATCTTTATCAGCAACCTGGATGAGGGTGTGGAAAGCACTCTGTCCAAATTTGCAGATGAAACCAAACTATGGGGTGAAGCAAACACACTGATGGGAAGCAACCAAATCCAGGGAGACCTGGACCGGTTAGAGAATTGGGTAGAGAACAACAGGATGCAGTTCAACAAGGACAAGTGCAGGGCGCTGCACCTAGGGAGAGGGAATCCTCAGCATACCTATAGCCTGAGGGATGACCTTTTCAGCAGCACGCAGGCTGAAAGAGATCTTGGAGTCATTGTCGACTCCAAGATGAATATGAGTCGTCAATGTGACCAAGTAATTAGCAGAGCTAACTGCACTTTGTTATGCATTAATAGGTGCATCACAAACAGGTCCAGGGAGATGATTTTCCTCCTCTATGTGGCACTGGTCAGGCTACAGCTAGAGTACTGCATCCAGTTCTGGGCACCGCGATTCAAGAAGGATGTGAACAACCTTGAGAGGGTCCAGAGGAGGGCCACTCATATGGCTAGAGGCCTGCAGGGAAGGCCTTATGAGGAAAGGCTGAGGGACTGGGACCTTTGCAGCCTCCGCAAGAGATGGCTGAGGGGGGATCTTGTGGCAGTATACAAATTCACCAGGAGGGCCGGAGGGCAGCAGGGACCAGGAGATGCTCTGTTTACCAAAGCACCCCTTGGAATAACCAGGAACAACGGCCGCAAGGTGATAGAGAGTAGATTTAGGTTGCACATCAGAAAGAACTTCCTCATGGTTAGGGTTGCCAGAATCTGGAACAGGCTTCCAAGGGAGGTGGTGCTCTCCCCTACCTTGGGGGTCTTCAAGAGGAGATTGGACAAACACTTGGTTGGGGTCATCTGACTCCAGCACTTTTTCCTGCCACTGGCAGGGGGTCAGACTCGATTATCCTTTGAGGGCCCTTCCAAGCCTAGCATCTATGAATCTATGAAAGTATGTCTTATAGGGTGCATCTACATGTCACCCTATGCCAATGTAGTGATGCACTACACCACTGTATGGCACACTATGGCAGTGTAGCAATCACATGGGTCTACACATGATCACTGGCTATGCCATAGCAGTGCGCTTCCCAGCTATAGTGCTCGGCTATGGCAATGTAGCTGATGAATCTAACTGTGCGCCACTCGTACTCCACAGTACAGGCAACTACTGTGCCATGTTTTAGTACTTCCCCCAAGCACATACTAAAACATGGTGCAGTATTGACATCATCGTATGGTGACGTATTGACCTGCCCATAGAAACTGACATGCTGAAGGGGTAGTGTGAAATTGTTTCATGAGGAGGTTAGCTCCTGCTTACATGTAATTGCACTGTTCTTTCCAGGGATGTTCAGGAAGACTTAAATCAAGGATTTCCTGATTTTTGAAGATTTGAGTTGGGGATTATGAAAGCCCATGCTCTGGAAAGTTAGACTGAGCAATAGAGTTCTGTTGTATGGCATCACCCTTAACTCAGCCTTAATAAAACGTTTTGTAGGTGCTTATGCACTATTAGAAAATGTTAAAAGTGACATTTCAATGAAACCTATTTAAAAGGCTCATTATTTTTGGCCAGTGCTACATAGGGAGTGTGAAGATATTTACATGATTTTATATTCCTTTTCCAAAAAAGATCAAGCAGCTGTTTGGCATGAAGCTTGGTGGGTATGGGTTTACTGCCTTAGAATGACCTTTTTCTTTTGATTAAGTTTGGCTGCCACAGAACCAGCCTCTTTGGCCTCAGTGAACTTGTGTAATTGAGAAAAGGCCATAATTTCAGTGTGTTGTGGGGGGGACTTTTCTTTGAAGAATAAGATATATGTACAATACAGAGGCAGCAGCTGGCCACCCAAAGCTTTTGGGTTTTATCCACTCCAAAGTTTCCTGTGTGTTAGCAAAGTATTTTTCAGTATGGTTTTCAACAGACTTCTGCTACCGTGGTTGTGCTGTTGTCCCAGAATGGTTTTAATGTGATTTCATTTGCTTTTAAAAAGATTAACAAGATACAGCCTTTCCACAGCAGCTGACCCAACTGATTTATCAAAACTCCAGGAGACTATATATGTCCATACGTCTGTATTGCTTCGCTGCTGAGCCCAGAATTGCTGCTGTGAAGCAAGCAAGGCCCAAGTGCTCCCACTCCACACCTGCCCAACCTGACAAGTAAGAAGACAGCTTAGGAGGGTGCTGATGGCATCCTCTCCCGAGGGAGAGAGCAAATTTAACAGCATGTTAGAACCTGTTCCCCCAGTCTTTCGAAAGGCTTGTCTATCCTGCAGTATCTGTGTGTCCCAGTGAGTGGAAGGACAGACCAGCCCACCAAAGCCAAAAGTGTATCAGTAGGGACCTACCTAAATCATAGTGAAACAAAGGGTTTTTCAGAGCCTGCTTGTGGTGTGCAGAGCTGATTTTTCCGGGCTTTTTGCAGCAGCCCTGCCCCTTGGCGCTGATTAGTGGAGAGGCCCCCACCCCTCGGTGCTGATTGCCAGAGAGGCCCCAACTGGGAGAGGAAGGATGAGGGGGCAGTTGTCATCTTGTCTGCTGCCCTTTGTGCCACCCCGCCAGCCGGCACCTTTTCCTCCCAGCAGCAAGGACTGCTGGCTTCCACTGGGGAACCAGCGTTGTATTTTTATTAAGGATTTTTTTTGTTGATTTCACAGACAATCCTGGATTTTGCAGTTTCCACAAAATCTGCAAAACTGCGACTTAAGTATGTCTCTTAATTAGTGAAGGATGCTCTGGTCTCATCTTCATTACTCACCCTCAGACCTTTGGTTTCCATTGGGCTTGAGAGTGGCCACTGGGGAACAAGCCTGGAGCAATCTCATTGGTTTGTTTCTTAGTGGATATCCTGAGCTTATTATAGGTATAACTTTAGGCGATAAGCATTTAAGGGTGTGGGACCATCTTTTACTATCTTACTCTAGATTAGGAAAAGTGGTTGAATGTATGTTCTACCTAGGATATAAATGGCCAAAAATCCTGACATTGTCTTTATGCTAGGGAAAAGTGGTCGTGTTTACTTCTGACTTAGCTCAGGGCTGTCCAACTTCTGTGAGGCTGGGGGGCCACTCACCACATGGGCCATATATTGCAAGCGTGGCCCCACTGGGACTCCCACACCTCCCCCACTACATGGCTGGCACTGATGGCATGCAGCCCCCTATTCCCTGCCACATAGTCAAGTTAGCTGCTCATGGACTGTATGCCAGCCCCTTGTGAGCTGTTTGCAGCCCATAAGCCACCAGTTAGACAGCTCTGACTTTGCTAATTCATGTTGGCTCCATGTGAACTAAAGTGAGCCACTTCTAGTCTTGACAAAGCCAGTTTTTGCAGGTACGGTGCCCGACTACCCACGGAAGCCTCTCGCTATTACTACTCCCAACAAAAATGAAACAACAATAATAATTTCATTTTTTTATTCACAACATTTATAATAATACCAAGTCAGTGACAGCAGCAGCAGCAGTTTTTAGCCTACTCAGCTGAGCAGTGTCTTTTCTTTTTAAACTTAAGTTTTATGTTTTCAAATTCAAATTAAAGGGAAATGGGAAGGTGAAGCCTTGAAATGCCCCACTGCCTTTGCTAATGAGCATTGTTTTGCTCCCAACTTACTGAATTTCTTCCTCAAGGGATTCTTGTTTCTTTTGCTTTTACATTTTAATCCCAAAGCTGTTCCTTTCAGTTTTGAGCAAACATCTGCTCTAATGAGAGTGCTTATAAAAACAACATTAGCGTAAATTATTTAGTACCTTTTATTTAATATGGGGGGAGAGAGAAAAAAAAATTAAATGGAGCATTGAGGAAATTCCTGTTTGTTTATTTTATTCTCCAAAGTGGTTCATTTTACCCACCAGTGTTTTTTCTCCGTGACAAGCCCCCTCTCCTGATTGAAAACAGGCTCTCTAATAAAAGTGGTTTAAGATCACAGTGATAACTTAAATGCATGAACATGAATAAAAAGCACCCTTGGAGAAAAGGCCCCATCTGCTTATATGTGATATTGGGAAAGGGCTGCATAATGCAGAGTAGTGATTGCTACCAGGTGTACAACATATTAGTATCCTACATATATGGTCTCTGAACTATATAACCACCAGAAAAAAGAGAGAGAGAAAGAGAGAGATATTCAAGAATACTATAAAGCAGGTCCTAAAATTTACATTTGACTTCTTTGATCATAGTCAGTACAATAAAAAAAGTCCAGAACACAAGTTGTGGCTTGATCCTGAACTTATAGATATCAATGGCAAAACTCCCATTGGCTTTAATGGTGCAGGATCTGGCCTTCGTTTGCTGACATGGGATAGTGCTACAAGGCTGCCTAGGACATTTCACTGAACAAGTGGTTTTTATTTTGTTTTATTTTAAATCTTTTACAGAAATTCATTTTTCATTAAGTCAGCTCTTCTCCCCTTCTTCAAGGCTCTGGGAAATATTACACAGCATTACAACAGGCATTTCAAACAGCAAATCGTGAATTTGGGGGAAGCACTTCAAAGCATGGTTATGGGACATCTCAAAAACCAGGCAGACTAGTAGAACCCAGGCAAACAAAAATTCCCTTATAGAAAGCAACAACCCAGTAAGCATTAGTAACCATTTCAGTGATCTTTATTTGACATTTCTATTGTGATAGGCTATAACCAGCACCCATTATATTAGCTTCGTACACATATAAAATAGAAGAATGCAAAGACATGAAGGGTGAGTTTGGGGCAAAAGAGGGAAGGAAGTGTCTATAATAAATATAGGCTTTTGAAACAATTTCACCGTCAGGGTTTATATACATCGTGTCTTATATCAATACAGCCATGCAGTTAAATTCCATTTAAGTAAGTTATCCTACCATAAACACTTTTATACTACTATAACTGCATCTTCATTAGGGATTTGGAGTGTTTTGCCACTTTAGTTGTACTGCTCCTGGTCCGCTCCACAGAGCACTACTTTTTAGAAATGTGCCAGTAGTTAAAGCAGTACAGCTTTTATGTATAGACAAATCAATCCATCATAATGATCAGAATTCACCTTCCGCTTGGTCATTATTAGGTAGCAGGTTTCTGTTTACGAGCCACCAGATGGGTGTTTTGAGGACGGGTTAAAGAAGGACAAAGAGGTGCCTTTATGATTTTAACTAGGAGCTTTCCTCACTCATGTGTGATTTAGTACTCTAGGCCCTAGAGCAGTGTTTCTCAACCTGTGGGTCGTGACCCAAAAGTGGGTCACAAATATATATGAAAGGTTCATGAACAAACTTTAAAGATGGATTCTCCTTTAAAGGTGAAAAACGTGGGAAACTGTGGGTTTCCCATTGCAGGCTGGCAGAGTGCCAGCCTGCAAGGGGCTGCGTGGGGCTAGGGGAGTGGGAGGAGGGCAATCAGGCAGGGAGGCACCACATGCATGTGCATGTGCACATGCACATGGCAGCCAGTCAGCATGAGAGCAGCTCCTGTAGCTCCCCACAGGTAAGTCTATGAGGTGGGGTAGGGGGGCATAGATAATGCATTGGAGGGGCAGGGGGACAGGACGACAAAGTGACATGTTGGGGGAGTATGTAGCAACATGTGCCCCCCCCAGATTTGTGTGCCCACAGCAGGCACAGGGCTGCAGCCTGGCTGGACTGGCACAGGCAGGGGCTACCTCCATAGCCCAGCAGGCAGGACCCAGCGCAGGCAGCAGAGCGGGGCAGCGAGACTCATTGCTGCCTTTGCCAGGCCCCCCACACCAACTGTGCCACCAGCAGCATGAGGAGTAATGGACAAGGGGGGTGGGAGGGGCTGAGCTGCCTTCACCTCTTCCTACTGCCAGCTGCTTGTATGCCAGGCTGCAGCTCTACACCACTGCCATGGCCCAGCTGCCACTGCTGCTCCCCTCAGGCCGTGGCTGTAACTGGGAGGGGAGGTGGGGAGGTGGGGTGGTGGGCAGAATGAGCAGTTGAGGAGAGCAGCAGTGGTGGCGGCTGGACTATGGTGGCAGGATGGAGTCACAGCCCAGTGCATGAGCAGCTGGCGGCAGGAAGAGGTGAGGGCACCAAGGCCCCTTTCCCCCTATCCTTTACTGCTCATGCTGCTGGCAGTGCAGCTGGCGTGGGGGTCCTGCTGCTGGTGGTGGTGGCAGCAACAAGTCTCACAATCCCTCTTCGCACTCCTGCATTGGGTCCCGCTTGCTGGGCCATGGAGGTGGCTCCTTCCCATGCCAGTCTGGTTGGGCTGCAGCCCTGTGCCCACTGTGGGCACACACATTTAGGGAGGCATGTGCCCCCCTCATACCCACACTGTACCAGACACCCACTCCTTGCCCCACACATTGCAGGGCTGGGGGCAGGGGGAAGTGGGTTGGGAGTGAGGGGCACTTCCAGGACCAAGGGGATGTTTTCTACTTAAACTATTTAATGGGTTGAGACAGGCCATTGATATTTACAGATGGGTCCTGGTACAAAAAGGGTTTGAGAACCACTGCCCTAGAGGCCCTTAGCTGTCTCAACTATCTTCATCCATCCTAGTCTGCTGTGTGCCTTCATCCTCCAGTCATCCACATTTAATTTCTATAGGTCTGACACTACATCATCTAGCCATCCTCATCTTGGTCTTCTAGGAAGCCTTCTCTCCTCCCCTCCAATTGGGAAGGGGTCTGATTTTCTTCCATAGGCACTAATTCTTGATTCATACATAGACATTTTAACACATTTACTTTTTTTGTTGAAAATTCTTAATTCAGCTAATATGCTGTCCTAGCCGTATGTCCTATCATAAGCATATATCATTTCTCACTTGTGTGGTAGAAAGTGCCAATGTGCTTATTGAGAAAGGGAATTGGGAGGTGATCAAGGTTGCCATCATGAGTGGAGTAGAAGCATCAAGCTTTTGTGGAGTGCATGAAAAAATGAACAGACTAAGAGAGGATTAGGGTTGGTCAGAAAAAATTGCTACTGAAATTGTTTTTTGACAGAAAATCCAAACTAAACAACTTTTGTGATCATCTATAAAAATGGCTACTGAAAACCAGATTTTGATCCAAAAACATCCATTTGGAACCACTGCTCTGGTATCTCATAGCAAGTGTAGTTTGGTGCCAAAATGAGCTGGTATCTCATTTTGTCAGCTGTGTCCCCTGGCTACACTACATATCCCATGATGTACAAAAGGTCAGGGGTCACATAATGCATCACAGGAGATTAGCAAAAAGAGTAACCAGGATGTATCATTGTAGGCACCTGGGCAGGAATCCCAGAAGCATTGCAGAAGCATATTTATATTACAGTGCTCAGTTTTGAAAGCAATAGAATATTTTGAGGTTCTTGTTGAAGAGTGTCTTTCATTGACAGTCAGAAAGAGTCTTCACCAAAAAAACAAAAAATATGCATGAAGAATTTTGACAAAACTTTTTTCTTTTCCTTGTCATGTATTTTCCAAAGGAGGAAAAAAATTTTCCAGTTTAAAATTTTTATTATTTATTTGCACCTCTCCTATTGAGTTCTACTCACTTGCTTAAGAATACACATCACCTTAAATATTTTCCTGAACTAAGGCCAGAAGAATTGAAGAATTTGCCTAACATCACACAAAAAGTCTGTGAAAGATGTTTGAATAGCCTGCAGTTTTTCCGACACCTGGCCCAGTGTCTTAACCACAAAAACATCTTTCCTTCCTTTCCTTGTTGAAATATGGGGCCACAACATTATATGGAAAGCTAAATTCCTGCTACATGGTGCTATGACATTCTTCAGTATTGTAAATGTGTTAGCTCCAGCATCCTAACCAAATTCCAGACCAGGTAGTGATGGCATGCCTACCTGAATTCCCCCTGCCATTTCAAATGTGAGCTATAATTAATTTTCCTGTCCATAGCTGTTGCATAGCAGAATGGTGAAATGTGTTGCTTGTGGTCATACAGCAAATCAGTAGCACAGCTGAACTGAGGTCCTCCCTTCTAGACTTCATGGCCTCCCAAGGATCTGACCTTTCGTCTCTTTGGATGTGTCGAGATGAGCCCAGCTGTGCGGTATGTGGCACCACAAACATGTCTGCAGCGCCACATACTGCAGTCAGGTGTTCTCCACTCTGCAAGGGCGTGCTGCCCCATTTTTCTTTTTCTGTGGGGTTTTTTGATCCCTGGCAAAAAAAGCTGTGGAAAAAAAAAAACCAGAGCAGCGCAGGCAAGGGCAGCATGCACAGCTGAAAAGTGGAACTGGGCCATGGCTGCCAGCCAGGCTCTACCCAGCAGCATCACCACTGCTGCAGCCCTGGGAGGCCCCCCGGATCTTAGGTAAGGCTGGTGGAGCCAGCACAGTGCTGGCCCCAACCTCCCCGAATGCCCCTGGGGTAACTTGCCATGTGCCAAAGCATGCATGGCATAGGCATTCCCCGGGGACAGGTAGCTGCGGTGCAAGGTGCACCGCTGCTACTTCTCCCTGGAACCAAATGTCCGCGCTCATCTGGATACGGCCTTTGTGTCTCCTTTCCCTCATCTATAAAACAGAGATAATTTGAAGACTTATAAAAGTGATATGTGCTGTAACTATGAATTATTAGATAGGCAAGGATTATCTGCCTTTTATTTTGTGATTAGCTAGCTGCTATTCACATAGATTCAGACATAATTTTTCATTAAATGTATCTGGTCCCTTATTTGCCCCCTATCTCAGCAAGCCTTTCCTATCAGCCAGATTGTATACTACTGTGACACAGAAGATGAAGAAGCCAGGCAGTTACTGGGATGGGAAGAAGAGTAAAAGGACAGATCGTCCAAACTTTCTCAGCTGGATTAATAAAATGTATATGGTCCTGGAGTGTCCTTTGTCTGGTTTTGGACCATAAAGTCTGCATGGCATGGAACCTGTTTATCTGCATTAGAAGGCTTGGAAGCCCTCACATACTTGAAGTGCTGTGAAGCCATCACTGGTATTGTAAGCCTAAAAGCAAAAACTAATGGCAAAAGGATTCCAAACTACACATGGAAATAAGGTGATAGGAAATGTAAAGTTATCAAAAGAATGAGTTCATTTCAATTCCAGACCACTTGCTGTATTTTTTGTTATTGGAAAAAATATTTTAGTAGCATTTAGTCGTAATATATCAGAAAATATCCATCAGTTCAATCAGGTACTCATTCATGACTGGCCTACAAGATAATGCATTTCTGTTTACAGAATCACAGAGAAGTAGGGCTGGAAGGGACCTCCAGAGGTTATCTAGTCCAACCCCTTGCCTGAGGTACATCATCCCTATCCAAACCATCCTCTACATGCTGCTTACTGCTTTGTTTAAAATCTTTTATAGTGTTGTTGTAGTTGTGCTGGTCCAGGGAATATGCAAAAAACAAACTTTATTTGCTAATATTTTTATTGGATTAACAATATAGTTGGTCCAAATCTCTGATTGTTATGTCTTTCTCAACTGTTTGGCTTACAAAATGCATACAACTTGAGAACACACCAAAAGTATTGGACTACGGCACTTCTGACACAGCCCCACACAATTAAAGGTGGCATTTGAAATTCATTAGTAAATTAATGATCAGACATACTGCCTCTAGCTTTTCACTTCATTATGCTCCAGAAGGCAGATTTATTCTACTCCATAATTGTTTGATACAATAGCAGCCGGATTTCTAAGCTTATTCAGTGAACAATTATCATTAATAATTTGTTAGGAAATAAACTGCTAAAGACCATAAGCATACTGAACACCAGGTAGTATAATGGATAAGCATAGATGGATATTAGTGGACTGGAAGTAATTACTTTCAATACAGGCAGCCCTGATAGACAGTATGCTTGATAGACAAGTGTAAATGAGATAAACAAATGTCAATAATTATTGGGAGTTCTTTGAGAATAATTTTTATATAACCAAAAAAGATCATGATTCCACAATTAACTAGAAAGACAACTTTGATTAACTTTTCATCAAAGCCCAGTAGCAAAACAAAGCAAGCATAAAAAGAAATAAAAAAAAAATATAGGGAGTATAAATCTATTGTTATACATAACGTATGTGAAAATAGACAGCAATTAGCAGTTATGAAGAACAGAAAATTGATAAGGGAAGCTAAGGATATTAAAGAAAAAAATCAGGGTAAAGCATCTTAGTAGTTTATATATGTTAGGAACAAAAGACCTCCTACCAAGGACATAGGGCCATTGCTTTACGAAGATGGTAAAATTGTTAATAATGATATAAAAGAAACAGGAGTGTTCAATAATATTTATATCTTGTATTTGAAAAAAAACCCCAGGATGGTGTATTTATATCGTAGGGAGGTGACAAAGAATTTTCCAAATCCATTAGTTAAAAAGAGTGAGAGAGAGCAAGGGAGAATGTTAGACCACGTGCACCAGGGAGAAATTTTAAAATTAGATATCTCATACACAGATATTCTGTAAGGCCTGGCTCCGGCTTTCTATGAGCCCTTATATTCATTTTCAATATATCCTCGCATACCAGAGAAATTCCTGAAGCCTGAAATGTTGTAACAAAATTGAAAAAAAATACAAGAGAGATGATTGAGTAAATGCTGGTTAGCCTAGCATCAATCCTGGGCAAAATCAGAAAAAAGGCAAATACGAGAAAACGGAAACGGATTCAATTAAGAACTGAAACATAGGACTAAAGTTAAAGCAAATCAAAATGATTTATAGAAAATAGGTATTGTCAAGCAAATGATTTGGTTCTTTGAGATTACAGGGTTCTTCTAGGATAAGCGCTACACCCAAAGATGTTCAGCATTTTCATCAATGACTTGGAAGTAAATATAAAATCATTGCCAATAAAATGTGAAGGTATCCGAAAAATTAGCAGACTGCTAAAAAAGAACAAGGACACCTACAGCACTGGATAAATATACTCATCATAGCACTTGAGCATAAAACGCACAAATGAGCTGAACGGTTAAGTATATATGGTCTCAATTCTACATATGCTAATTCATATGGAGAGGTTAATTTGCTACGTGAAATATTTGCCTGGATAGAAAGTACTCTTGACTTATAAAGTAAAATAACTGAGCCCTGTCCTTCAACCCTATTCCCTCCAGCTCTGACAATGCTGATTCAAGCACATCTGGGGCTCTCAGGAAAGCTATTCTTTTAGGCTTCCCAGCTGCAAATGTCCAGGTTCACTGTGTGATCTTTTTTTCCCATCTGTTCCCAATACTCTCTTATGTCAGACTGAAGGATCAGTTCCAAGAGCTGGCTTAGGAGATGTACAGAGTGGCTGGATCTACGTGAGCAGCACGCTGCACAGTTGTTTAGTACCCACAGAGTCATTTAGTACCCACATAAGCAAGTTCTTAATGACTGCGCAGTACCTGGCATTACTGCACAGGACCATCCCTGCAGTGTTTTTCAGATGCTACTGTGCAGTAGTAACGAGCTGCTGTGCAGGAGCGTCTTGTGTAGATGTGCCCACTGTATACAGAGCTAGCATCTAGTGGGTGCTGAACTGCTGGTTTTCTGCGAAACTGGAGAAGAGAAAAAAATCTGGGGGGTGACCTCACTAGTGCTGTTTTGAAGAGGGAGAAATTCTGGTGAGCTAAGGACAAGTAGTGAATGCAGAATAACTGCTGGGGTTATCAACCTTTGTTTCCTGTTTTTAGTCTTCCTTTTAGTTTTCTGTTGGCATAGACAGGTTCAGGAAAAGTTGACTCCAGGCTCTCTGAGAGAATAAATAGGAGAGTGCAGGATCATGCTAGGCATGTCTACACATGCGATTAATGCACACAAATCAACACTGGAGCATATGGCTCTGGAGTTTATTTGTGCACAGCACATAGAGCCTGGTTGGAGCAGCCCAGGCTGGCAGGAGACCCAGGAGATCAGCTTGGCAGCCCTGCACTGCTCTGATGGGACTCCACGTACTGCAGAGGGGCTGTCTGAGGCATGAAGGTGCTTCAGTGTGGGGGGGTGCCTGCCAGCTAGCCTCACCCTATAGTACCCTGTGCCCCAGCCAACTAGGACAGCATCTATACATGCTCTGCTGCACATGAAAAAAAAACTCCACAGCTGGTTAGGACTTGTATTTACAAGTCCTAACCAACTGCAGAGTTTATTAGTTTTGTGCGCCCTAAAAGGGTTGCACGTATAGACGCCGAGACATTTACTGCACAGTTAATTAGTCAACTACATAGTAAACATCTCACGTAGAGGCACCCACCAAGTCGCAACAGAGAGCAACTCAAAGGCAACAGGGAGGTCCAAGAACTGAAGGTACTAGAAGACAGCAGAAGAGTTTTGGGGAGACAAGCTCCTTTTCTTAGACACAAAAGAGGATTTCCAAATACATGAATAAATGGAAGGTATGCAGTGTCAATGTGAGTTAAATCCCTCAGTTCTATCAGTGTTTTAATTAATGCAAAAGATTGCTGGGCCTTGGCAACTGAAATGGATGATGGAAATTCACACCGCTTTGGTTGCTATTGTTTTAACAGTTTTGAATGCTGACCTAAGAAGATTAACGTTACACAGGTTTTCCTGGAAGCTGCCAAGCAACTACACATTTTCTTATAAAAGTAAAAGTAGAGGGGAGAATACAGCTTTTATTACAATTGCTTTGAGCCTAGGGTCATTGTGCTGGCCTATCATGATGTTGAGTAGCATATCACCAAGACACAATGCTAGTCCCTACTTATGACACTGCAGAGACAGAGCTGAAACTAAAACAGATAGCAATTGCTGCCAACTTCAACAAAAGCTTCAGCCAGTCAGGACTGCATTCATCGCATAGTCAGAAAATTGGACTCCTTTGGTGCTAGCAGCCTGGCCAAACTCTTGGAGGCTATGGATGAAGCCTGTCTTGCATGTAGTTGAGCAGGAAAAAGAAAAAGCTTGCTGTAACCTCTTCTATGCCAGCATGCTTTAGTCAAGCACAAGGTATGGTTTCAACTTTATATAAAAATAAAAAATACTGAATAACTGCCAACTTTGCTGAACTTCCAATAAACATACAAGTTCATAGCCTGGGCTGTGACCTTCTTCGCTTGAGTGCCAGCACATAATTAAGTGATTTGTGCAACTGTTTGAAAGTCCACTTGAGAGGTAAAGTCCTGGTGTGTTCTCAAAGCAGCTTAGCTCTAGATGATGATTTTTGAAAACCTTTATAAAAGACCACATTTTCTAGTTTATGCCCTAAGGAGAGAGGCTAGACAGGCTTCCTTGTCTTAATAAAGGGAATTGATGTTAGCTAGACAGGCTTTCTCATCTTAGTAAACTCAATTGATGTTAGCTAGACAGGATTCCTTGCCTTAATAAAAGCTGTTGCAATAGCTGCATATTTTTTATGGCAGGTTGTCAGCAAATGTCTGGTTCAATTTATGAAAGCAAATTGTGTCAACAATGGGATTTATTGTTTCCTATACTGCCTGCTTCCTTTCCTCCATAAGCATTTACAATATGTGGTAAATTGTTAAAAGCAAGAGTCTAGTACAAAATGTCAGTATCCTAAATGGATCCATGATTGTACACATACTGCCATTCTCATCAAATGCTTTTAGCCAGTTGAGCTCAAGTAGCCTCCTTGTTATAGGCCATGCCTGACTGAATTCACCTGATCACCTCAGACCCTGGAAACTAAGCAGCCCTAGCACAGGAATCCACCTTAGGATCCCAAGGAATATAGACATTAGACAAGGACCCATGGTTAAATACTTAGCAAATCCTGGAGTGAAGAAATGGAATGAGTGGCAACACTTCATTTGGCTGTGTCATCATTGCTGACTTAATGACCAGGGATAAAAGCAAAGAAAGGAGGATTTTCTAATGTGTAGTACAGGCAGTCCCCAACTTAAAACATTTCGAGTTACAACGTTTCACACTTACATTTATAAATTGACACCCTGTTTCAATTTTATGAC
This sequence comes from Alligator mississippiensis, assembly GCF_030867095.1. Taxonomy (NCBI): domain Eukaryota; kingdom Metazoa; phylum Chordata; order Crocodylia; family Alligatoridae; genus Alligator; species Alligator mississippiensis. The sequence continues at coordinate 21,615,429 of NC_081826.1, forward strand.
AATTTCAACTTCACAATGCTTGATCTGATGCCATGCCATGCCAGCAAACAAGTTCACTGCGTTGCCCATCTCCCTGGAAAACATCTGTCCAAACTTCCTTGCACACTTTAAGAAAGCAGACAAGACTCCAGAAAAACCTGCAGCCAAGAGTCCTGAGAAGACTCCAGCCAAGAGCCCTTCAAAAAGTCCAACCAAGAGCCTTTCAAAAAGTGCATCAAAGTCACCTCAAGAAGTCCTTCCAAATCAATATGATTGTTATTTGCAATATAGATACATTAATGTAGCTATATTACTCATCTATAATTGATTGAGTACAAAATTCTGGGGTATTTTTGGTGAAAATAGTGTATCGAGCCTTGGTTCAGGAACCAATCCCCCATTTATAATATTGTTTCTTATGAGAAAATTGGTTCCGAGTTACAACTTTTTGACTAAAATGCGTTTTTCAGGAACTAATTGTGTCATAAGTCCAAGGACTGCCTGTATAACAAGTTTGCAATATATTCATTGGATGAGAAATTAGGAAATATAATTCCATTCAGAAGACAGTACTACACATACACACCTGCTGGAGCATTTCCTAGCCAGCCTGGCCCTTCCAACCTGAACCTTCTGAAATTCTGCTGATTTGGTGCTTCCTTATGGGGGAAAGACTTTTGTATCTTCAACATTGCATTTTTGATTGGTTTGCTTTTTCCTGAATCAGGAACTTCAAGGTTTCCTTATAATTGCAAGAGCACAGATATTGCAGCAGCTTGTCTGAGATTTTGCGTAACTTCTTGCCAGACGGCATATGATGTAAAACGTATGATTTGATCTCTGCAAATAATGGATTTTTCCATATGGAGGCTGACAAAATGTTAACCCAAAATACTTTACATTTTTTTTTTTTTGACAAAACAAGAATTAAAAAAAAATCGTGGGATTGTCCCAAAAGAAATATTAATAGATTTTGGTTCTTATTTAACTGGGTTTTTTTTTTTGGTAATTTAGGTCAACTTCTAAATAAAGCATCATTTCAAACCTAAAAGTTGGAAAGCTTCTCTTAGAAAATGAACAAATGAAACATTTTTACTTTTAGTTTTTTTCCCCTTGCTTAGTTAGCTTCAAGAACTGTATATTTTAGCACATTTAGTATTTGATTTAAAAACATTACTCAGCTCTATTTATGAACCCATGATTGGTAACATCTGCATGATTTGATCAGTAAATCCATGCATCTATTTTCTCGTCTCTTTTTGAGGATGATTTAGCTAGACTGGTAGTTCCAATTTTCAAGCACAAGAAGAACTCCAACTTTTAAAATATTTATAATTTAAAATTATAATCTAATCATAGATAAAAACTAGTCACTATTAAAAACACTGCATTGGTTTATCTAGATCAATTTTTAAATTATTGCAAACATGGGTACAAGCCCCTCAATCTGTTTCAACCTCACTTGAAGCATGGTTTAAACACAGGAATTGCACTAGAGTAACAAAAATTAATGACTTGTCAGTTTATATTGGAGTTGGTCCTAAAGCACTTAGGCTAGGGACAGACATTCAAAAAGCTTGAGCCTGAATTGATTCAATTTTTGCAAGTTAGTCTAACCTGGCTAGGCTGAACCGATTTGTAACAAGATAGACATTCTCTCTGGATTGAAGAAATTTAGGCACATGCCTGCAGTGGCTTAGGCTAGAGCTGGGGGGGTGCTAAAGCAACCCTCCCTTCCCTTGCACAATGCTGAGCTGAGGTGGGGCATGGCCAGGCCCCAGCAGGACATTCTGATTAGCGAGGTCTGCCTGCACTATCCCAGGCTTTTTCCCATTGGCTGCTCAAGGGGCTGGAGTGTTGCCAGATCCCAGCCCCAGGCTAGCACTCTGAGGCAAGGTGGGTGCAGGCAGTGTATGCATCTCCTTTTCAATCTCCCTCCCTGTTTCTTTATACTATCTGCAGCAAACTGACATGCAAGCAAGCCAGCAGGGGGCTGATAGCAGTGTTTATTACCCCATTAGCAAAACAAAGCCTCTCCCATTAGTTCAGATTAATGGAGGTCCAGCCCTACTGTGGAGCGGAGAGCCCCGCCCAGCCATGAGAGAATGCTGGGATGCTGGGGAAGTCTGGTCTATCTTAACCCAGCAGGGGGTCTGGGGAAGATGCTGCATAGACCAGTTTGAGCCAAATCAGTTAAGTTTGATACTACATTCAACCAAGTTTATCTCAGACCAGTTTCAGCCATTTTCAAAGTGATTTATGTGCACTGAACATCTGTTCTGTTACAGGTTTAAACTAGTTTCTGATTGTTTAAACTGGTTTATGTGTAACGTCTGTTCCTTGCCTTGAAGTGTCTCCTGATCGGAGTTTACACCTGTTTAAATACATTGATTTGAAAAAAAAAAAAATGTTGTAGAGTTAAGCGGTAAATTAGTTCATCCTAATTCAGAAGTGTACTGACTAAACCAGTGAAAGAAAAGTATGAACTGATAATGTTGTAGTTGATAGAACATCTACACCGCCATAACTGGATTAAATTCAAAACCATTTGATTGCTAGAGTAAAATATTTCTAATGTGGACTAGTGCTCTTTCTAATGTGGTCCTAGCCCTGGGGCTACACTTTTCCTGTGCTCACCCTGGCATCTAGCTATTTTTAGCCCTCCCAGCCCCTCTCCACCCCCAGACAGACAACTGTCCAGCCACAGACCAGCCAGCCCCCCCAAGCCCATCAAATCCCATATCCCACAAACTAATCCCAGTGCCAGTGTTACCAGCATTTGCCAGTGCCAGGAGCCAAGTAAGTAAGTCAGGGTGCAGGGAGGGGCAGGCAGGATGGCAGGGTTTGTTCACTGGGGGGTTGTTCATCTGCATGAGTTGGGGGGCTAAAAATAGCCCCTGGCTGTGTGGGGGGAGGAAGCCTCCACCTCCCCCACAGACTTTGCAAGCCTCCCAGACCCCACTAACCCCACCTTTCCCATGGACCCCCATCAACCCCCTGATCCTCCCTGCAAACCCTACCTGGCCCCCTAATCTCCCCCCAAGCCCCCTTGTTAGCCCTCCCTTTCCTAGCTTACCTTAAATCAGCTGGCTTTAGATCAATCTAACCTCCCCCTAACCTCCCTGAATATTTGCACACATCTTTTATTGTGCAATTAATCAGTTGATTGTATGATAATTACTTTGCAGTCATGGCCAGTCTTACTTTGCATGTGTGGCTGGTCTAAATTTATTGTGTGATTAACCAGTTAATTGTGTAATATATGTAATGTTAAGCAGCGTAACTAAAGGGAGGGGTGGGGGATGAACAGGGCAGTTGCCCTGGATGCCACCTTTCTGGAGAGGCACAAAAATGGCCATAACTACAGTGACTTGTGCTGCTGTGAGTGGCACCATGGCAGATAGCACTGCTCTAGGCATCGTGTCTGCCCAAGGCATGGAATTATAAGGCTACACATCTGCTGGACTGGATATTTTCCAGATATAAGAGAGACCTAAATTAAAAATCCCTGATCAGATGCCTAAGTCCTAAGGGGAACAGGAGTTCAGATGCACCTTTGTGCTGTTGCTGTTGATTAGCTAGCTGTAGGTGCCTCCCTGATATGTAATTAGGCAATCTGGATAGGCTGTGGGACACATGTAGGATGCTGAGGCACCTAATGCTGCCCATAAGGATTGGCCTGATGAGGCAAGGTGCCTACATGTGAGGAATTACAGTATCTAAGCAGAAGTGCACCGAAACATGATTAAGACCATGCCACTGATTACCTTTCAAAAGGTAAGATACCTTTCACAGCCTTTCAGCCTGGTAGCAAACTTGCCAGTTATTGGTTGCATCTGAACATTTACACCATTCATGTAACTACAGCCCCTATTGCTCACTTAATTATGGACTCCCCATTGAATTTCATTCATTCTTTTTAACCAATATAAGAAATCCCTGTGTTTTAAGAGGTAGAAATGGAGAAATATGTCATACAGAATAGAACTGACTACTGTATTTGTGGAAAGAAATAAAGTAATAAGCCTTATTTATAGATTTATTATCTCACTAGACTCTTTCTTTCAATGCATGTCATGATGCATGTACCTGACATATTTTTATTAAGGGAGGCCCCCATTTATATGATATTTATGTGCTTCAAAATGGTTAATATATTCATCTTTACAATGTGAGATAGAGAAATATTCTCATTTCTAGATTTATATGCTGAGGGAGTGTTTTAAGGAGAGTTTACTTGCCTGGTCTGTTATCTCCTCCCCTCAGCTTTTTTTTTTTAAATCATAGAACTGCAATTCAGATGCATTCTTTGGACCAGCCATTCCAATGATTATAAACATAATAACATAGAGAACAAGCCATGTGGTGCTTGATTTTAGGGTGTATTTGTTACGTTTCTTATTGGTAACTTTTATTTAACATTTTTTGTTTTAACTTAATTTCAGTGTAGATTTTATTTGTTCCTATTATGGGCTGTCTTTACCCAGGGAGGGCTTCTGGGGAATTCAGAATGACCACTGTGCTTCTCAGTTCTTGCTGAGCACAATAACTAGAGTTACCATGTTAGCTCATATGCCAGCTGACTATGGCAATGTGGTATCCTGTTTCTGTAACATCTCTGCAGCTGGGAATCCCAAACTTTCATTAGTTGTTCCTAAGCTCTCTTTGTCTCTACTGTCTGTACCGTGTGATTGGTTTTACGTGCTCTCAGTCACAGCAGTGTGGCTATAGAGAATGCAAATGGTGTATTGCCATATCTCTTCAGTATCTTTTCAGTCCTGTGATAGACCCCACCCAGAAACTCAGGATAGAGCTTGCAAGAGAGCAGGTTCCAGGAGAAACCTAATTTATTTCAAAAGCACTGTCAGGACAGCTAATCACTTTGAAGACCAGACAGTTTCTTCATGCCCCATAAACTATTTAAATCTTACAGAATCATGTTATGTATATGTATATATAGAAGGCAGGGTATATACGTACCCTTTGGCTAGGGACAGATATTGCACATAAGCTGGTTTAAGTGATCAGAAACTAGCTTAAACCAGTAGCAGAACATTAGCTGAGTGCACATAAGCCAGTTTCAAAATGGCTGAAACCAGTTTGAGTGTTCAACGTCAACCTGGTTGAATGTAGTATCAGATGTACCTGATTGAGCCCAAACAGGTTTATGCAACTTCTGCCCCAGACCCCTTCCTAATTTAAGTTAAACCAGAGTCCTCCAGCATCCTGGCATGCTCTCTGGGCTGGGTCCTTTGCTCCAGTGGAGCAGGGCTGGTTGTGCCCTGCTGCTCCCTAGCCAGAGCAGGGACAGGCAAAGGAGGGGGCCTGGCCAAACCCCAGCCCTGGAAGGGAGCAGGGAAGAGGTTCATTTCCCCCCACCTCCCGTGTCTGGCAAAGGGGGTTTATCCCACCACTTGCCCCACACAAGAAGTGAGGAGTGGTCAGGGTGGGCAGACCCCCTACTGTGGTTCCTTAGGGATGGGGGGGGAGGAGGAGGGAATAACCCCCCTCCCTGCCTAAGGGGCCATGCCGACTGGCCTCTGACCACACCCCTGCCACTGTGGCAGCGAGGGGGGAGCACCTGGCAGATCTCAGCTGGGGTCCATGGGACAGGGAAGGGAGAATTCAAGGCTACTGCTGGGGCTGGCCATGCTGACCTCCAGCACAGCTTCCCTGCTGCTGAGGTCACACTCTAGAGTCCCCCAGCTCTTGAACTGAGCAGCTGCAAGCATGTGCCTGCATTTTCTCAATCGAGAGGGAATGTCAGCTCATTGTTCTTGTTCAATGTAGGCAGGTTAGACTAACCTGCAAAGATTGAATCAATTCAGGCTCCAGCTTTTTGAATGTCTGTTCCTAGCCTTGTAGACTAAATCAGATACATGTAGAGAGAGCACAAGCTTTTGAGCCTGAAGCTCACTTCACGAGATATTTTAATATAATATTATAGCATCTGATGGCATGGGCTCTTGCTCGCAAAAGCTTATGCCTCTCTCTGTCAGTCTGTAAGGTGCATCTTTATGCTGCCTTCTGCCTGACTTCAGCTTAACACTCCCTCTACACTATATCCATGATCCTCAACCAGGGTGCCATAGCAGGGCAACATGTGGTTCCAGGATAAACCTAGAGATTTCAAAGAAGAATCCATGGTGTCAAAAACATTTTGATTTTTGACACCTGCATGCCAAGAGGTTACATACTTCCTCTGCTCAAAGGAAACTCTTATCAAGCATCTCGGGCACACCATAGCTTGAATCCCCATAGACCCCTACCTTATATGATGACTGCCCTATTGATTGACAGATATTATGTGCTCTGTCTTACTCCAAGGTTGGCATTGACTTCTGAATTAACCCAGAATTCAACCAGGAGAACAGCAGCACAAGGTCATCTTCATCCTTAACGCCAGAGCAGTATCCCATGAATAATGCATCCTTATAGAATGTAGCATAGCACAGAATACAGCCATTGGATTCCACATCAATCTACATCCATGGTGCAAAAGTGCTCACTCAGCATGCCAGAAGTTTCAAAGATGAATCTGGTCTGTAGCTTCTTTGCTCTGCGATTTGCAAAACCCATAAGGAAATGCTACTGCCTCAAGTCCCGTGGAAGTAGAAAAAAAATGGATGGTTCAGGTTGTCATGGACACATATATTCCATGCTTTTATAATCAGAGAAAACTATTTTAGTTGTTCACCATAAAGGAACCATTAACTGTTTCCTCGTAGGCTGCAGTTAGAGCGAGTGGGTCAAGCATATGGACCAATGAGTGTTTAGTAGTGAATGAAATATGAGAGAACAAGTAACAGCTCATGGCTGGAGAAATAAATGAATCAAATGAGTTCAAGGAAAGCTTGTTCTTATTTGCTGAAGTGGGTACTATTCGTTTTAGAAGTTCTGGTTCTTTTTAGGCACCTTTCAGATATAACAGAAGACAATAGTAAGAGAGATATGGACAAGCAAAGCCAGGTAGAACATTTTACCATTCTCAATAAATGGTAAACCACTCTACCATTATAAAATCTAATAATTTCTCCTAATACAATCTGAAAATGAACTGCTCTCTCATTCATTAGTATGAGACAGAACAGGGGTGGTGCATCGGGGAGAGACAGAGGACATCTGGCACATGAGAGAATCTAGCTCTGTAACTAACTGGATGTTTTAAATGGGCCAAATTTCTGTTGTGCTTGAGGCTGAGAGGTAAAGTCCTGTGTTAATTTGCAATATGCACAAATAAAGCTATTTTCCATACAGTATCAGAATCCCAGTTAAGGCATCTCCCATTTTATGTTTCACTCTATGCTGCTTGCTCCTCACTTTTGATTTACCCTATGCTGCTCACCCCCCATTAAAAGCCAAATCTGAAGTGAGCTGAGCACAAATCTGTGGCCGTGAGAAAAATGGTTTTCTTAAGCAAAGACATGTGAAAGTTATCATTCCCTAACTCAGAGAGGATGGGAAATCTAAAAAAACCCCTCCAGTTTCATGCTAATATTTTGTTATACCTATGATGGTTTGCAATATGCTAATGTTAAATGTGAAAAGCAATATTCACTCTGGTCAACTGATCACATTGTTATGTATTGATGCAAATTGATATGATGGTCACCACAGCAACCAGGACAAGAAATTACCTCTGTCAAACCATTATGATAGTCTTCAGAGAAGGGGCCCTTCTTTCTTGAATGTTCGGAGAGATCCTGGCCTGCATGTTTTGTCCCATGTTTAAATAGTGCCTAGTGCATTAGCGTCCTTTTCTGTAGTTGGCTTCTAGGCATTATCAGCATACAAATAATGAAAGCATTTCATTGTGAACGCTACTGCACACAACCAGTTTCTTTAAGTGTTATTCAAAAGGGCAAGGTTCTTAATGTTAAAATACACAAAGCACCATGTGCTAGGGATAAATTACATATATTGTCTCTTTAATAATGCAATACTAATAATTTGAGAATAATTTTAATATTTCTTTTTGGATCACCAGGAACTCTAGAATCTTTTATATGAACAACCAAAGTACACCTGTTTTGGGGCACGGTTCCCAGAAGAGGCTCCATTTTTAGCTGGTGTTAAGCCGTATTTCTGTGACGTTGTGACCTCTTGTGGTAGTGAGTGCAGCAGACCAGCCGCAAGCTGTGTGAAGCAGTGCCTTCTATTTATTTTAAATGTACCTGCTGGCAGCTACATGTACTGTATAATACTGTGTCAGAAGAATGGAAAGAGAGTGTAATGCATCTCTTTTGTTAGATTATAAATAGAGTATCGCTATAGATACCATAGGGGTCTGGAGGAGTGCATCACCCAGGGTTAGCATTGCAAACCAGTTTTTCTGAAGAAGTCCCCAGAAGGCAGGTCCAAAAATGAGGTCAGCCAGGACAGAAATATGAGGAAGGGGGTGGAATCAAACCCATATAATTGAAAAAAGAACTAAAATGATCAAGGCCTCTCCTGGGAAAAGCAGTCTCCAAATGTTACTGGGATGGAACTTAAGATGCACAGCCCTGTAGGCTTCCAGGGGAAGGAGCTGACCCCTGAACCTTTTGGATAGGATAACGGAGAGTAACATACAGTCTAAGAACTGTTTAACAGCGTTATTGATATACACATACACTAGGAGAGCATAATATTCTGCCTTTTCACAATATTTGGGCTTAACCGGAAGTCCATTAAAGTCAGTAGGTCTCTTTCCATTGACTTCAGTGGCCATTGGAGTGGGTCTTTTCTAAGCAAGCAATGAACAAAAACACTTAAGTGTTTCTTCCTCATCGCTGTGGCCAGAAATTTTAGAATATCTCAACATTTACAACTGGGGCTGGGCTTTCAAAGGTGCTTAGTTTCTATTTAGCCAACATAGTAAGCAGCCAGAGTTTCAGTAGCATTCAGCTCTTATTTGAAGGTGATGTGGCTGAAGTATGCTTTACCTAAATGGGCCTAAGTGCTGGGATCACTCAACAATGATGTATCCAAGGGAACTGCTAGGTGCTAAGTACTGTTGAAGGTCTGGCCCTGTCTTCTGAAATTTTTGCTTTATGGAGAAATAGCAGTGTCTCCATAGTTACTGTGGAGATGAGTTTTCCATTGTGTGCCTGATCTGAGATTTACAGAACCCCAAGTCTGCTAAAAGTGAAGTTAGGTTCACAAAAACTATCGTTACATATGTCTACATTTTGTATTATTTTTTAAACTACGGATACAGGAAAAACAGAAAAAAATGTGAGTGTTTAAATGTTTCATACTCCTTTCTATTAGCTCTAATTTTTGCACCAAATAGTGAAATGGGGTTTCTGTTCTGTTATTCTAAAACATAACTTATTCCACTGCCTGCTTTGGATTGTTTGGTAAATAATTGTGTTAATTCATTTTCATTTTTTAATCTATGAGGTTTCCATGAATGCTTACTCCACAAGGCTTCAGTGACACATGTGACTTCTGTTTGCTACAGGAAGAAAGACTCAGAAAGTTTGGTTTCTTGTAACCTGTAAAACTTATAAATTGGCCAGGGCCAAATAGTGCTGCTTGGACCAGTTCTTCTAGGGAATTTTGTGATGTAGCATTTTTTCACAGGATAGAAAATTGGCTTTCCACCCATCTCTAGATAACATCTGCTGAGTTTTGCAGATCTTATTAGTTCCTCAGGCTCCCCAGTTTCACTGATCCCAGATCAAAGTATGTATCATCAGATAAACATAACTGTCGCAGAGCACGGAGGTGCCCTGCTCCTGAAGAGGGGAAACTGCAAGGGAGGGAGCCCTAGCAGTGACTAAGGAGCCCAGCTGTGGGTTGCCAGGGCAACCAAAGAAGGTCAGCTGACCAGAGGGGGCAGGGTATGGCTCCCTTATAAACCCTAGGGGCTGGGGCCAGAGTCAGTATACTTAGACTTCAGGAAGGCCTTCAATACGGTATCCCACCCCATACTGGTGAACAAGTTAAGAGGCTGTGACTTGGATGACTACACAGTCTGGTGGGTGGCAAATTGGCTAGAGGGTTGCACCCAGAGAGTTGTGGTGGATGGGTTGGTTTCGACCTGGAAGGGTGTGGGCAGTGGGGTCCTGCAGGGCTCGGTCCTTGGACCGATACTCTTTAATGTCTTCATCAGCGACTTGGACGAGGGAGTGAAGTGTACTCTGTCAAAGTTTGCGGATGACACAAAGCTATGGGGAGAAGTGGACATGCCGGAGGGCAGGGAACAGCTGCAAGCAGACCTGGACAGGTTAGACAAGTGGGCAGAAAACAACAGAATGCAGTTCAACAAGGAGAAATGCAAAGTGCTGCACCTAGGGAGGAAAAATGTCCAGCACACCTACTGCCTAGGAAATGACCAGCTGGGTGGCACGGAAGTGGAAAGGGATCTTGGAGTCCTAGTGGACTCCAAGATGAACATGAGTCGGCAGCGTGACGAAGCCATCAGAAAAGCTAATGGCACTTTATCGTGCATCAGCAGATGCATGACGAATAGATCCAAAGAGGTGATACTTCCCCTCTATCGGGTGCTGGTCAGACTGCAGTTGGAGTACTGCGTGCAATTCTGGGCGCCGCACTTCAAGAGGGATGCGGATAAGCTGGAGAGGGTCCAGAGAAGGGCCACTTGTATGGTTAAGGGCTTGCAGACCAAGCCCTACGAGGAGAGACTAGAGAACCTGGACCTTTTCAGCCTCCGCAAGAGAAGGTTGAGAGGCGACCTTGTGGCTGCCTATAAGTTCATCACGGGGGCACAGAAGGGAATTGGTGAGGTTTTATTCACCAAGGCGCCCCCGGGGGTTACAAGAAATAATGGCCACAAGCTAGCAGAGAGCAGATTTAGATTGGACATTAGGAAGAACTTCTTCACAGTTCGAGTGGCCAAGGTCTGGAATGGGTTCCCAAGGGAGGTGGTGCTCTCCCCTACCCTGGGGGTCTTCAAGAGGAGGTTGGATATGCATCTAGCTGGGGTCATCTAAACCCAGCACTCTTTCCTGCCTATGCAGGGGGTTGGACTTGATCTATTGAGGTCCTTTCCGACCCTAACACCTATGAATCTATGAATCTATGAATCAGTTCCCTGCTAGCAGCCAGAGAGGCAGGAGCTCCGTAAGCCAGGATGCAGGAAGAAGCCTGACCACAGGTACAGCTTATGGCAGCTCTAAGATGCTTGAGCAATGTTGTTACAGCCAGGCTTATGTTTAAGTTATAGGCAGGAGGCTCGAGTTTGTGTTGCTGTTTGTTACACCGGTGGTTTGGGTGAGGCTATTAGGGGTTGTAGGAGGCCTCATAGGGAACCCACAGTAGCGTGGGGGCCCCAGCACCAGCAAGGGCGCAGCGTACAGGGTACATAGACCCCAGCCCAAGTGTGGGCACGGTGAGCCCCAGATAGGGGGCAGCATTATTGGGAAGCCCAAGTGTGGGCACAGAGAGCCCCAGATAAGGGGGCAGCATTCTTAAGGAGCCTAGTGTGGGCATGAAGAGCCCCAGATAAGGGGGCAGCATTATTAAGGAGCCCCAGTGTGGGCACAGAGAGACCCAGGATCACAGAGAAGGCCCCAGAGAGGGGGAGGCATTGTAGATAAGGCCACGGAGAAGAGGGCACAGAGTGAGATAGGGCCGGGGAGAGCCCTAGCACCGGAGGGAGTGCATCCAAGGAAAGAAGGCCCAGAGAGAACAGGAAGGGGCCAAAATAGCGATAGACCTGAGTTACATCGGCGAGGTGTGGACTGCGGTGTAGGGAAGGAAATGGAGTGGCAGATAGCGCCCCCTAGCAGCGGGGCAGTACAAGGGCAGCCTTCCGCTAATTAACACTGATTAATCAATTATCAACAAGGCATGGCAGGCGAGTAGGTGGGCGGTTGCCCCAGGAACAGGTGTGGGGGCCACATTAAGGTCGGCCCAGAGCAGATACCTGTCACAATAACCCGAGAGAAGTGCCTCAACCAAGATATCCGTGGAATATATAGGCCCAGAGAGAGCAAGCAATTGGAGCTGAAACTCCAGCACTGCTCACAAGTTTCTTTATGGAGGAATGGGGTTGCTACCCTATGGTTTGAACTGCAGCCAGGCTGTTTCTAAATGTCAAAGTTATGTTTTCCATGTAATACTCAGCCCAGGTGGCTCACCTTTGAGTACTTAGGACACGGGTTCTTCAGGCACACCTTCCTGTTACTCCCTATGCCTGGCTCTCTACTACTGTATATATGGTATTATACAGAATTACTGAATTACCATTTCAGAATTAGTGGTGGGGCTTCTCTGTTTCTCTTAAGTGCCATTTGGTCCTATTTTTAAAGAGCCTCTTAGGGCTTTGCTTCAGGACTGCTTCAGTAGATACCTCGAGGAAGCTTTACGTATGAACTATAGAGTAGAGGGCAGCAAGACAGCCCCCTCTTGTAAATCTATCATCGGAAATAAGTAATTCCATTACATTAGCTGCTGCGGGTTAGACATTGACTGGGGTGAAAGTGCATTCATTTTATTTGGATATCATTTTCTTATTTTTCAGATTGGAGCAGTGTCACAGGTACTAGCACTGGTCTGAGTTTGTTTTTTTTTTTTTTTGTGAGCAAGCTTGTATATAGATAAATGTTTTCTAATTGAATTCTTTGTAAAAGTATCTCTTTCCCTGCCTGTGGTTTCAGACAGTCCCTATCACTCTTTTCCCCTTCCCCCCTCCACAATCTTTCCTTTACCCCTACTCTCTCTCTGTCAGTGATTTTCAACCCTGGTTTGCTTTGGGATCCTTTCATGGGTACCATAGGTGACAGACAATGTTGGTGCTGTTAGGTTTGCAAGAATGAGTCACAAGATAAACCCAGAGGTGCATCCAAACAAGCCGCAGACCCATCTATATCGTTGCAAACTTCACACACAGGCATTTACTGCACTGCTAATTTTCAGCACAGTGGTTTTTCTTGACACTGGGAGATTCTGGTGTCAAAAAGACCCACACCAGAAAAAAGCAGGGCAGCGCACATGGTGGCAGTGTCCATCACCCAAAACCAGAGCCTGGCTGGCCAGGGCCACACTTTGGCTGCCAGCTAGGCTTTGCACACCTGGATCACCACTTCTAGAGCCCCAGGAGGCTCCCAGGACCCCAGGTAAAGTTGCTGGGGCCAGCACCTGGGCTAGCCCCCGCCTTCCCTACCCCACCTGGGGCAACTTGCCACGTGCCAGATCACATATGCAGGGGTGTTCCCTGGGGACTATTAGCAATGGCCCAAATATGTCCCACTGCTAGTTGTCCCTGGGGAACACGTGTTCCCACTTGTGGGGATGTACCCAGAGATTTCAAATAGGAATTTAGTGTTAAAACCACTCTGCCCTGTTGTGGTCTTTTTGAGCTTTTTACAACCAAAGAATTGTTCTCTTGTTTTTCTGTAGTCAAAGAATATGTGAAAACAAAAAGCTAGTATTTTCCAAGGGGGGCCTTGAGTCTATCAAGGGATGCCTCAAGCCTATTGAGGGATGTCTTGAGTCTGAAAAGTTTGAGAAGCACTGCTCTATGTGCCCTGAGTTTTCCAACTCCCTTCCTTTCTCTTGTAACTTTTTCCTTCTCATGTTAGTTTTTTAAAGGAAATCCCAGGATCAAAAAAACCTGCGCAGGAAAAAAAGCAGGGTGGCACATGTGGAGGCACTGTACGCCACCCCAAACCAGAGCCTGGCTGGCTGGAGCCATGATCCAGCTGCTGGCCAAGCTCCCAGCTGCAGGAGTGACATGGCTGCAGCTTCCCCAGGACCCCAGGTAAGGGTGCTAGGGCCAGCACAGTTGCTAGCCTCAGCCTCCTCTCCCCCATCTGTGGTACTCTGCTGTGTGCCAGAATGCACATGGCACGGGTATTCCCCAGGGACAAGGTGTGCCACTGCTAGTTGTCCCTGGGGAACCATATGTCTGTGCTCATCTGGACGTGGCCAGAGAGGGTAATTTTAATGCTGGTATTCCAGGAGGTTACATACTTCCTTTGCTTTGCAAACATCCCAAGCATACTGCAACTTGAATCCCCACATGTCTCTACCTTATGTGATGGTTGTCCTACTGACTGAAGGATGGACTAAACGACAGCCAGAGGCACGTGGTTATTTGTAGCCATTACGTTGTCGTAGCAACGCACTATAGCAAGGGAGTGCATCGCTATGGTGACATAGCTGCAGTACCACGGTTTTTGCCTATCAATGCTATGTCGCCATAGCACTTTGTTACGGTGACGTAGCATCTCATGTAGACGCACCCAGTGTAAACAAGGCCCTATTCCTTTAGTTCCTTTAGTGAGAGATGAGTATTTTGTTTCCAAGGGATTCAGCTTCACGCCTTGCCAGCATCTCATTGTGGGAGTCTCATAACCAATATGACATCATCTGGATGAAAAAATATGCTTTCTTTGTGTGTACATTTGCCTCCCTGCCCATTAACAATGTGGAAAGCATGGTACAGCTAGAGCAGTAGAAGTCTGGGTTTCACTTGCAGCACTGCCACTGACCTAAGGTGTCACATCTGGCAAATTATTTCATCTCCATGTGTTTTCCTTTTCCTTCAGTCTAGATTGTTAACAATTTGGGGCAGGATCTCTCTCTTAAAGTCTTTTAGTGTATCCCTACTGTGGTTTCTGAGGGGGAATCTATGCACTACTGGAACAGAAAAATACTCCCCCCCCCACCCCAAAACAAATAACCTACAGATTATAGCAATACATTTGCTATTGCCTGAAGAGGAGCGGCCAGGAAAAAGAGCCACTAAGCTACAGCTGACATTTAAATGGATAAATATGTTTTGTAATGTCATACGCAGGTTCATTTGTGTTCACCTCACTTTCCTATGTGATTCTGCAAAAGGCGGTACCTCAGCTCATGTGCCCTTAATAACTCTGTAGCATGATTCTTTTATTCCCTGCTCTATTTAAAATCACTTTGCGGGAAACCAGCTCTACCATTGGAGGAGGTGCGGGGTAGGTAGCCAATCAAGTGTTTTCCTGGAAGAGCTTTTCTTCTCCTGGATAAAAACTCATGGGGCAGGAATAAATTGCATGACTCAGTCTGTCTGCAGTAATTCAAGAACTTGTCTATACTTGGAGACCTACTAGAACACCAGTTTGACAGCAATTATGATGCATGTAGATACTCTGATTCCAGTTTAGGAGTGTCATCTTCATAAGGGAGCTATCCCAGGAAAAGCTTTTCAGGTGTAGACAAGACCCTGCACTCTTTCTCTACTTATAGGTCATCTCCATGAAGAGGGTCTCACAAGCTGCCAGGGTCTCACAGGCTACCAGGAATTTGGAGCAGGATCTGGAATAGCAACAGCTTGAAGGCAAGAACTCTTCCTTAGAGATGCCTCTGCCAGTGGTAGGTCCCAGGTTTGGGGGTTTCAAAGTGCCTGCCTCTTCCAAAGTTGCTTTGCTGCTTTTGTCAGGAAGAAGCTTTACTTCCCAAATGAAAGTCTTAAAAGGAAACTAATGAATTCAGACAGAACAGGACTTTCCACTCGTGATCCCAAAAGTCATCTGTGTGCATTAGTGAAATTCTACAGTGACTTGTTGAGTGATATAATAAAGGTCTTTAGTTTGCATGATTGTGACACATTTAGTCATTGCATTTCCTCATTTTCAGCAAACTGTGTAATATTCATTATGAAATATTACTTCTCTTTTCACCGTCTGAAGAATTAACAGCACAACCAATTAAATGCAACATGCAAGTCAGCCGATTTCCATGGGTCTCCCACTGTCTGTCTCCCTCTATGAACTGCTACATCACTTTCAAGTCTTTCCTTTCCCACACTAGGCAGTTTTGTTAATATCAAAGACTTGATCTAAACCAAACACTCTTACAATAAACCAGACAGCCTCGTTTTTGATATCATTAGCCTTTAACCTCAGAGGGACTTCTTCAGACAGGAGTTGCAACTTGTTACCAGATGTTAAAAAGTTTGTCATGAAAACCCCAGTGACAACTTGGGACCAAAGAGTATAAGTTTTCTATTATGTTTAAACTGACACAAATTCTCTTTACTATAACAGTTTGATGTGGTAGGAGGGAAGAGAATGGAAAATGTTTCAAAAGGTCATGTCTCAACTGGCTCTAAATATCCCCAAGCCCATTTTCTTCATAATTCAGCCAGTGGATTTCTCTACAAATTGAGCATGTGTGGTGCTAAGGGAGAACATTTGTGGTTTTCCTTTTAGAAAAGCAGAAGCGAACAATAAACTAGCCAATTATAAAGTATTCTAGCTGCGTAGCTCAACTCAAATATGGTTTAAGCAATAACTTCTCAATCTTTTCCATCCTGGATAAAAACACGTGCTGATCTTTTGTCTCTGAGCTAGCTTTATTTTTTTGGAGAGATTTGACAAAAGCAAATACAATTTTCTGTGAAATCTTTGTGTGGCTTGATACAGTCAAGGAGTATGCTCAAGAGGAGGGCAGAGAAAGCACTTCAAGGATGTCCTCAAGGCCAACTTGAAAAAGTGCAACATTGACATCAATTCGTGGGAGTTTCTTGCTCAGGACCACCCCAAATGGAGGAAGAGTCTGCTACAAGGATCTCAGTATTTTGAAACCTTATGATGACAACAGGAGATGGAAAAATGGGAGTGGCAGAAACAGCATGTCATGGACCAAATCAAGAATCCAGAGCCACCCACCCCACACAGGAACGCATGCCCAAATTGCAGCAAAAGTCTGTCAATCCTAGGCCTCGTCAGCCATCTTCAAGCCCACAGATAAGACAATCATGGAACACAATCGTCCTCAACTATGAGGGATTGACAAACAGACTCTGTAAGACAAGATGACTAAGCAACGAAGATCAAACACTTCTGAAATGATGCTGGGGGGTATACGTTATAGCTCTATTGGTCCAAGAAATAGAGATAAACAAAGCTCTTGGCTCAGAGGTGATATCTTTAAATAGACCAACTACATAGTAGCAAAAAAAAAATCTTTCTTTGCAAGCTTTCAGATACATCCACCCTTCTTCAAGCTGAGGAGAATCCAAAGATTGTAAAAGTTCTAGGTAGAAAAGAAACTTCATTTTGAACAGGGGAGGTAGATGGTGGAAGTTTATTCCCCTGGGTACCGCAGAGTCCTTTTGCGAGAGGGCTGTTCTGTGATGTGCGTGTCACGACCCAAGGGTGTGATTTTTGTTTGTGTGCGCTTTGGCACCACTGAATTATTTCCCCGCCATTTTGGAGCTTTCTTTGCAGGGTGCATTTCTTCTTTGCAGCACAGAAATGCACGTTGCAAGGAGTTCCCGCCATTTGTATTTAAATTCGAGCCCCATTATTGGCTTGTGTTAAATTATTCCTACGTGGCGGCTAGCGATTGGCTTCTAGCCGTATAAAAGGCTTGAGTGGTTTCCGCCCAAGTTGGAGGACTCCACAAACATCAGGAGAAGGAGACTTCATGTCAGGTGAAGATCTCTAAGCACTGCGGATCCTATTGGACCCAGCGTATTCCAAGAAGGCAACAGAGGTCTGATCAGCCTCTAGCCTCTCCCCGTCGCCAATCGCAATCCTCGACATATCCCTCTCCCTGCGTGCAAAAAAGGATCCACGGAGCCTTGACAACTCCGTGGGAGTGATCCTAGTACAGTCTGAGTCCTCAAATGAGGATTTAAGCGGAGCTTTGCCTGGGAAATTGTCCAGCCTACACCGCGACCATCTTCGGTGTAAGTAAACAATCTTGAATCAACCATTACGCATCCGTGCCTAATTCTAGCGTGTCGCCTGCTTTCTCCAACCCAGCGTGCCCGGGCTGCTGGCCACAGCTCACGCGGCGCGAAAAAGGGCCCGGATCACTCCCAGCCCGCACAGTGCGGATTAGGCAGTCTGCTTCCCTGGAGCTGTCTGATGGCAGACAGAGAGGTGAACATTTCTTCTTTCTTGGTTAGCAATGAAGTTTACATTTCCAAAAGGCTAAATATGATACCTTCCATGTTTCGGGGATATGATGCTGTGAATTTATGTCTGGGTCCTAATAAATGAGAGAGACAGAAGAAGGGGAAGCTCAGGGTCGGAGATGAACCACTGAGATCAATTTTTTCTCACTCTTCTAGTCATCCCACAGGACAATAATCTGCAACTAGTTCATTGCAGTAGCAGCATATTATCATTATCACCAGCATGTGCTAACTTAGCTCTGCTCACTGGCAAGTTGTGAGAGATAAGAGATAAGCCTGCATTTGTCCTTCGCCACCTTCATCTACACACAAGCACCTAGGTTATGTGTCTCTGCTCTCCCATCTCCATGCTTCTGACTGGCCCTTTTTGGCCATCTATACCAGGCCATAATCTAGCCATCTGAAAAATATTGTACCTTTTAAAAGACAATTATTTCTTTGTTTCTTTTAGGACAAAGCCAGACCTCTCAGATTTATGGTGTTCAAATGAGAAATTCCACCCCTCGTTAAACAGATACATGCTGTAAAAGATAATTAACCACTTCTCATGGTTTACCCAACCAGCAAATCTTGGGTCAGATATTGTTCGCCACCCACATTAATTGCCCAGAACAGACTGCCTGGTTTTGGACCAAATAATGTCTCACCAGCATTTAATATCCCTGCCATAGCATGAAGAGAAACAGAAACCTGAGAAGAAGAGAAAATTAGAGTGGTGGGAAGAAAAACAGTTTCTTAACTGTGCAATGGACCCTGTCTGTCTAATGAATCTCCTTTGAAAACCACCCTTAGTAATAAATTATAATGTAATATATTGCAGATGGATCAACAGTGGTACACATACAGCTCTATGGATCTGCCACAGGTGTTTGATTTGTATTTGACTGCAGGTCAAGGAGTAGCCATGTTGGGCCCAATCCTGTTAAGTAGGGCTCACCAATGATGATTTTATTTTGTAACACCTTTCAAGGTTATGATTGAAATATGGTTGTCTTACACAGGAAGGAAAACAAAACCTTTTGAATTTTGACGTGGTTGTTTTCTTTCGATTAAAAATATAAGGTTTTCAATTCAGGACTTTCTCCCTTGATAGAGATAAGCAGAGAGCTCTGGACCTTTCAACTTTACTGAAATCAGTAAATTCTGGCTTTGGCACAACAAAGAGTCATAGAAAGAGTCATAGAAAATTAGGGTAGGAAGGGACCTCAGGAAGTCATCTAAACCAACCCTCTGCTCAAAGTAGGACCATCTTCAGCTAGATCATCCCAGGCTTTGTCTAGCTGGGTCTTAAAAACCTCCATAGCCTCTCTGGGTAACCTGTTCCAGTGTTTTACTACCCTCCTAGTGAGAGAGTTCTTCCTAATATCTAACCTAAACTTCTCTTGCTGCAACTGGAGATATCTGGCACCACTGAGAACAGTCCAGCTCCATCCTCTTTCAAACACCTCTTCTGGTAGTTGAAGGCTACTATTAAATCCCCTCTCAGTCCTCTCTTCTCCAAACTAAATAAGCCCAGTTCCCTCAGACTCTCTTATTCATAGATGTTAAGGTCAGAAGGGACTTCAGTATGTCATTGAGTCTGACCCCCTATCCTGGGTAGGAAAGAGTGCTGGTGTCAGACAACCCCAGCCAGGTGCTTGTCCAGTCTCCTCTTGAAGACCCCCAAGATAGGGGAGAGCTCTACCTCCCTTGGAAACCCATTCCAGATTCTGGCAACCCTTACTGTGAAGAAGTTCTTTCTAATGTCTTTCGAGAAGTCATGTGTCACAGCCCTCTAACCATTTTCCGTACCCTCTGCTGGACTCTCTCCAATTTGTCCACATCCTTTCTGTAGTGGAGGGCCCAAAACTGAACACAGTACTGCGGAAGTGGCCTCACCAGTGCTGAATAGAGGGGAAGATTCATTTCCCTCAATCTGCTGGCAACGCTTCTACTGATGCAGCCCAGTATGCCATTAGCCTTCTTGGCAACAAGGGCACACTGTTCAGCTTATTCAGCTTATTGTCCACTGTAATCCCCAGGTCCTTTTCTGCAGGGTTTTTCAATGCTTTCAGTGTTTCAATGTCCTTCTCAGTGTTTCACTGAAATTTCATGTAGTCAAAAATATTCCAACCAGAGATGTTGCACAGTATCAGCCAGCCTCTGTGAGAAACCCCATTAAAAATTCCCATTTTATCAAGAAAGATTGCTCTATACTTTTTGAAGCAAGCTCTCAAATTATAAAGTGCTTTTTGAAGGGAATGGGCATGGGCACCAGTTATTAGGGTAGCTCAGGTTCACTGTCACTGCTATATTAACAACAGGTAAGTGTGGCAGAATTCAGTAGATAATCTTTTCCTAGTTATTGAATTCTACAAACTGGTTAAAAAGTTATAGAAAAACATCACTATTAAAGTTGCTGGAGGAACTGCCATGGAGCCCTAGTCATGTTCTGCAGAATCCAGTTTGTTACAGTCTATTAAATTCTACAGGACTTCTCAATTAAAGAACTAAGATTAGTCAAGTGCTGGGTTCTATTTCTGCTTCTTCCACAGACTTCCTGGGTGACTTTGGCCACATCATTTATCCTGTCTCTGCTTCTCTGTTCCCAGTCACAAGACCATGACTATGCAGATGTGTTTGCAATGCTCTCAGAGAATATGATAAGAGGAATCTCACAGAGACACCTATGTCATGGGAAAAACTTAAGTATCTGTGTTTTAGTCAAAACCACTATTAGCGCTATGAAGCATGAGATCTATTGCGTTGAAGAACTGCTACAGACACAAAGAACAGTCTGTCAAGCATATTGTCTCTGTCTTAAATATGTGCAGGATCGGATCTTTATTTCATACATACCTTATGTCTGCAGGGCTATAGTTGATGCTGCCAATAGGTACATGCTGAAATTGTAATGGATCCCACCCTCTGGCCAAGAAAGTCATGTATTTTGCTTTAATGAACCATATCTTGCAATGCTTTTTCAGTGAGCAGGAAAGTGTTTTGTGTTGCTGACTCCTGATCAAATGTTGTATTTTTAAATTGAATTCCTACAAGTTATGGTCCATTAACAAATGTGTGTGTTCTGCATTATACCATCTCATGACTTTTAACTGCAAGAGCTATAAGAAAGGGGCTCTGTTATTAATAAGTAATATTAAATGTCAGCCAAATGAAAATGAAGACCAGGAAGAACAGTTACTACATATGGAGGTTCTCTTTTCAATTTCTTTTCCTCACTGTATTTAGAAGGAATATCCTATTTTTCTGCATTTAAAAATATTTCTGTATCCCTATGTGTTTTAAATATTTCAGCCTGATTCAGTTGATTCAATAGGAGTTTTCCAGGGACTACAGCAGAAGTGGGATCAAGCCCTCTGTGAATTGGACTTCTTCCCATCCAATCATTCTCTATATTAGAAGTGTTCCTGGATTCAGAAGTTTCTCCATTGTTGGTCCCCTCTTGACCCAATGCATCCCCATACCTTGCCATGGGCACCCTCATTTGCATCACATTTTGCCCTGAACAACTAGTTGTTCTGCATAAGGTAGGGTAGATTCACACCTTATAGAGGCCAAATAAATCAGAGGTGTGTAGCATAAACTTTTGTGAGCCCAAGTTCATGTGTCCTCCACAAGGTGCCACTGAGGAACATATTGTTGTGCTGGAGGTATTTTGCCTCCTTTGGATGTTAGCTCTTGATTTAGAAATAAGGCCTACATTAAATACATGTTTCACCAGAATTGAAACCTAGGTTCATCAATTTTATTTTATTTATTTCACAGGTAAGAGCAGCCCCCATATTAATGGAACTATTCAAAAGAAACCAAAAGCAAGACAGGCCAAGTCCAGCAGCAGAGTTTTGTTAGTATTGGTCAGAACTCACAATAACCCTTCTCACTCTTTCTCACATAGGTATAGGGAACGATCCTTTGGGATTCAACATTGAATCCACAAGTAAGGTGAACTGATCTGCACAGTGCTAGGCCAGTTTCCATCACTAACACATCTGCAAGTACGTGCGTAAATAAGATGGGGGGGGGGGGGGGAATCAAACTAGTATTTTAAGTGGAATATGCACCCCCCAAAAAAGCTAGGTTGTGCAAGGAGAAGTAATTTACTCAAGCAACAGAGTAACTTGCTGGGGTGATCTGACCTCAGTTGACTTCCTGTCTATGGCAGGGGGCTGGACCCAATGATCTCGTGAGGTCCCTTCCAGCCCTAACATCTATGAGATCTATGAAAGCACCTACAGTGCCAACAGTATATTCGAGAGATGAGCTTTCGAATAAATGAAGTCAAATTAGATCCTCCTTTCTGTGATCCTACATTCATGCAGTTGTAAAGCACACACACCCACTCAAAAGGAATGAACTACTAGCAGGACAACATGAAGACAAAATGGAATCATATTGGTTATTGCAGAGGCAGCAGGCTTCTCACAGAGACAGTGCATAGGTTTTTGCTCCATAGATTGAAAGACAACAGCACTGGCAATCGAACAACTATAAAATGCTGCACACCACGAGCAAACCAGCAAAAAAAATAAATAAATAAAATGAAAAAGTCAAGGCCCTGAATGTGAGTAACTGTCAGGCAAATAAACAGCTTGGCACTTTCACTGCTGTGAGATGCCAGTAGTTGCACTGCTCCTCAGCAGAAAGCAAAACAAAAGAGAAAACCCTAAAGCCTTCTTTTACTTTTTAAAGCCAGAACAAAAACTAAATTATGCATGGAAACTAAAAAACCAATGTAAGCAAATCTCCCCCTACCCCCCAATTAGTAGCAGCAGCCTGCTTGCTGCCCCTGGTTTCAAAGGGTAACAATTTGGCACCACTGAAGTCAGTGGCAAAATTCCTATTGACTTCAACAGAGCAGGATTTCATCCAAAAAGCTGATGGCTTATGAAGAGATGGCAACAGGCAAATTTATGTTCCTATATTCCAAATTCTGACTAAGTACAATGTCATGAGTAAATCTTGTTCACTTTATGGAGATTTGCTGAAACTGAACTCTAGACATTAGCACCCGCTTTCACTAAACTTTGGGTTGTACGAGATCCTTTTCAAAAACCCGTGAATGTTTTTTTTCTCTTTAAAATGAACTGTGCCAAACATCTGGTTCCAGAACACCGAACTTTGGACAGAAACCCAAGTCTTGTGGCTTGAACCCACCTCTGACACCTTTTGCACTATAGCGACTGTTCCCCTTTTGAGTTGGGTCCTTTTTATAAAAGGAAAGGTTTTCCAAATCCAGCAGAACAAGGAGCTCAAACCTCCAACAGAGTGCCTGGCTTTGAACAAAGTTCAGCCTTTATAAACCAACAGTGCATTGTACAAAACTCGTTTTAGTCTAGAAGCTGTCTGGGTTGTTTTGTGCCAACCTCATCTCCATGAATATTTGACTACTCCTATTCACCTTCATATTCTGAGTTCAAACTCTGTTTGCTGGCACAGTCTACATGAGGTATTTTTTCTACTGATTGCCAGTGCCTGTTTGACTTCAGGGGAAAGCAGTGAATGCATCTGAATCTCAGAGAATTTGAGTTTTCTCGGTGATGTTCCACCATATACTTCGGAGAGGTTTTTGGAACGTGCTCCCAAGGTTACTGATCCATTCAATCAAAATGTATTATTGCACATTCAAGGAAATATATAATAATAATAATAATAATAATGGTAATAGTGTATGTACTCAAATCCAAGATGAGGCTTTTCCCCCATTTATCATGGTGGGGAGCCCCTTGTCTTGGATTTGATTACAAGGCGGCAGGGGAGGGAAGAGGTTGCTGTGGCTCCTTCTCTGGCTCTAGCCCCAACCTGGGCTCACAGCCAGAGCTGCGGGTGCTGTCCATCCCTCTGCCACCTCTGCCTTCCTGTCTTCCCCATGCCTTCTCCACCCCCACACCTCCGCCCCCCAACTCCAGCTGATTACTCTCTGCCTCCAGCATGGCTCCAGCCCTGCTCCAGCCTGAGGTACAGAGCATTTGCTTGCTCCAGCTACCCCCCCCCCCCGTAACAGCTGTTGAAGTGGCAGCAGCTCCAGCTAAGTCCCAAAGCCTGGGCTGCAGCTGCCACTGCTGCCACCGCTGCCACTGCTACCTGGTCAGGCTGAAGTTGGAGCATGTGCTCTATGCACTGGGCTAGAGCAAGACCAGAGCTGTGCCAAAGCCAGAGACTAAGCAGTGGGGTGAGGGGTGTATGGGGGAGATGGGATGGGGGGCAGATGGGAGGAAGAGGTGGCAGGGGGGCAGGGGGTCATATGGGGGGGAAGGCACCAGGGAGAAACCAGGTGCCAGGGTGTGCAGGCAGCATGGAAGGGCAAATGGTGGGGGTGGCAGAGGCAAAGTGTGGGGGTGGGGAAGGGTCAGGGGTCAAGCTGCTTTACCTGCCCCTATTGCCTGCTCTCCCTACTGTCTGCACCCACAATCTCTCAACCACTTGATCCTTACCACCTCCTACCACTCCCTCTACATCTGTCCCTGCCCTTACCTCCCTACTGCCTGTCCTACTGCCTCCTCCTCTGTCCCCCTACCCTCCCACCGCCTGCCCCTTACCACTTTCCAAGCACTTGCCCCTCTAGCATCCCAATCACCTGTCCCCATTCACCTCCCCCACTGCCTGACCCGCACCACCTGCCCCACTGCCTCCCTCTGCCCCCTGCTGCCTGCCCCCCACTACCTGACCCTATACCACTTCCCCAGTGCCTGACCCCTACTGCCTGCCTGTCCCCCTGCCACTCTTTCCCCATTGCAGCAATGGAGGAGGACACATTTAAGATTAATTAAATCCAATAATTAGATTATATACATTGCAAATTATAATACATTTCCATGTATAAAATTACTGGGGTGGGGGGAGTCATCTTAGATTTAGAGTTGTCCTGGATTCAGGTAAATGTAATAAACTTCCTACTCTGTTGAAATTTGGCAAATCCCTTTAACCATCCATATCCTTGCTCACTCCTTTCTCCCATGTTATTTATGGATTGAATCCCATATTTCTAGGTGATTTTATGCATTTACTCATGGCTGCTTTTCACCTCTGAAGCTACACAAAGTGTTCCCTCCCCAGGCTAAATGGAGCCATGTCAACCATGCCATAGATTCTAAAGTCAAATACAACGAACAAGAGGATACTTAATGGATTTTAAAAGGTCTTGTTTTATATATTTATATATGTATCTATTATTTTAGGAGCCTTGGCATACCCTCTTTGAGCTTTTCAACTGATCTGGAGAATGGGGAAACCAAGTATATTTCTAATATACCCACTTCCCCCAGCCTGTATGCTGTTATAATGTTATGTGCTCTGACTCCCTGTGAAAGCCTTTGCTCTCTACTTTTTTATATAATGTGCTGAAATTTCCTACATTTTTTATTAAATTATGAAAAAGTCAACTGTCACAGAATCACTGCATATATATTATTTGTCAGATACATAACAGATATATTGTGTTATTCCCACACACTGGGGGCTGCCAGGTGTTTTTGCTTATTTTTTTGCCCTCAGAAATGGTGATGAGATAGGCTTTAAAAAACCCTTGGAAATGTGATCTTTAACATAAAAAAAACCCTAGGCCACACTCATTCTGCCTGCCAACAATGTATGTTTGAAGTATTAATGCATGACACCTAAAAGAAACATAATATTAATACAGAGCCTGCCATTAAAACACCCTTACAAGCCAGTCCAGCTGTCTTGCACTGAAAAAAGCCAGGAAGCCCAGATGTGGAACTGGTCAAATTGTCCATTGTAAGCTAGCTGCCTAGAAAATTTAGCTCCTTTTTTCAGTTAATCATTTGAGAACCAATCCTTATTTTTACTAGCATACTTGTAATCCATGTTTTCTGAGTAGTTTGTGCAGACAATTGGTTTGATTATGATCTAATTAGGCCAATGAATGTCATGTGGGTGACAAGCTGCTTCATCTCAGATCTTTTATGGTGCCATGCTATCTGAGCATGGTATGAGAAACATATTACTGTTTGTTGAAACTTTTAGTAGGGAAATTCACATGTGTAACTAATAGGTCTTGTCTGCACAAGAAAATCACAACACTTCAGTGAGGATGTAAATTGACAGCACAGTGTCTGATCTTCAGTAATACCCTGTGTGGACACTGAGTGATCATCACCACGTGTGAATGACCTGCCACACTTTGAAAGCTCTATGACTGTCACCATGGGGATTTAGCATGGTTTACCATGTGCATGGCAAATTTACACCCTTTCTTAATGAGCAGTAACTTCCCCATATAGACAAGGGAAGCTAAACAGCTTGCACTAAGACAATAACATTTAGAGTTCACTTAAAGTCACAAAGTAGTACTAACCTGGCATATAAATGGCACCTGGGCTATGTGGTGAGGCTCTGAAAGGAATAAAATTTGCCTTTAATAGAGCTGTCCAGCTCCTAAGCAGCTGGGGGTTATAAGCTGTGCAGGTTGCAACAACATGAGCCATGTGCCTAGGTGGACACACGCTCTCTGCACTGCATTGCATGTGTGGACCACCTTAAACACTGTGCTGCACCGCACCATGTGCAAATGCCCTCACATCCAACTGCCCTCACATCCAACTGCACTGCACCAAAATGAACTGCACACAGGCATCCCCCCTGCACAGCCCCATCCGCAGCTCTGTGGGCTGTGGGTCAGACCGCTCCACCTTGCCTGGGGAGCAGGTAGGAAATGGAAAGAAGGGGAAAGGGAGGCAGGGGACCTGGAGCTGCAGCAGTAGCTGGAGCAATGGGGGAGCAGCAGATTCACAGGAGCCAGGAGTGGAGGGGGGCTCAAGTTAACCCCTCATGGGCCACAAGTTTAGTAGACCTGTAATGAACAACGAATCTGAGCAGGATTCACTTTTATTTCAAATAAATCCTGGTCCTTTGACTAGTTGTGAACAATTAACAAGCATTCCTGTGAACAAGGCAGAAGGACCTCTTTGTGTTTATTGACCAAAATACAACATAGCAGCAACCCTACTATTTCTAAAGGCCAGCCCTGCTAACGGTTTACACAACGGATCATTGCCAAGCAGGCCCTGCCCACCTACTCCTACATGCATCTTCCAAACCTGGACACTCTGCAGTATCTGCAGTTGCTCCTAAAACTTTGGCCTTCAATGTGCTAGACAGCAGTTTCTGGAGACAACCCCAAAGTGGCCTCACAGACAGGGATCTTTCCAGGTTTGGAGTGTGCATGGAATGTGAGAGCAGGTGGTTGGACCATGCTCTGGGCTGTCGCAGCCAAGACACGCTGCTGCTGCAGTGCAGACGTACCTTATATGCTCCAAATTCTGGGTGCTTACTTGAGGGAAATGTTGTGTCCTACACCCAGGCAGGGTATGTTACTGTTCCAAATCTGGGGTCATTTCAGCAAAAGGGCCCTGAGTTATGGCCACTTTCGCCCCGCGCAAAAACAGCTCCCCTTAAGTCTGGCAGCTTCTACCAACCCTTTCTGTACAGACTTTGAAATTAAGCCATAATTATATGCAACTGATCTTGATTTCACAACATTTACCACAGTTCATGCTTGATATCCTCTGCCCCTTTGGGAAAGCAACATTAAAAAGACTATTCAGAAAGTTGGGCTCTTTTGATAGCAGCAAGCCAAACTCATGAAATGAGCCAATTACACTATCTATCTAGGGACAGTGCAGCTGAAAGGCTTTGTATGTTGGCAGTTCTCACAGAAGGTAGATGGGTCATGAAGACATGCAGCACTAGATCAAGGTGACATATGCTTAGGCAATATCTGTTCAATTCCAGACATTGTGGAGGTAGGGCAGAAGACATCTTACTACAGCGCGTCTCTGTCAAAAGTTTTGGATTTTGCAGGGTAGACCAGGAGGCAGGCAGGAGAAAGGAAACTGTATTTAGTAAGAAAAATCAGGGGGCACCCAAAGTATCTTCCAAAAGAAAAGCAATAACATGCAAATGATTGTTGGAAGAGGAGTACAAAAATGCTTATCAGAAGAGGAGGAGGATTAAGGTGTGAAGAGCTGGAGGAACAGGGGGAGAGAGGTTTTGGGGATGTGATGGAGGATATAAATAGGACTAGGGGGTAAGGAGGGGAGGGGGTTCAGAGGTCTATGTCAGATGAAGGGGATGGGGATTATAAATGGAGGGAGAGAAGAGGAAGGTTGAACACTAGTAGAGATGGTGACATGAAGATAACTGGTAGGGTAAGTGTGGGATAAGAGGGATCTGGCACCTGTCAGCCCTACTTTCTTCTATCTGTTGTAAGTACCAGGACCTTGAGGACACCGTCCTACTACAGATGTCTGAGCCCCTCTCTCTGTCCCTGTCTCCCTCAGAAAGGCAGGCAGAGTTTCATGTTCCCTGTTTTTCAGAAGTTTGAGCAGTGCTGAATTAGATGCTTTGGAAGGTCATGGGTTGCCACCATACACCCTGACCTCTGAATTAACAAAATTTGCCTTTGAATTGTGCATGGGTCATTTTTTTTCTCCAATCAGCCAGCACTGCTTGGAGGAAAACCTGAAGCTCATGTTTAACCTGGCTGTTCATGGGCAGTTTGCAAAGTAGCACATAAGCAGGAAGTGCTTTTCTTCATGTAATTTGTGCTACAATCAGTGCAGTGCAAAATTTCATAAGATTTACTTTCCATAGGTTAATAGTCTTTCTGTTTGTTTGTTTCAGATCATGGAGGTTTTCTTTCCTTTTGATCTTACTTGGATTTGAAGTTGAAACAAACCCTGAATTCAGCCACATTTCCCTGAGCAATAGACATTTTAAATGCATGATCACATCAGTAAGGCAACATTAACCAAGATGGTGTCTAGTAGCTTGATACCCATTCTGCACAGAGAAGATCTCTCCTGGTCTGTGTTAAATATCAAAGAAGCAGTTTGGTGATGGTTAGATCTCTAAATATTTCATAAGTTCTGTGGATACACACATGGCTTCTATTTCAAGGGCATTCAGTCCCATACATTTCACTAACACTAATGGGTTGGTCCAAAGCCTGAAAGAGTCTTTCTGTTAACGTCTATGGGCTTTGTGTCAGGCTGCATATAAGCAGTTGTAACTTTCCAAAGTTAATTATCTTGGCCATTGTACATACTTTGGCTCCAAGTACCAGAAATACCATATTACCTAAGTATCTTCTCTATTTCCACACCAAAGCCATTTTGTAGTTTCACAAATACAATGTAGTGTCCAACATAGACTTTTTTTTTTTTACTAAGTTTTATAATATTTTACAGGACCAAATGCAGAATCTGTACTTTTTGCCACTAATTCAGCATATTTTACCAATGTACAGTAATAGAATCCAGCCAGGTTCCCAGTCTTCCAAAATTTCTACTGTTTTGAGTTAGCTGAATATAAGACTCCAATGTTGCAAAAGGTGGTATTTTATGGAAGCAGGGTGAAAAGCACCATGGATGTTAAAGGAGGTGCATGCATTTGGAACATGCAGAATAATAACCAATGTTGAGTCCATGCACTCCTGACTTTACCAACATGTGTAAAAACTTGGTTCCTACCTCAGATTTACAGTCCACTTGTGACAATCACATATGATGCACAGATATAAAGTAAACATAAATTGTCACGGGGACTTCTAGTTGGGGATTATTATTGGAAGACCTCATAGGAATGGGTTTAAAGAGGTTTCATAGAAGAAAGTTGCATAGCGGTCTAGAAATATGAGACATGAAAGCAGTAAGAAAATGAAATAAAGGAAGCAGTAAGGAGAAAGGACTGGGAGAAACGAGGCAGCATCAGGAAATAAGAACAGAAACAGGTCAGAGACCAATGGCACATAGAAATCTGGTCTTGAGGTGCCAAAGACAAGAATGCTAGTGAAGGTTTTCAAGGAAATGGCACTGAAGAGGAAAGGAATAGTCAGGAGGGAAGAACATTGTTTTGTATGTGGAAATTTGTATTGACTGTCTTGTACGGTAGCTGGAAAAGTGATTGCCAAAGTTCAGGTTGGAGATGATCAATATTGTGTTTCAGTTGAACCCAAGATACATTTATAGTAATAGAGCTGGAGAGGGAAAGATGGTTGTTAACAGAAAAGAGGATATAAGATATAGGAGCTTTGTAACATGGAAAGCATATTAGGAAGGAGACAAAGATGACACCAACCCATTTGTAACCACTGTGAACCTGAAAGGCATGAAGGATAATGGGATTATCTGTTTTGAACATACCTAGTATGAGCTGGAAGCAGTAGGAATCCAAGAGAAAAAGCAGTAGTTGTTGAAGGAAAAAGATAATTTTGATGATCAGTGGCACAGAAGTAGTTGACTGGAGCAGTAACAGGTGATGGAGTCTTGGTTGGTAGAGAGGCAAGATATAACCCAGGAGGCATATCTACACATTCATTAATGCCCATTTGCTACTGTGCATTAAATTTAGTACCTCTAATATGAGGCTGCCCTAATGTGTAGTAGCGAAAGTGCACACTTCTTTAGTGATGCTTAATGTTCAGTAGCCTATTTTTATTGCACATTAGCATATTAGCACAGTTTTTGACATGATGCTGTAATGGGCAGTAAAATAGGCTACTGCATATTAAAGTGCATGTGTAGACGTGCCCAGGGAGTACCAGGGCAGCAATTTAGATCACAAACTTTTTCAGGAAGTCTTTATACAGCATTGCCTGTGTTGTGGCCCCCACCTAGGTCTCTAAAGTGCCAGGATAGTATAACAAAACCTCATGGTCTTATGAATGGTCTTCTCTTTCCCTTTCTATGTGAGTTCTACCTGATTCCCATTCAGAGGGTGGAGTTTGGAGCACTCCAAGCACCTTACGTTACATAAGCATAAATGAAAAGAAGAGCCAGGAACAGGCCAGTATAGCTGCCTATAATATTTAGAGCACACTGCTTGAGTGTGCTGGCATCAGGCTGACAGGTCAGTACTGATGCTGTCATTCACATGAATTTATTTCTCCAAGGCTAAGTACAGACAGTCAAAAAACTCGAGGCTGAATTGATTCAGTCTTTGCAGGTTAGTCTAAGCTGCAAAGATTGAACCAATAAGCAAATGAACAGACATTCACTTGTGATTCAGGAAATACAGCCACAGGCCTGCAGTGGCTCAAGCCAGAGGCAGAGGAGGCGAGGTTGTGCATGGCTCTCTGGCACATAGCCAGCATGGGCTGTATGTTTTCTTCCTGCTGCCCCTGAGTCTCTGGGCTTTGCAGTTCATAATCACACAAGCAGAACTCTGCAGGGTTGTTCATTGCTTCCTCTTCTTGCTTCCAGGTGCCTCTGGGATTTGTAGTCCACGGTCACAGCCAGCACTAAGGCAGCAGAGCAGAGCAACTCTGTACTTGGGGGAAGGTAAGTTTAACCACCTCCCTGACCCCAGGCCCCAGCCAGGGTTTGCCTGGTAGGGAGGGGAGGTCAGCCAGTGAGGCAGCCCTCACTGCTTCAGCTAGGAAGCAGAGGGACAAGGCCAGCCTTGCTTTCTGGAGCAGACAGCCCAGCCCAGCCCAACCCAGCCCAGGGCTACAAAGCATACCGGTATTGCTGGGGGCTCTGATTTAACTTGACCCAGGAAGGGGTCTGGGACAGAAGTTTCATAAACTGGTTTGACCTAAATCAGTTAAGTCTGATACTACATTCAACCAGATTTATCTTAAACCAGTTTCAGCCATTTTGAAACTGGTTTATGTGCACTGAACTGTTTTGTTACAGATTTAAACCAGTATCTGATTACTTAAACTGGTTTATGTGTACCTTCTGTCCCTAGCCCAAGGGATGACCTTCGTCACTTACGCTGTGCTAGCACAGAATGTGACTAATTTGGTGACTGTCCACTTGCTAATGAGAGCTAAGGATCTTGACCAGGAGTTCAGATGCAAGAAGGCTGGCTCGGTGGGATCCTTTATAAAGCATTTGCTGTTGTCTGCTTTTAGTACGATCTCCAATTCACACTTCATTGGTTGTTGTATCTCAGCTGCTTAAATTTGTATGACTGTTCCACTCAAGTCAAAATGATTAAGCCTACCAGGAAATAATTACGCCTTTTCTTTCCTTTCTGCTGTTTTTTGTTGTTTTTTTTTAAGGAATTTGCTTTGATGAGTAACCAGATGCCATGGTATATTTGATTTAAAGTCTTTGTGATATCAAGGATTGATAATATGCGCTTCCTCATTGCTGTCAGGAATATTTTCCAGTCAGTGAGCTATATCTGCAAGTTGTTACCAGCTGGTGATAGCTCTTGATTTGCAATGGGAGGAATAGGACTTTGGCAGGTTTCCTAACAATGTGGAAATGCAGTCATTTGGAAATCAGTGACTGCAACTATCTCTGCTTAATACTAGGTAGGCAGACACTGTAAAGGAAAGAAGCTAGTCAACCAAAGGATTTAGGAGAGGTGTGCCACCGGAGAAGCATGGAAAGAGGAAGCAGGAACTATGGAAGAGAATAAAATTGTGCACAGTAACTGGAGAATGGCTGCTAGTATAAAAGGAGCCCCACCCCTTGAAAGTATCTGGGTGCTTGATCTTGAGACTATGGTAGGAGTTCTGTGCTCCAAACAGGACTGGCCCTCAACCAAGAAGCAAGAGACTAGACAAAAGACCTGATCCTACACTGTGAATTCACCACTTAAACAAGACTCTCACTGGAGTTAATGGGCAGATTGCTGGATTGGGAAGTGAGGTGGGAGCACAGGGTCAGGCCTTGATTCCTCTACATGTCCACACACAGCCCTGAGTCCAGGCCACCCAGACAGCCCAACTTATTTTCAACAATATATTATTCAGAATGAAATGTCAGAGACCACCTGTTGCTCTGATGTTGCTTTGCCATTGTGGTCACCTAAGGCTGCAGAACCTAGCTGGTGTTCATGTTGTACAGCACTCACTGAAGCCAATAGTCCTGGAAAGAGGAAAATGAGTCCTATTTTGAATAAGGACTACATAGTCAAGTCCTTAGAAATCCCTTCTCCCTCAGTATGAAGGAAAAGATGCTTTTTCTGCGACATAAAGAAGAAACCTTTTGTGTACCATAGAAATGAATGCTTGCAGGCAGCACTGAAATAGTTACTGCTAACAGTGAAAAATTTAATTCCTCAGGCAGTTAGAAAAAGAAGTTCCTTATATAATTTCAATGTGATGGCTCTACCTGATGCTATATCTTCTGCCAAACTGTCAGCAGCAAGACGCCCAGGCAGTTTTCTGCAAATTATAAAACTTAACCCTGCTTATGAATACAATCAGGTAACTAACTTCTCTACAAGTAATTGAAGTATCTACGTCTGACCACAGGATATCTGCATAGTTAGTTCCAGTTCCACTTTGTTGATGGTTTGATGAAAACTGGTTTCATCTTAACTCAGTCTCCAACTCATTAAAAAAAAATCCCCATTTCAACGGCATTTTAATATTTCCATGGAAGGAGTTCAGAAGTGTTTTTGTTCCCCTTAAAGAAGTTTTACAGATCGTCCTTCCCTTGAAAGCATATATTATCTCCAGAGAAGCCTTGGCATGTATACTATCACTGTTTGTATGAAATTTACCCCAGCAGTGGATTTTAAGTTTTAATGGAAACTTATGGGATGAATGGATGTTGTGCCCTCCTGATGCAGAAGTGAATGAAAGCCTTAGGGCCTTGTTACCTGGTAATTTTTAGGTGGCTTCTGGAGCTCTTAACCTCTGGATTGACTGCATGTTAACAACTTTTAAGTGGCTTAAAGCACTCATTATTCAGCCTAAAATTACACCACTCCAGGGCAGGATTATCTCTAGTCTGCCTAACTTTGTTCTTCCATTAAGATATGGCTATTCTCCACAGCTGTTTAGCTCTAGTTGAAGTTGTCCAGCATACCAGGATGCAGTGGCCCTTCCTGAGTCAAGATGAGTGGGGATACTGGGGTGCAGTTCGGCTGGGCACGGCTCCTCTTCCCTGCTGTTCCCACTGGGCAGAGCCAGCACTGTAGCCCTGGGGCAACCAGAGGCTGTGGTGCCTTCCAAACTGGCTTGTTGCTTTAAATCCTTGGGCCAGACTTGGGCCACAGTGCCTGTGGGGGTGGCAGGCTGGTGCTCACTCCTGCTGACCTGTGGTTGAACCTGCACCCAGCCATGCAGTCTACTGCCACCCTGCACCCCCGGTGCCTGCATCCCCAGGACCCAGACACATGCCCTGGCATGTGCATAGCCACGAGGTTGGTTCCCGCTGACCCCATGTTCCACCAGGCTGTGCAGGGTCTGGCTGCCAGCTCCCCGACTTGGCTTGCTCAGCAGCAGCCATGGTTGGCAGGTGCCTGAAGCCCCTGAAACCCCCAGGGGCAGATGGAGAGTACAGAGACTGGACTCCCTGCCCCTGCTGAACTTGGGAGGAACTGTGATCAGTGCAGCCCCCTCACCTGCTTTGTGCAGCCTCATGCCTGGAGCCACCCAACTATTGGGGGCTTTATGGACTGCTAGGCAAGCCAGGCAAGGCAAGCTAGTGGTTGGAACTTGCACAGCCTGACAGAGCATGGGTTTGGCAGGAACTGACTTCAGGCTACCCCACTGCAGCTACCAAGCTCCACCCTCATGTACCCACTTGGCCCCATTGGGGTGCATGCTTGGGTCCTGGGGTGCTGGTCCTTTTTTTTCTCTGGAGCTCACCTCCTGTGCTGCTGCTGGCCAGCTGAACACCTGTTGATCTCCAGGGAGCCTGATCTTTTTGGAAGTCAGGCAGCACCTGTCCAGCTGGCACTCCCAACAGGGGCAGCGGAGCGGAGTGGGGTGGGGGGGGGCATGGGGCAGGGCCCAGAAAAAAAAGGAGCCAGTCCTTCCCCTAGCTCCTAGTCCTGCCCTTGCTCACCAAGCCTCTCATGGCAAGTGACAGCTGTGGGGGTGAAGGACAACCAGAGATGGTTTTTTGCCTTAAGGTGTGACTGCTCCTATAAGCCAAACAACACTAAGCTGATTAACATTTGTCTGACTTACAGCATAAGGTGTAACAAGGCCCTTAGAGAGGTCCAGGTGGTCAAAATGTAAACCCAAACATTCCAGTTTTAATATGCAAAGATTTTCATAATTACTGGGGAAAAATAGAAAAGAAGCATCACAATTTGCTGCAGCCCACAGTGCACCTGGCTGACAAGCCCCAGCAAAGCACCTCCATTTCATTTAAGTCCTCAGCCACAAAACCTCTCCTGGGGGGAGGCACCCAAGTTGAGGCACCTGCTTAGGTAGCCCAGAAATAGCCTTTTGCTGTGTCTCGGTCTCCTTCTCAGACTCTGCCCTTCTCTCATGCTGGCTGAACATTTCCTCATCCCGGACCATCTTGCCATATGGCTTGGGCAGTCCTCAATAACCTGCTTCTGTTGCAAGGACTGGCAAATATCAGGTCTTTAAGGAAGTCGGTCAGGGCAGAATCTGGCTTATTTGTTTCGGGGTCAGAAGGCCAGCCAGCCAGTATCTTTTATTTCAAGTTTCCATCCTGCTCTCTCTAAATCCTCTCTCTCTCTCTTTCTCTTTAAACTCTTCTGATTATTTCAGTTGATTGACAGTGCTGAGGTCAAAGTAAACTAAAGAAAAAAAAATCAAAGCAAGTTAAAGACCTGTTCAAAGCAATTCTCAACAGGAGGGTTGGTGTAATGCAGTGTTAATTCTTTGCCTTCCTCACATACAGCATCAAAAGCTACAGTGCTTTTCTTTATCCACCTCACTCCATCAAGAAAACTGAGATAAGAGCTGAGGGCCAGATACTCCTTCCTGTTACATCACTGAGGATCCAGAGTTTAATTTTTTTTCAGTCGGTGGAGTTATTTTAGATTTATACCCATGCAACTAAGAGTGGAATTCTGTCGTTAACAGACACAGGCATAGTTTTCAATATTATTTCACTTTTGGGGGAAAACAAGCAAATAATAGAAAAAGACTAGACATTTCAGGATAGTATTAGGTTTTGTATCCACCTGAAATATACTCATATAACTAAGATGGATAGTTTCTTGCCAAGGTATAAAAATTCTTGTGTGGTCTGATATAACAGTGTGTGTGTGTGTGTGTACATATCATGTAGCTTTTATGGGTGTAACTTATTCTGTTCCTGAATTGGAAAAAGCAATATTTGTGCTAGCGGTTTAACCCTTGTATAACAGCACCCACCCTCAGGGGTTTTGCTATGTTAACTGTATCAGACTAGTTAAGCAGCAAAGCTTTTACATGTAGACAAACCTTGCACAATGGGAACGTGAACTGTCTGTCAAATAGGAGTCTGGACTGCTCAAATAAACTCTACATATAATGAAATACTTGAAGGCAGCAATAGATATTCGTGACACTATTCCACAGACTGTAGACTGGAGCAAGAGCCAGATGTACAAAGGCATTTAGATGCTTAAATACATGCAGATAGGCACCCAGTGAGATGCCCAAACTGACTAAGCAGGTGCCTATCTTCAAGTACCTAAATACCTTTTTAAGTCTGGCTTCAGACGTAGATTTCAGTAAAAGACCAAACTAAAGCTCTGTTGATATTAGTTGACAATGCTAAGCCCCATGACTAAAAGAGTTTTGAAATGAATGATGAGCCTCATACCAAGGCCATTATTAAACCTTGCTTAACCTAGACATCTAGGTAAAACTTCCCACCATTGCTAGCAGGAATGTAGCAATCCTGGAGAAAGCTCTAGTGTAGCAACTGTACACAAAGAAGGTCTTGACAACATGGTGGCTAAAATATCACCCTTTAACTGCAGAAGGGTAGTGTAAACATAGCTCAAGAAGACTTCTCTTTGTGCAATAGGTGCTTTGTATCGGCCACAATCAAGACTAGCTGTACAATGTTTAATCATTATTTCCTGGCGCACACACTTTTTAAATATACATATTTGAAATAGCATCCTTGAGCAGCAGTTGGCAACGGTTAATAAGTGGTGGGCTGAAACCAACTGGTTTGAGTCTGAGGTGGGCCAGTGTTTCCAACACGGCCACTGCTGCTGCCACCACCCCTTTTCCCCACCACCTGGCTGCAGTACAATGAAGCCCACACCACCAAACATTACCAAAGCCGCCCAGCTACGCAGGATGGGTAAAATGGCTGCACAAGACCGATATAGTGCATAGGCTGTAGGTTGCTGACCCCTGTCATAGAGGACTGACTAGTGCACATATAGATCAGTGCCCTGTACTGACTGGAATCAGACCTGCTCAGCTGCATATTAGTAGGTTCTCCTGTATCTCAAAGAGCCAGGCTTTTGAAGTAGGAGCATCAAAGTTTTAGCCCTGCTGTCTCCATGAAGCTCCAGGTGGCCATGATACACTGCGCAGTGACAGCTGGAAAGTCTTCCACGGCTCTGGATTTGTTGCAGTATGCTCTGCAGATTTGTTACAGGATTAGCAACAAATCCAATCCTTTCACTTCTCATCCCACTAACTCATCCTGAACTCCGTGGTTCCTAAGTGGGATGACACAGGAGAAAAAACCCCATGTAACTACTTCTGGGGATCACGTTCCCTCTGGCTGGCTAACAAACAGCTCTGAAACCGTCTCAATGTGTCCATGCAATGCCAATGTTCCTCTCTCAGGGCATAAAATTCCTTTCAGAGTGGTTGTGAAAGGGGAGACAGGAGTTCCCCCCAGCGAGGCCCAGACCCTGATCTGCATGCCCCAATACTTACCCCAGAAACAGAGATGGGCAGCAGCTAGAGGGAGTCCCGGATGTCAACACCAACACAAAAGCAGGCTCAGCAGTTTCGTAGCTGCTTGAGTCTGCAGATTAGCAAGAGCTGGGGGTGTGGCTCCTGAGCAGTGTGGACTGCTCAAAAGGCAGCCGGAAATTCAGCTGGCGCGGTGCCACAGAGCGAGGAGAAGAACGCCAGCTGGGAGATGCCAGCTGCGGAGCTGGGAGGCTCCAGCCCCAGGTGCCACAAGAAGGAGCCAGGTGCCTGCCAGAGGACCCAGGTGGGTGAGGCAGAGGGCAGCCCCAGGGGCTGACGGGAGCAAGGGAGCTCCACTGGGAGGGAGCAGCACCAAGGGACACCACTGGGAAGAGGAGGGGCTCCAATCAGGATCTCAGATGCTGGGGCTGGGGACAGCTCCTCAGGCTTGGAGGCATCCCCAGGCAACCTTACAGCAGGCAGAGCATGGGGAGTCATGAGTTCCCAAGATGGGGGAGTAGATGGCGCTGGCTGGAGAGACCAGAGCGACCAGACCGCAGGTCAGCCGGGCCCCAGGGAGGTGACGCCAGAAGAGCTGGCAAGGGCTGGACACAGGGCGATTGCTGGTACACATGACTAGCGAAATACAGGGGACAGACAAGTCTTCCCCAAGGAACGGAGAGCCCCGAGAGAGGGAATCTCAGGAACCCACCGGCAGAAGCCAGTCATTTTCAGTTGAGTTCTTCAGTTACAGTTTGACCCTGGACAGGGCAGGATTAGCTTCTCAGGCAAGGGGAAGCTGACCCCAGAGATGAGGGACGGACCCCTAAGGATTGACGGCCAGGAAGACCCGACCCTATCAAGGAGGGCAGCATGGGAAGACCTGTGGGAAGCAGCATCTACCCAGGCCAAGGATGTGGTAAGGGTGGGGTAAAGGGAAGGTTTGGAGCCCCATGAATACACCCACAGGGTCGAGACCCCTCTGGGTCCCTCAACAGGGAACTGCCTCCCCAACACCAACACCGAAGACATGGCAGGCAATAAAAAGGGGCCGTACCCAGACCATCTAGGGGGCACCGGAATAGAGTTTCACCCTGACGTCACTGTGGGACAGGGCGTCAACGAAGAGGTCCCCAAAGCCATACAACACCTACCAGCGACAGTGGTCTTGTGGGAAGAGAGATGAACAGAAACCTAAAACACTCCAGGAAAAGGTATTCTTCACTAGGTAGCCATACCTGCCCTTTCTCATTCCTCTCCTAGCTCTCTAGAGGCTGAAGTATTTTGAGACTTCTGGATGAAGGAAAAGAGAAGGGATTCAAAAGTAGAGGGAACCAGGGCAGGAAGTTACTTTTTATGTTCTTACCACTGATTTCATCTTTAGGCATCTAAGTGTCACTTATCCATCAAAAAGTTGGTGCATACGTGGCATTTAGTGTTATTTAAATGGATTCTAAATCCTAGTGTCATCTGTGCCACCAAACGTGTGTGTCTGAGCAGCTCCCTGTGCTCTGCTGTAGCCCTGTTTTCCATC
Source organism: Alligator mississippiensis (assembly GCF_030867095.1). Taxonomy (NCBI): domain Eukaryota; kingdom Metazoa; phylum Chordata; order Crocodylia; family Alligatoridae; genus Alligator; species Alligator mississippiensis. Next base: position 21,654,363 of record NC_081826.1, read on the forward strand.
CGAATTATGGGCAAGTCCCCAAAACTTCAGTGAGACAAAAACCTGGAGCAGTAGGGAAGGGGAGAAACATACTTATTACCTTTTAACCCAATAGCCTAGTGGCTACAACACTTGCCTAGGTAGGAGAGAAGCTAGGTTTCAAGGCCACCTTACTCAAAGGAGATTTGGATCTGTATTTCCCACTTCCCAGCAAAGCACCCTAACCACCAGTCCATCAGTTATGCAGGGTCAAAGACACAATCCTCTTGAATAAGGCCCACTAAACTGCAACGAGGGGGGTGATATGTATGTGCAGAGGGCAAAAAAGAAGAGGAAACCTAGATCTGTGTTTCAGGATATTGGATGCTGTCCTCAAAGGGAGGATGCCCTTGGTTCTGGCTCTTGCTCCCAGTGCTGTTTCTGCATTACATTTCTGCACTTTAGATGGCCAAATAGCACTTGGATGCCTAAAACTGAAAGGGGATTTGGGATGGTACAAATTCCATGCCCAAATGTTTGGTTTGTTCATGCAGCTTCTGTGACTGAATACACTGAGCTCACGTAATGTATCTCAACCACACGCAAAATATCAGGTCTGTTCAGCTAGTGGGATCATGGCTGGGTGGGGTGGGGAGGGCTTTGCCACTGCAGCCAGCTTGTGCTGGTATTCCTTTGGCAAAAAAAGAGCAGCCTATATTTGTTATCAGGAGGAAATTATGCTGATGCACAGAGCAAACATAAATTGAAGGAAGCAAGGAAGCCTCATGCTGCCCTATCTGTGGAAAACAAATACTGGCACAGACAAGAACAAGCACTGCACTATACTCCTGGCAGATCTCAAGCAGCTATTGTCTCCTACTCTGTAACAGCTCATGTGCGACTGATAGCAGCGCTGTGATTCTCATGTTCCAGCTGTATTGTAGCTGTAAAGGTCACAGTGACCATTGAGCAGACAGAGCTCTACATGAAATGTTAACTAGACCATTTCTTTTTCAAGATGCTATTGCTGTACTAATGGATTCCAAGATATTAAGTGTGACTTTTCCTCACCCACTCAATCCCTTTTACCTAAGGAATGGGCTCCCAAAATGAGATTGCTCCAAATGAAATACTCTGCTTTTATCCACATCTGCTGTTTCCACTAAAAATTCTCTTGGGAATTGTCCACGCTGAGGCAACGAGGTCCTGTCTTTCAGCAGTGGAGTCAAGATGGAGTAAAGACCCATTTGGAGGTGTTCATAACCCTGCCTAAAATGCATAAGTCTTGTCTACACTAGTGGCTTAGCACCTGTACGAATACCTGTTATGTTAAGGTACACGTCCTATAAACCAGGGAATTGCTCCTCCTGCTCTTTCTCTTCTCACTGCATTTCCTTTCTATGTGCCCCTTCTTTTGTAACCTTTGTTTCACAATTCTTGCATTTGCATTTCACGAGAATCAGCAGGAGGACCTTCCTCTCTGACCTATGCTCCACTGTGGAGACACTCAGAATAAGCATCCATTTTATATTTGCCTTTGGTCTAAACATTCTGGATCAAATTATAACTTTTAACTTTTTCCCTTTAAACTTTTAAACCCATGTTTATGTTTGAAACAATCTGGTTCTTCTCTCAGTTACACTTTTTCTATAATCACACTTGTGAGTCTGTTATTTCTGAGGTGATAGTATTGAAGTGACGTAGGAAAAGTACTTTGTGAATGTACTTCGAAAGTGATGTTGTAAGATAGGTTGCTTCTTCCTAGGGTGCCAGAAACGTTTTGGAATCCCTCCCAACTGTGCAGTTAGATATCACCAGTAAAAATCATTGCATTTGAATATTTCTATGTACCTAATTTTTAATACAAAATGTGAAGGGGTACTGAATTTGTGGAGGAGGTAAGGCATTGTAGGACTCTAACAACACTCCTTGAAATGAGGCACATTTAAGACATTTGAATCACACTTCCAAGTCTTAATACTTTTATGGTGCCTCCTCACTATGGGAGAAGCACATCGCAGTCTAATGTACTAACTTCACAATACCATTGCGAGCTAGGGTACTCTATCCTGAGGCTCAAGCACCAGATTTTTAAAGTTAGCAAAGGCACCCAAAGATACGCAGAGAGGCATCTAGTCATATTCCCCAAACTGTCCTTATTTCTAACTAAGCACTGATTTGTTGTAAATTGACTAGAATGAATGGGGGACTTCTACTTTTCACATTAAAAGTTACTTTGATTTCACAGAATTTATTTCACTTGAGACCACCTAGACAGTGGGATCTGCCTGTTGGCTGGTTACTAATCTCTGATATAAACAGTTGAACAACAGCATATCAGCAAGGTCTGCCAAACTACATACTTCTGTGGATCTTTCAAATATTGTCAGTGATTTTCATTCCAAAAACATGTTTGGCCCATTCTTAATTTTACTAAATTTCTGTGTTTCAAATAGCTGGATAAATGCCACTAGGAGCTTGAAGGCCTGAAACTAAGCATACATCCAGCATCTGTAATATTTAGCTTCCTCACACTATCCCAGTGCTACAGTGGTCATATCAGGGATGAGAGGTTAAATTCACCATCAATATTCAGGCTTTTTGGTCTCTTCCAGGAGGATTTAAGAAGGTGCCAACAAGGATGGTGTTAGTAATGATGATGGATACTGGAACTGAGACCCATACAAATTTAGACTGCTGCCCAAATCTAATTGAACTTTAGTGGGAGTCAAATACTTAGCTCCTCTTAGCTCCTGCAGAAGTACCCAGTACCATGAACAGCAAGCTACTGAACGATCAGCAGAGGGTAGCAACCTGGTACAACTATAAATCTGTATCCTGGAAGTGAAATGCTCTGTGTCTGTTAGCAGATCCCTGAACTATCCACTGACTTTTGTTCTCCCTTTACCTATTTATTTCATATTAAAAAGTGTTGGTCTTCACAAATCTCTTTGGAATGAGCGAATGGGAAGAAAAGGACAGAGGTAAGCCTCACGGCCACTGGTGACTTGTACTAAGGCAGTTGCATTGGTACTAATGAGCCGATGCAATGCAACACATCATGTGAGCATATCAGTGCTAGCCATGCTGTTTCTTGTGCATAAGAAACAGCATGGCTAGCACTGTGGGTCTTGTACCACATCCAGACCCATCACTCCTTTGTGAGCACTGCCCTCCCCCCCACAAATGAACTGTTCTATCTTTCCCACAATCTCCAGGACAGCTCCAAGGAGCAGGTGTGTTATGTCTGTGATATCTAGCCTGTTTGTAACTGTGCACAGTGTTAGTTTTTTCCAGTGGATGCTGTGGGTGGCTCTGTCCCATGTGACGAGCTAGGGCTAGTCCGTGCTACACCCTCACACTGACATTTCAAATTTCACAATGCAGAGCCATCAAGTTTATTCTTCATAAGCCACTGTCAGGTCTCCTGAGCCTAGGGACTCTTAAGATTAAGTATTACTACAGAGGCAATGAGGAACTTGAGTTTTTGGTACACAGCCATGTGCCTCTCCAGTATTTTTTGTCTGTGACTGTGTGAAGGTCAGTCTGTGACTATTATATGTCTTATGCTATGCTGAAGGTAATATTGTAGCAATGTTTTCCCACCAGGAAAAGGGCAACCAGGCTAATATTTGTAAGATAATGTCTGGAATTGTTGACAGATCACATTTCCTTTGGGTGCGGGGGGAAAGAGGGTAGAAGTCAAACTGATCTGTTCAAGTTTAAAAACCTTTAGCTTCATGTTGCTAAGCCATCACTGATCAAAATGACTCTCATCCCTGCCTCATAATGATGTTACTGTCAGAGTGACAATGTCACCTGTGGAATGCACCAAAAAGCACGTTTGCAAAGAACTGTTCCAAGGCAAGGCTCTACCGTCCTCCTTTGCAAAATAATCCTTTGCAATATAAAGGCAACAAGAGAACAAACATTAACATGTTAGCAACAGACCTGGTTGCAGTAGTATAAGTGGGGCAGGGTAAATAGAATGGTGGTCCGTCCACCCATCCATCCATCCATCCATCCATCCATCCATCCATCCCCAGGGAGCCCTGTCCAGATCTGACACAGCCCTGCACCCAGTATTATGAATCTATCAGGGAAGTCAAACAGGGCACCAGAATCAGCTTCTAGGGAGCCCATCCACAGGGCTGCTGCTGGAACTGATGCTGCTACAGTAGTGGCAACAGCAGCCCAGGCAGGTAAAACATCCCTTTCCTTCACCCACGCCAACCCCAACCCCGTGGTTTACAGTGGTTGGTCACTCAATGAGCTCACTAGATCTCTGAGATGGAGAGAGAAAGAAAGAGAGAGAGAGAGAGAAAGAGAAAAAGAGAAGTCTATTTGCATGCCAAAAGCAAAGCCCCAGCAGCCAGGGCTGTGCTCTGAATGTGCACAGATGTTCATTAGATCAGGCTGGCCATTTTTGCTTGACCTAACCTCCCCGAACATCTGTACAGATCAGCACTTAGATTGACTTAACCCTAATCTGCACATACCCTAAAGGTTACCTTTTTGTCTATTGAACCTTGAAGGCACTGAGACATATTGTGGGATGAAAATCACAATTGAAGATACAATTTTTCCCTAGCATTTGCTCAAGGAAAAGATGAGTCAGGCCCATTTAAATGTTTCCCTCCAAATATTAGATGGTGAATTGAGTTTGACTAAGGAATATAACCCCCAAAATTCTCTGCTTTCTGAAAAAATGCCAGACTTACTAAAAACAAAGGAAACAAAAGCTGGACAGCCGCAAAATGAGAATTTTGTTTTTCTGGCTGAACACTGAAAAAGCTTTGGTTAAAAACCAAAAGATTAGGAAATGCTACTGTGGCGCCTTCACACACCCACTTTGTCAGTCACCACCTACCCAGTTCTTCCTTGACAGAGATCCCTCACAAGCTGACTCTCCCCACTTCTGCTAGTGGAGTGAATTGGGCTGATTTTTATAGGCCCCAGATTCCTCCTGTTCCCAAAGGCCCCTCTGAGGTTAGTGGCTAACGAATGCCAGCTGGACCACACCCTCCTTGTAATATTCTGAACTAGTCCACTACTTACAGCTGCTGAGACATTAGAGGGTGGGGTGGGGAGAGGGGAGGTGTTTAGTTGCTTTTTATTTTGGCCCCACCCTGTGATTTTTCACTCTGGAACAAGTCACCAGACCCCAGGATTAATAATACTTAATAGCCTTCAGTGTCATTCTCAGGCACCTAACCTATGAAATACACAAAATGATAATAGCTGTGCTAGACTCTGGCTAGTTAGTTCAGATGCTTGAGCCCAGGAAGAGTCCTGTTCATTTCAGCAGCACTCAGTATAGAGGCAGCACCCTGAACTAATGCACTTTCAGACAGATCAGAGCCTAAAACATTAAGGACAGTTTGCTGCAAGGGAGTCATCAGCTATATACGGGTGGTTACCTGTATCTCTGTCTCCCAGGGTAAAGGGACTTTGTCAGGGGACTTCCACAATGTAGGCCTTGGGTCTGATTCACCATTTTCACTGGAGTATAACTCCAATATAAAGGTGTATAACTCAGTGGAGTTACTCTGGTATAATGCACTGGTAAGTTCGGAAGCGTATCTACATTAGACAAGATCCCACTGCTGCTTTTTCCACTGTAGCACTTGTGGCAATACTAGTATAGACCAGGATGATCAAAGATCTGGCCTGTAGGCTGGTTCCAGCCTGAAAAGCCATTTTATCTGGCTCATAGGGCTCCAGGAGAGACTGGGAATTCAGGGATGGGCCAAGTAGGGGTGAGACCCACCACCAAATTCCAGGGTATGGAGCCCTGGTGAGGACATATTTCAGTGGTTGCAGGGTGAATAACAGCAGTGTTAGTCCATATGGCTCCCTGTGCCAATGCAGCAACCCGGGTACCTGTAGCAGTTAACTTTGCTACTACTTGCCCTGTCAACAGAGGTGAGTTCTGATCGGGCTGTGGAGGGTCAAGCAAGTTTGCACACCTTATATAGAAAGTCCGCAGGAGTGACTGTGGTTTTAAGCATCCTGTTATTAAAATATGCCTATGTTAGGGTCAGATGACACAGACATTAAAATACCAGCTATGAGTTTCATTATTCACTAATAACAACAATGGGAAATTTTAGGGGGGGAAATGTAATGTAGACTCTACCATAGTGCCTGTCACAGTAGAGGAGATACAAGATGGGACCTAGTGGGTGTGTCTACACGAGATGCTTAATGCACAGTAGACTGATTGTGCATTAGAGTGTCATGACAAAAACTGTGCTATTCAGCTAGAGTAGTATTAGTCTACTGCACATTAACTATAACAAAAAAGCATGTGATCATGCTAATGTGCAGTAGGGCAGCCTACTGCACATTTATTTAGTACTTCCTTTTACAAGTACTAAATTTAATGTGCAGTAGGGACTTAGCATTGATGAACGTGTACGTGCTCCCAGTAGGAATAAATATGAGAGTAATTCTTTACTGAGGCTACTGAACATAGACAGGACGTTTCATTTCCCTCTGGCTTTTTTATTACAGAGTGACTAACATCCTGCATTGCCTAGTGTCAAGCACTTAAGGTCTCCTTAAGGTCTCTTGATCTGGACTGAGCTGGACAGCTGACATCGCTACAACACTCTTCTAGAATCTTCATCTGTAAGGGAGTCTTCTCTAAACTCTTATCTTTTTCTTTTTTTTAATAAATCCAAAATTAAAAAAAAATAGAACAAAACATAAAAAAACAACTATAATTTCTTAGGACAAAAGCACTTTGCACCTTGCCTGCCCAGAACAAACAGAAGATTCAAATGTGAGTTAACAAAACCTTTCCTGGAGCCACACTTTTGGCTTTATGCTGGTAAAGAAGGGATATAGAGAAGCAACCAAAACGTATCCTTTCTGGTCTGTATGGGGAAATGGAGGATTGCCAAATAGAAAAGGATAATCTTGATTAAGAAAAAACAAAAGGATAATATAAGCTAAGAAAAAAAGCGTAGAGTGAAGTTACACATTACACTTAGACCATGCCAAATCCAAGGAATGTTAAGTGGTGGTAAAGTTAAAACATGCAATGAGCAGTTGCACATTAAGGTTCAATATCATTTCTTGCTGGCACAGCTCTGATTTGACACTAGAGCTCTGGTGATCAGGGGATGCCTGGGCATTATCCCTGCTCTGGGGGAGGGGAGGTGATTGGGAGCAGTGTACACTGGTATGCTGGAGGACTACAAATCGCTAGTTTTATCTCTGTGGAGAAGACAAGTTACCCTAACACAAGCTAGATAATACAGCCCAGATTTAACCCTCACCCTCACCTGAAGGGGTATAACTTTGAAATGTTCACAGGACACTTAGCATGAGTTAACAAACTTTAATGTGTGGACGCTCACATTTTAAGTGTCCTTTGTATAGTTTAATTGTAATGTGTAACTTCATCCTTGCAGTGGGTTTGTAGAAACCAGCAACATAGGGAGTCTAACTCCTGCAGAGGGGAGTTGGGAGGGAGCGAATATTGGTGGGAGGAAATTGGGACAATGGAAGGCAAAGCTCTGGGCCAGCCTTAGGCAACCAGAGACCCCATTTTACTCCAGGGAAATAGGAAAGGGTTGACAGTAAATTGAAGGGGAAAGGATGAAAGAAAGGTAAAAATAAGTATGGGAGGTGAGGTGGGAGGAAATAGCAGGTTACACAAAAACAGGGAGAACATAAGTTATTAAGGAGACAGCCTTGCAAGGCCAGGCCTATTTTCAGGACCTGGGAAGGAGGGTCAGGAAAGAAGGCTCCTGCTTTCCCATCTTGTCCTGAGCTCTGGACTGCCTTGTGCTGGCCTGATGTTTCACATTCAGTTAGGGTTACCATACGTTTTCCCGGACATGTCCCTTTTTTGGCCCCCTGTCCTCCATCCAGGTAGGTTTTTAAAATGCAAGCAAATGTCCAGATTTTTGCTCTGCCTCTGCTTTTCCTTGGCACATGTGGCTTGGCTTCTTGGGGCTGGGAGCAGCAAGGGAAGGTGATTGGCTGTCAGGGGATCACATGCCCTGTGCATGGGCCCTGGCAGCTGCTCACAGGTAAGAGAGACAGAGAGATACAGAGAGAGAGAAAGTGTGCATGGGCAGTAGGGCTGGGGGAGCAGGGGGCTTCGGGTTGAGAGTGAGGGGCACTGGCAGTGCTGGGGGGCAGGTTACAGTAGGTCAGGAGTGAGATGTAGCAGCAAGGCTGGGTGGGCTGTGGCTTAGAAGTGAAGAGGGGCAGAGGCAGGGCACAGGCATATCACTGCCCCTCCCCAACCCCCTGGGTCCTCTTTTTTGGAAATATGGTAACCCTACATTCAGTTAGCTCACAGTATTGCCTGGAAAATCTGCGTAGTTAGTCCCTGGGTCTGCATGCCATGTCCCCACAGGGTTGTGGCTTCAAGTTTTAGGAGGTGCCTATTGTGTTCCTCAGGCCAATTCAGACATCTGCTGCCAACAGTATCAAGTGCTTGCCTGCAGATAGTGAGTGCTCACGCTGCTGCTCTGAGGAGTGGCAAAATATAGCCCATCCAGAGAAATCCTGCCCTGCATTGGGAAAATTCCTGGGACGGCAGCCACGCTCTGTTCACCCTTGCTGTGCCAGCCAGGAGTAGACTCCTCTCTCCCAGTCTCATAAAATATGTTCCACAGACTTTAAAAAATCAATTAAATATGTTCCTTGCTTTTTCTTCTCTCATTTCACAGTTTGGCTTTGCACAATTCCCAGTGGAGTGGCTTCCCAGAACATTGCACCAATGGTGAAAGCACAGCGCTACAGAAGTCGGTCCTTTTCTAGTTATAATCATCAGCCTTACACATGTTGCTAGTTTTCTCAGAGAAAAGCCCAATATATATATTTCCTGTACAGCTGTTTTTTAAGCCAGAACAGTTCTCCATATGTACCAACAGATGTGTCTTTGCAGCACTAGTCTTGGAAATTACAATTTCATCTTTAAGGGAGCAAATACCCTTTTGACAATTTTAGATTAAGAAAAAGACTTTAAACTGGATTGAGTCTATCTCTACATGATATTCAGCATCATCAGCTCAGCAAGCAGTTAACTGATTCACTCCTGCCTTGGTGCTTGGGCTGCAGGTTTGTGGGTTTGTTATTTCATCTTGCTGTTAATCAGCTGATAACATGCTGGCAATGAGCTGTAACTGGCTGTGATTGCATTTCTCACATGTTTGCTAGAGATAAAGTCCAAACAATTTGTGCTGAGCTTCACTGATAAAGTTTCAAAACAATTAGGGAAACCAAATCGGTTCCCCAACACAAGGTGCAAGACTTCTTATTTAAGATTCTGGAAAGTATCTTTGTGCTACTTCTATTCAAATCAAGATACTGGTCAACTGGTTGTTTTCTGTATTAAGAAATTGGCTATGTATCTGGAACTACAATTGCTAAAGTTTTACCTGTACAACCCCCTAACACACTAAACTAGTGCCAAGTGGGGTTTAAATCTATGAAGCTTAATTTATCTACCTATGCCAAGTCCCCTCACTGATGTAATTAATGTAACATTTTAGAAGTTATTAGTACTAGAACTACTCCTAAGTTGGATGACTGCATTGACTTTAAGCCAGTTTACCGGATTCAAGCCAGTCAAGGATTTGGTCTGCTCTGAGAAACGTGTGCTCCGTTCTGGTGGTCCTAAAAAAAAGATGGTGAAAAATATTGGAATGTCTTAGATTCTGATTGGTGGGCTTCTCTTCCTATGGTTACAAATGCCGTGGGTCTCTGGGAAATAGCTAGGTATTTTCCAGTGCTCCACACACCAGGAAACTACAATAGTCCATGTATAGTAGTCCATGTATACATTACATGTACACACCATTAATTAATCAGGAGGTTAAGTCCAGATTGCCCACTTTTCTAGGTGCTAGACTTCCCAGCCCACCCTAATCATTTAAAAATTCTTCTGAAGGGGGGCTGCTTCTGAAGTGCCTCACATTCCCCCTGAAAATTATCACTGCCATTTCAGTGTAAGGGGTTGCACAACTTGCTTTGTAGTTTTTGGCACCCAACAATTATGCGTCACATTTTTGTGAACACATTAAGCTTAAGTAAAATTAATATCCTCTCTTTAGTCTGTAGTTAATTGGCTAGGTGCCTAGGGTGACTAAGGAAACTGACTACAGATTTTAAGACACAAAGCTGGAATTAATTCTGCTAGGGAAATTGTGTGTGTTGAAAAAATTGTTCAAGAATTTCTAATGAAACCAATAGAAACGTCATTATCCTAGTTTCAAGAATTGTTTATTTGCTTGCAATACAACAGGTGATGATAGTGGTAGGAGGAAAGCAAAGCTGCCCTGCAAATAAATGGCTTGATCCAAACTCTGCAAATGTCAATGGGAGTCATTCTGGATGCATCTGCATGTGTGCTTTACTGCAGTTGACTAATTAGCTGTGAAGTAAAGCGTCACTGTCTACACATGCGCTGGTAACTCTGCTGTAAGATAGTACTGTCAGGGACAGTACTATTTTACTGTGTAGTTATTTACTTTGCTGAAACACATGTGTAGATGGTGACTGGGGCTGGCTGGGTCGTGAGGGTGCTAAAGTGCTAGGGCTGCCTGCTGCATGGCTCCGCACTTTAGCATTCTGGTCAGTGCCGGATTTAGGCATATGCTAAGTAAACTTCAGCTTAGGGCCTCACATTATGAGGGGCCTCTAAACCAACCCCCGGGCTGTGAAGGGTCGGCTGCCGGACTGGAAGTGACTGTGGATCGGCAAACCGCAGCCCTGCAGAGCTGGATGGAAAGGCTGTGACTCCTCCTGCAGGGCCCGCGGCAGCTGCAGTTGAGGTTTGGCCCACCCCTCTGCCCGGGGGGTGGAAGTATCTTTACCTGTCTTCCAGCCTGAAATTCCAGCCATGGGGCTCCGCGCGGTGGTCCACAGTTTGCCAGGCTGTGGCTGTGGCCGCTTCCAGTCTGCAGTTTGCTGGGCCGTGGCATAGAAAGTTTGGGAACCCTATTCCAGCATGTCATAATCCCGCCCTGACTCTGGTGCCCCAGCCAGCCCTGACACTGCCCAACACCACCACCCAGAACCCATGGCTGAACCCAGAGCCCGTTGCCCCCGTTGCCAGCCCAGGGCTGATCCAGCCCAGTTCAAACTGCTGCTGTCTTCAGTACACGTGCAGATGCTGCACCCAGAAGCAACTGAAACAGCCCTGGAGTTTACTGAGTCATCTTAATTGCACATGTAGATGCACCCTCCATTGACTTAATAGAGCTGGATCAAGCAAGGATTCAGTAAATTGTTAGCAGTTATAAAGACAAATTCCACCTTTATCAACCCAGTGTAAAAGCAAAATAATTCTGTTGAAAAAATCTGGGTCAGATTCTTCATTTTTTTATACTGTTAGAAGTGACAGGTAGTTCTGTTGCAGATAATGGAGTTATACCCAGGTAACACTGTCAGAAATGAGAAGAGAATCAAGTATTGATATAGTGTGGAAACAAAGAAGGATTTGTCTGGCTTGATTGATAGTATCTTAGTACGGATTTTATTAACTAAATTAACACTGATTTTTTTTTAAATATAAAAACAGTTCTGAGCTTCTAACTGGCTTTCTTTTCAAAATTGGTGCCCACCCAGCATCTTCATTTGAGGTCAACTGAAGCTGAGCAAATCAGAAATAGTATTTATGGCTGCTTGCAGATGTGCAAAATAGCTGCAAAATGGTGCTTTACTTTCAACCTAGCGCACTCCCGTGTCAAGCACAGTGCATGTCCAGAAGAGGCAGCATGTTAGTTGTATCTGGCCTTCCTAACATCTGTAGAGATTGGGAGCTTTAGTGGGGCTTTTTGGCACTTTTGTCTAATAACTGATTTAATAGACTTTAGCTATAAATGCCAAAAAGCCCTGCTGAAGGACCCAATCTATACGCACTGCAGAGCCAGGTTGAAGTAACAGCCTGCTGCTTCCAGTAGAGCGCATTGCTTTTCCCCCACGTCCGTCAGCACCCTACATGGCTAAATATGGATTTAGAAGCCTAACTTTTAAGCAACAATTTCTGAAAATCTTGGCCATTGCAATTACTTTTATTTATTCTTATTTAATAGGGTTAACACCAACCCTTAAAAACTTTATTCATTTCAATTTGTTTTAAATGAACTCATTCTTTGTACTAGTTGCATGACTTCAGTTCCCATTTGTTTACCCATTGTTACTTTGCATTTGCTGTTAGTCAGCAGGTAGAGGGTATTTTTCTGGCTTACAAATTTAAACCATATTTTGTTAATTTAAAAAAATGACTTTCCTTATCTAAAATGCATGCTTGTTGATTTTAGATCTTTTCCTTACCCAATTGTAAATTTAAAACTCCATTTATTTTATTAAAGTAATTCTGAATATTTGTGGTTCTGATTATTGTGGTTTTTAAAATATAAAAGAAACTCAGCACTGTCTGAAGGCTTAGAAAAGCTGACTGCATTATCACAATCACTACCATCTTCTAGACTGCAGAGATTGTCTATGGCTAGGAACAGAAGTTACACATGAACCAGTTTAAGTGATCAGAAACTGGTCTAAACCTGTAGCAGAACAGAAGTTCAGTGTGCATAACCCCATTTCAAAATGGCTGAAACTGGTTTAAGATAAACCTGGTTGAAGGTAGCATTAGACTTAACTGATTGAGGTCAAACCAGTGTATGGAGTGTCTGTCCCAGATCCCTTCCTGGTTTAAGTTAAATCAGAGTCCCCCAGCATCCCAGCATGCTCTGCAGCCCTGGGCTAGGCTGTGCTTTCTGCTCTCTGCTCACTCCCTCCCATCCCAGCCAGGGTCTGCCTGGCTGGAGTGGAGCAGCCCCTGTCAGGGTCCCCTCCCCCCCCCCACCTCACTGCTCCAGTGCCAGGGGAGGGGGCATGGCACCCTGAGGTGAAGGGGGCAGGAAGGGGGTTTACTCCTCCCTCCCTCCCCTCTCCCACTGGGGGACTGCAGCTGGGGTCTGTCAGCTCTGGCTGCTTCCTCCACCACTCACCCCTAGCCAGACAGAACCTGGCTTGTGTTCCCTGGCGGGGAGAGAGGAGGGAGGGGGGAATAAACCCCCTCCTTGCCCATGTTGCTTCTGGGGGCCATGCCAGCTGGAGCAGCGAGGGGGAGGACACCTGACATGGTGTCTTGGGAAGCGCAAGCCTCTTCCTGGTGGGGCCATTGTGCTGCAGGTGGGAGTGGGGTGGGCAGAGCTGCCACAGACTGTGCAGGGTGAGTGGCAGTGGTGGTGGCACTGGGAGGGGTGGCTATGGGGGCTAAGGCAAATTTTGGTGTGGCCATAGTCCCCCAAAAGTCCTTAGCGCTGCTGCCACTCATCCCACACGGTCTGCAACAGCTCTGCCTGCCCCACTCTCACCCACAGCGCAGTCCCCCACACCGGGACAGGCTTGCATTCCCTGGGACTCCGTGACAGGGGCTCCCACCCATGCCACCCTTTTTGCTGCAGTGGCAGGGGCAGGGGCATGGCCAGACACCAGCTGGCATGGCTCCCTGAGGCAATGGGGGCAGGGAGGGAATTTATTCCCCCCTCCTTCCCCTCTCCCCCTAGGTAACCCCAGCCAGGGTCTACCTGGCCATAGGCAAGTGGCAGAGGTGGCAGTCAGGGCTGGCAGACCCTGGCTGCAGTCACCCAGTGGGAATGAAGAGGGAGGGTGAAATAAACCCCCTTCCTGCCCCCTTTGTTTCAGCCATGCTCTTGCACCTGCCCCTGCCGCTGGAGCAGTGAAGGGGGGACCGTGACAGGGGCTGCTTCACCCCAGGCAGGCAGACCCCAGTCCCCTGGGAGGAGAGCAAGAGAACAGGCCTTATGAAGAGAGGCTGCAAGCTATGAGTCTCTTTAGCCTGGGAAAGCACAGGCTTAGGGGTGACCTGGTGGCAGCCTATGAGTACATAAAGGGTGTGCATCAGGTTTTGGGGGAATGACTGTTCACTAGAGTACCCCAAGGGATGACAAGGTCCAATGCTCACAAACTCCTCCAGGATCATTTTAGGCTGGACATAAGGAAAAACTTCTGTACTGTCTGAGCCCCCAAGGCCTGGAACAGATTTCCCCCAGAGGTAGTGCAAGCACCTACTCTGGACTCTTTCAAGAAACATTTGGACGTTTATCTTGCTGCGATCCTTTTACCCCAGCTGACTTCGTGCCCCTTTGGGCAGGGGGCTGGCCCCGATGATCTTACGAGGTCCCTTCCAACACTAATGTCTGTGAAATCTAGAAACATATAGCTAACAATATTCTGTAATGTAAATCTACTATACATCTACAGGAAATATTTTGAATTCGTAATCAGAATATCTACATTAAAATATTCCATCCCCAGCCTTTGCCATATCCTAATGTTTTTTGTACTATTATTTGCTGGACTAACAAGCAATGTGCTTTGTATTGTACAAACATAGAGGAAAACCCTGATTGACTTGATGCAGAGTTTTGAAAGTGCCTAAAAGATTTAGGGACACAAGGTCCCACCAACACTTTATTAAAGGAAGGAGTAAAATCAGGAGAGGACAGCTGTTAAGATGAAAAGGATGCAGGGGACAATCCAATGACAGGATACATGGCACAAAATAATATTTGGAAGGCACAACGGCACAAAGGAAAAATCAGGACACGGACACAAGACTTATTTGTGCTCTGAGCGCATGACAGTGAAGGTAGAGATCAAGGGTGTCAAACAGGAAAGAAATAGATGGAACTGGAACAGGAGAAATGAAAATGATTGAGGAGCAGAATTGCACGTAAAGGGTAGAACAGGAAGCTTGAACTTGATATGACAGACAAGAGGAAGCCAGGGTTCAGAAGGAAATAGTATGGTCAGAGCAGCTGTAAAGGGAGATGATCTCTACAGTGCAAATATGTTGAGACTATGAGGTGGTCCTAACATTACTTTTGAAACTGTCTTGGTCTCCCAAGCAGTTTGTTTTTCCCAGGGGTTTACCTTCCCTTGTCTCCTTTTAAGTGCACAGTATGGAGTAAAAACAAACAGCAATTATGTTCAGGTAACATTAAGTGTCTGACCTGAATCCACAAACACAAGGAATCTTTTGAGCCAAACCTGGGAAACTCCATCCTTAAGTCAATTGTCTAAGAAAGGCTGCAAATGTGGTGCATGAGATCATCTCACAGATTGAGACCCCAGTAATTGCATAAAGAAAACATGGTTCACTGAGGATGAAGTTTGAACTTTAACTCTGGAGAGCCTGGCTTTTGTTGGCTTAAAAGAAAACTGAATCTCTTGTGCTTATTGCATTGTCCTAAAGGGATAGATAATGGCATATCTTTTCCTAGCCCAACAAACAAACTGCAATACCCCAGCTTTGAGGACTAAATGGTCTACCCTTCAGGTGTTCGCAGTTCAACCGAAAGGTCAAGTCTTTAAAGGTGAGTTTAAGTTGATCTATTTACTGTAATTTGCATTAGATACAATGCAGAGAAAACTTTTTCTTTGTGTTACAGGAAGCAGAGAGATCACATCAAAGAGTGCTGAAACGTGTTCTGTAAGTTCACAGAGTGAGAAACCCCTTTGGTCTAGATATCTGGATGGAAATCTCATGAGAACAGGCTCTCCCATAACATCTCTAGTCATTCCTAATCCCTGCTGGCTCAGAAACATCACAGGGATGGCATTTCTTAAATTATTTTTGTAGCCCTGCTTTTGGTCAAAATCAGGAAGCACATAAACCTTACAAACAAACAGAAGCCTAACAGGCAGAGGGAGCCTCAAAAGGAGGTTTAGATCGGATTTAGTTCATGTTTTGGGTAAAGCTTTGATTTGATTCCACATTATAATATTAGTAACAATTCTTCATACTCTCATCAGAGGATCAGGTACACCCTTAAATCTGGTGGAGGCGTAAAGAATTTTACCAACATATTTATGTCATCAAGTGCTTTTATTTTTAACTGACATAGTTAAGCCAGTAGAAACCTTATTATAGAAGTAGTTATACCTGTTGAAAATATTTTGTATATCTTATTTTGCTTTGCCAAACCAGAATAGTGTATGTTTATACTGGGGCAGGGAGGTTGTAAGTGTTCTAGCATGTTTTAAGTGGAGAAGTTTTACATGTAAAAGCCTTTTTTTTTTTTGTTAATCTCTCACAGTTGCTCCCAGCATTGTTCAGACAGAGGCAAGTCTTGTTTCTGGCAGAAATCCTGTCAGCAGGCAGCAGTCATTACCACCCAGCAGCACAACACAGATGCATTCACATCCTCCACTGTGGCAGCTGCTCTACCATAATGTGTTGGGCACTCTGGAAAGGCCCCAGCAAGTGAAGGGACCGCTACAGCCCCTACAAGGCATGTGACTGTCTACACGTGCCTTCTTCTGGCTGTTGGATGGGGAGGAAGACCTTACTCCGCTCAACAGATGTGATGTGATTCTACTGGCAGAAAGGAGGGATCTGCCACTCCAAGGGAGCCTTGGGTATAGATTTTTGGTAGTGTAGACCAGGCCAGACCAAGACTGGGGAGAGGCAGAGAGGCAATCTATCAGGCCTATTCGCTGATGAACCTTTCTCTTTTCCATTCTCAAGTGTCAGAGACAGAGTGCCTAGACTTTTTGGCTGCTTACAGGTATAAAAAAAAAAGGTGCTTTACTTTAAGAGCACCCATCAACTGCTGAAACTTCCTTAGCCTGACAAAGGGTCTTTGAACCCAAAAGCTTGCTTAAATATTGTTCTCTAACTATTTAGTTGGTCTAATACAAGATATCAGATTCACCCAAAGAACCTTGTCTTACTTTAAACTCGGCACACCCAGTGCACAAGCCCAGTGCATGCCCAGAAGCGACAGCACGTTAGTTGAACCTGGCTCCCCAATGTCTGTATGTATCAAGCGCTTCAGTGGGGTTTTTATGGCACTTTTATCTAATAGTTGATTGAATCAGCTATTAGATAAAAGTGCCCAAAAGCTCTGCTGAAGCAACCAGTTTATATAGACGCTGCGGAGCCAGGTTGAACTAACGTGCTGGTTCTAGTAAAGCATGTTTTTTTTCTATGTCTGTCAGTGCCCTTTGTGAATCCCCCTCCATCCAGGCAAGCCATAGTTATGTGGGGAGGGACAGTTGTATATTCGTGTGCATATCTGTGGGCTTGCTAATGATTCTTTGATTTCATCCTTTTTTTTTACCGGGCAAACTTTAAAATAACTTGAAACTTTTTACATTGATAAAATTTGTATCATATTCATATTTGTATTCATTCATATTTGTATTCTTATTTCCTCTCCTAAGCCTTGAAAAAAACACATTGAGGTGAGAGAGTATATTTGCAAAGCAATGTTTTCTGTTCTGTTGCTTTTAAGAGTCCAGACTACATTGCATTGTAAATAATTGGCACTTCCTTATTTTATCAGGAAAATATAAAATCACTTACTTATTTCTAGATATCCAGAAAGTGGTTTATACAGCAGCAGCAGGAAGATAACTGCTCATGCCCGTAAGAGTGACAGTCTGCCCTGAGTATCAGTTCTTGGCATGCTTTAAATTAGGATATATTACTATATGCAACTCAAGATTGCATTTGCCAGTAAAGGGTCAGTTTGAGACAAGCAGAAATGTTTGCCATTACTCAACTATTCTATTAGTTTAGGTCTAAAGCATACATGAGAAAACACTACTAGTAAGGGAGGCAAAGTTGAGGACATATATTCAAGTGTATTACAAAAATCTGGAACTTTTGCTCAGTACCTCTAAAGTAAAAAGTAAATATAGCATTACAAGGAGGTGGCAGGGTAGAGGTGCACCTCATAGTTCACCTGAATAGCACTACAAAGGAGAATGGCTGTTGTCAAATAGTCAGGGCAGGGAACTAGTAGTCGTGGCTCTCAGACTGCTATCAACTTCATGGCAAGTGTAGAACATCTCCAATTCCTAGTGGCTTCATTTGGGATTGATGGTGATCAGCATTCTGCAGGATGAGGCTTTTGACCGGGTCACATAACCTCTCAGGGTCTCAGCTTTCCTACCTTAGTTCAGTTAGAATAACCTGGGAAATGTACCTGATCAGTGGTCATAAAACACATAACAAAACTGGTCTTTTTACCCTATGTATTGCACTTTAATCTGCAAGTAAACTCTTTGAATCCAGCTGATTTACAGAGTTAAGGGACTACCCCAGCATGAATGACGTTAGCAGAATCTGACTCAAAAATATCTTTATTAGGACCACTCAAGACACAGCTCTTGAATGCAGAGAATGCCTGCAGATACGTTATTAACACTCCGTTCTGTTTACAATTATTATACGTTGTGCATGGCTGGTTCCCCAATAGTGGGTGGGGGAGCTTTGTTGTTTTTGGATCTGCTGTGTTTGAGCCTATTTCACATCTCATCTCAGTCATCTGACACTTACATGAGCTATCATTCTTTACCCTCATTTTGGGAAAGGAGCATGGAACAAAAGCTTAGTAGCTGCTAATTACTGGCAAATACTGCACAAATGCTGGAATGAGAACCTAACTGAAACAGAGCAGATCAGGAGACATTTTTAAATTGTAGTTTAATTGCTTTTTTATTTAAAAAAAATGTTTTCAGATTCACAGTTAGTAGAGCAATATATACCGTTTCAATTTTGTAACTAACTTTCCAAAACAAATGCTAGAGTCCCACCCATGTGTCCCTGACCCAGGATGTATGAGTTGAGAGATTTCATAAACAAATTTATTAATAATGAATCATCAAAATTTAGGAAGTGCCTTCATCAAAGGAGCTAAAAATGCTAAGCATTAATAACAGTAGTTGATTAAGGCTTGGCTTTTCAGAGATCAGAGCAAGTCCTGAGAAAAGCCAATAGGCCTGTGGTTAAGGTCTTTACCCTGGGTGTAAGAGGTCTGGATTTAAATCCCTCGTCTGTCTGATTTAGAGCAGGGCTTGAACCAGGATTATATACCTCTCTTTCTGACCAAAATTTCATCCTGGACTTGAGAACTCTTGACAAAACATTTGCCAAACTTATGTCTACAAAAAGCTTTGGTTTCAATAAGCTGGCACTTTCTAGCAACAGTATTTGTCCAAATATTCTCAGCCAGTTTGAATAATAACACACCCATGAGATAGCTATAGGAAATACTAAAACAATTTTTCAAGTATTTGTTCTAGAAATTCATCTTGCAGATACTTGCCATATGAGTAACTTTACATGCATAGTTCTGTTGTCTTTAATTGGGACACATTCATACAAATACAATTACTTACATGTCTGTGTTTGAAGGATCGGGACCCTCATTGCATTGCATGTTATTTTTCTAAATGTACAGACTAACAGAAAAATAAATCCAGGAAAGGTCTCTCTTTGTGTCCCTATTCTATCAGAGGCATTGATTAAATGAGAAAAGTTTGGAAAGATGGATACAGGAAATTGGGAGCTTGGACTCCTGTGTTCTGTTCCTCTTTGCTACTGGCTCAGCATGGGATCTTAGGGGAGTTAATCTTTAAACTCTCAAAACATTATTAATCAGTTTTAATTAACTAAACTCTTGAAGCAATGTTCCAAGGCTTTTAAGTAGTTATTGTTGTTAAGGCATTGTAAGATGTTCAGCTGGAAGGTAACATGCAAGTGCAGAATATTATTAGAAATGTGTCTCATTCAAACTGCATAGGATCATGTTCACTGAGCCTATAAATCATTCTCTGATAGTTAATCTACAAGGATCCATTTGCTGATTTAGGTGAGACTTCCCCTCTTTAACCAAAGCATTCAGAAACAAAAGAGGCATACGTTATGCTTTTCCATCCCACAATGTATATGATCTGACCCCAGATCAAACTAACAAGCTAAAACCTCTTACTCCTGCTTGCAGTCATAGAAAAATAGGGCTGGAAGGGACTGGCTGAAATCATAGATCGTAGAGTCGGAAGAGACCACAATGGATCATCGTGTCCGTTGGATCATCTAGTGGCCCAACCTACTGTTCAAGGCGGGATCATCCCAGTCTAAACCATCCCCAAAAATATTTGTCTAAAGTGGAGATACAGACTATCACCTCAGCTTCCTAGCCACAGTTACCCATCATACAGCTGTCACATTTGGAATCATCCCAATTATATCATCATTGATATCTTGACCGTGAAAAATAGAAAAGCAGACAGACTTTGCATGGCACATTACAATATGCATTGCAAAGATAAATATTTTTCTCTGGTCTTCTCAGCAGAACTGAACAAACAGTGCTAAACAGTCAGAAATCTGGCATATTCCTGACTCATAACTTGGGTGAAGAAAGCTTACTGGAAACTTCGGAATGTGAGTCAAATGATGTCAGTAGAAGCAAGGAAAATCAAGGCATATTGAAAGATCAATCCTAGGAAAGATGTAACTCTAATCTTTTGACTTCATAAATTACTCTGTTCATGTATATTGCACACCAATAAGTCTATTGTTGGAAACTATGCATATTTGCCTTAGGGTTGCTAGATTGTTCTTCAGTTTGTTTCCTCATATTATTTAGGTCAACAATTTAACAGACTCCTTTTCCTACTTATTCAGGCTCAAATGCTGCCTTCTGATGAATATACTCATCTTCCGCTGGCTTTGGAAAGAGGTTCTGTGTGTATTTGCAGGCAAAATTTGGCACCTTTTGTAAAACACT
The DNA here is from genome assembly GCF_030867095.1 of Alligator mississippiensis. Taxonomy (NCBI): domain Eukaryota; kingdom Metazoa; phylum Chordata; order Crocodylia; family Alligatoridae; genus Alligator; species Alligator mississippiensis. The sequence goes on from NC_081826.1 coordinate 21,674,903, forward strand.
TTGAGAGCAACAGCTGAGAAGAACTGTAAAGGAGGTGCTTTTTTATTATTATTTTTGAAAAAGTGTATTAGAATTGTGAAGGAGTTTTGAATTTTAAAATCTAAATAGCATTGCTGATTTTCTGGCAATGTTTTATTATTTCAGCTTCAAAGCTGGTCAGAAATTTTAAATATAATATGTGGATAGTATAACACTGCTCCAGTTTAATGGGTCCTTACTCACATTTGGGAGTTTCTTGGTGCTACTGCCATAGAAATAATAAACAGTAATGTCAGCTAGGGAAAGGGGAGCCTACTGCAAATTATATATTTTTAAAACCTTAGCAATACTTGACCACCCTTGAACATTGCTGTTAAATGCTTGCTTGAGAAATAAGAAGAGACAAGGTCTGTGTATGAAAAGTGCTCATAAATAGTAAGGATTATAGATACTATCTGAATGTCAGTAGGAGTTGAGCTTTCTTAAGGCCAGAAGGGACCATTAGATCATTTAGTCTGATCTCCTATATAAACAGGTCATAGAATTTCACCCATTTAGTATTTTATTGTATTTGCATTTCAGTAAAGTATATCTTCCAGAAAGACATCCGGTCTTGATTTGAAGACTTCAGGAGATGGAGAATCCACTGCTACTTTGTCCTGATGGTTAATAACCCTTGCTATTAAAAACCATGTTTTACTTTTTATTTGAATTTGCCTGGATTTAACTTCCAGCCATTGGTTTTTATCAAGTCTTCTCTGCCTCATTCAAGATATATCTAACACCTAGTATTTTTTCCTCTTGAAAGTTTTTATGTCCCATAACCAAATCATCACTTGGTATTCTTTAGGACAAACCAACTAGATCAAAATCCTTTAAGATCTCACTGTAAAGCAGCTATATTTTTCAGCCCTCAAATTATGTTCTGACTCTTTTGTGCGCTTTCTCCAATTTTTCATCTCTTAAAATACAGACACCAGAACTGGATGCAATAGTGTTTATCTCACCAATTCTACATGTTAAGATAAAATCACCTCCTCACTATTCACCATGCCCATCTTCTTACCTACAAGGACTTTATCAGCCCTTATTGCAGGGGTGGGCAATTATTTTGGGTGGAGGGCCACTTACTGAGTTTTGGCAAGCCATTGAGGGCTGCATGACAGGCAGCCAGGGGCAGATAAATATTAATTTTCTAAATGGTTTAGGGGCCCTACAGCCCCTGGTGGGCCATATCTGGTCCGTGGGCTGCATTTTGCCCGCCCCTGCCTTATTGCTAGAATATTACTAGGTACTAGGAGACCATGTTCAGTTGCTTGTGTCTATAACTCCTGAATCCATTTCATTGTCACTGATTTTCAAGATGCATCTCCACTATTCTATAGATTTAACCTTCATTTCTCATTCCTATACACTACAACCTTGTATTAAAAGCCTCTGTTGGCAGAGGCTTTGCTTACTGAATTAAACAGCTTATTCTGTAAGCTTCCCCTGTTCATCTAATTAATTATTACTTAATCAATCTGGTTTCAGCCAAAAATTATATCATCAATTATTTTATTTTTACTTTCACAGGCTTGAAAGTAAATATAAGTGTCTGGCTTAGAATTCATCCCTTCAAGAAAAACCATTCAATGAAGCCTGCCCATTGGCAAATAAATTGGAAACCAGAGTCAGTCAATCTTAATCCTTTTAACTTGTCTTGACTGATATTGTAAAGTCTCTGCAGTACTGTTTTGCAAGAGTCTTACTATGGTATCTCTATGCAGTTATTGTTATTCATAAAACTTGTAATAGTGCCAAAAAAGAAATTGAGTTTGTATGACATAACCTATTTTCCATAAAATTATGTTGATTGGCATTAATGATAACCCATATTCTTTAATTTTTTTAGTGACCAAATCCCTGTATCAGTTTTCCAATTATTTTGTCTGAGACCGAGGTCAGACTAACTTGCCTACAGTTACCCAGGTCATGCGGCTTACTTTGAAATTTTCTTAATATTTAAATGTAATCTATTCAGTGAAAAAATAATCAAGAAAAGTTGTGGGTTCACCTTAGCTGGATATATTCAAGACTAGACCTGACTGCCAACAATCTTGAGATGGTTAGAATATAATGAAATCAATCTTGTTGCAACTGAGGGATGATAAAAGTGTTTCACTCCAAGGCTAAGTACAGTCAGTCAAAAAGCCTGAGGCTGAATCAATTCAAGGTCTTTGCAGTTTAGTCTAAGATTCAGAGATTAAACTGAGAAATAAGTGAACAGACATTCACTTTTGATTCAAGAAATGCAGCCACATGCCTGCAGTGGCCCAGGGCAGAAGCTGGGGGGTGCTAAAGCATGCCTCCTATCCTGCTGGCCACTGCCAAAGGGAAGGGACTGAAGCTCCTGGCTTGAACAGAGGGCATGGCCAGTGCACTGAGCTGGGGAAGTGGGGTTTAAACCCCTGCCTGGCTCAGACCCCAGCCAGGGTTTACCAGAGGGGGAAGACCTCATGCTGTTTCTGCCCCTGCCCCCTCCCCCCCTACAACTGCTGGTTCAAATGAAGAGTGGAGAGCATGGCCAGCACACTGAGCTGGGGAAGGAGGGTTTAAGCCCCTGCCTGGCCCTGGACCCTGGCCAGGGTTTACCTGGGGGGGGGGGGGAGGCAGTCCCTCTTAGGCTGTTTCCCACCCCCCTGCCATTCCAAGCCCTGCCCCATGCCCCCCACCCTTTCTGATCCAGTATCAAGAAAGGAATAGCCTGGGAGGGGCTGCCCCACCACACCCGGGCAGACCCAACTGTGGTCGCCAGACAGGTTTTCCACCCCCACCCCCTCATTAGCTAGCCCTCACTGCTCCAGCTAGGGAGCAGAGAGGTGGGGCCAACCCTGCTCTCTGGGTCAGATAGCACAGCATAGTCCAGCCCTCAAAGCAACCTGGGATGCTGGGGGACTCTGATTTAACTTGAACGAGGAAGGGGTCTGGGACAGAAATCTCAAAAACAAGTTTTATCTAAATTAGTTAAGTTTGATACTACATTCAACCACGTTGAATCTTAAACCAGTTTCAGCAATTTTGAAACTGGTTTATGTGCACTAAACTTCTGTTCTGTTACAGGTTTCAACCAGTTTCTAGTCACTTAAAACAGTTTATGTGTAACTTCTGTCCCCAGCCCAAAAGGTATCATCATTGGAGGGAATCATGGGACTAGTATTTTTACTGCATGGTGTCTTTCAGCTTAACAAGAGAGATATTTGTCATTCCACCTTCCTTTGTTTTCTTTTTTTCTAAGTGTTCACTAGACCATTACTCTAAAAGTTTCATTTAAGCCATTTGATTTAAACGTTTAAACCATTTACTTCAGGTTTTCACCTTAAACCATCTTATAAAAATGTTCTTTTTATTAAAGAAAAAAATAATCAAATTGCATCAGGGAACAGACACAGCTAGTAAAGTCTCAATTAGACAAGTGACTGTGGACTATTGTCATTATTTGTTAGTGTTTTTTCCCACTTTCATTTTATCCACAGAGGCAGTAGTTCTGACTTCCCTTGAGTGAGTGTTTGGTAAGTTCTCATGGAACAAACAGATAGGGCTGTGTGAAATTTCACCAGCTGTTTCGTTTCATTTCTACATTGTTTCAATTCATTTTGAGCTCAAAACAGCGAAATCGCAATGAAACGAGGCCAATCAAAACATTTCGAAAGTTTCAAAACGTTTTGAGTTTGAAAGCTGAATCTGGACTTGCCTGCAGGGAAACAGAAAGTAAGGAGAGGGAGGAGGAAGAGGGGGGAAGAGTGAGGAAGGACTGCTCTCATATTGACTGTGTAGCTGGCCAGTGACAGTGATCCTTCCCAGAGGTCCCTTCCAATCCCAGTGCCCTCAGGGAGGGATGGAAAACCAGCATAAAAGGCAGCATTGTTTGAACTGGCCTGCTTTCTACCTTGGGGTCTGACAGTTACTGAGCTATCCTCCAGCAGCTCAGGAGCGTTAGACAATTAAGGCTACTACTAGCATTGATTTGAATGATTTCCTACTTGCTAGCTACCTTAGCAAGTAGGATTCCACAATACCTTTTGCTTTCTTCTAGACCCTTTTATTTTATTACTATATTCATTGATTTATTCTTTTCAGTTTTAGAATTATATTGGATAGTAAACTATAGAATTTATATAGGAAGGGAGACATTTATATTTTATTTTTATACATTTATACCTTGCAGCATATACTACATCCATACCTTATAGAATTTATATAGGAACGCAGCTACATTTATATATTTGTATTAAAAAAACGACACTATGAAACACACCATGAAGTGTGGTGGAAAGGCAGCTGGCAAGCCTTCTGGGAGGGGCAGAAGAGGGGGTATAGGGAGAGGTGTAAGTTCCGCCCCCCCCGCCCCAACTAGCAGGGATGAGGCTTCCAGAAGCAGCAAGGAGAGGGGAGCAATACCAGTGCCACTGCCTGTCTGAGACTGCAGGCTCTCCAAGAGCACCAGCCACAACCCCCCACCCACCACCATGACAACAAGCAACAGCACAAGCACCAGCATGACAGTCTCCTCCACCCCCATTTCATTTCCCATATATTGAATCCATGAGTTTCTGTACCTAGGAGGCTGATGAAGTGAAGTCCATAGGCCCAGCTGTGAAAAGTGGTTTGTAAAGTCCCTTTCAGGATCAGGCCTGAGAGACTGGAGACAATGTGGTTTTTTTGTGAGAAATGTACCCTCACAGGTAGTTGGGTACTCTTGTCTTTGACAGATTTTGGTGTGCGGTTTGTGGGGGTACTGGAGATTGTTGGAAGGTTTTGTGTTTTGAGCTGTAGGAAGTTGGCTTCTGGTGATGAGGTTAGCAAGGTTTGGTGCTTGTTTGATTTACAAACCACTTTTCAGAGCTGGGCCTATGAACTTCACTTCATCAGCCTCCTAGGTACAGAAACTCATGGACTCAATATAGACATTGGACTTATGACACACTACAACCTGGCAGACATCTGACTCCCCAGGTACCTCTCTATTTTTACCTGCGCTGCTATAACTCCCTTCCTGTCCCCCCACCCCAGCCTGTCCCTCACCCCCTGATGCCTCCATTTCCATTTTCACTGACTGGCTTTCTTGCCTGCATTGCATGCCAGCCTCTGGCTTCTTTATTATTCCTTCCATCCAGGAACAGCACACACACCAACTGCAGGTGCTTCCTCAGCCTGACAAGGGGTTTTTCAACCCAAAAGCTTACTAAGATATATTTTTGTAACTATTCACTTGGTCTGCTAAAACATACCAGATTAGACTGAGCCAAAGGAAAAGACCTTGTCTACCAGTGCCATGTCCTTAGACCAACACCCCTAGCACTTGGCCAGAAGGAGGCAGAGCCCTGGGCATTTCTAAGCCCCAGGGCTGGGGCTGGTAGGGACACTTATCTGGCAGCTGCTGGAGAAGCTCCTGCAGAGAAGAAAAAAAGGCTCTGTCACAGTTTGGCTGCCTGAGATGCTGCTGGTGCTACTGTGCTAGTGCTCACTAAGTTATTTTATTACCTGTTGTCATTTAAAGTGGTGGACCGGACTGAGGCTGTAGGGGAGGAGGAGTCCTCATTAGGGCACACTACCATGTCATGTAGAGACCTCAGCACCAGTGAGGACCTGCCTCAACACACACACACACACACACACACACACGGTGTCACCTATGCCACGAATTTTGCTTGTGAGCAGCCTAAAGTGCAGTTTCTCAGCAACCCTTGCACCTATCTCCTTGAAAACTGGCAGGATCCATGGCCTCAGCAGGGCCTAGCATGCCTGCAGTTTTCACCCTGCTGTACCTTAACGCGCACACATGACATGTGTTTTGCTTTCAAGGCTTTGAGGTGCAGTTTCCCAGAAACCCCTGTGTCACAACCCAATGATTTTAGTGCCTCGGCACGATGGAATTTTCCCGCCACATGAGAGTCTCTGTGCACAGCAAAAGTTTTCTGTTGCAATAGAAAACTCTGGTGCAAGAGAGTTCCTGCCATTCGTATGCAAATTTGTGTCCCACTATTGGCCAGTTCTAAATTATTCCTACGTGGTGGCTAACGATTGGCTTGTTAGCCGTATAAAATTCTGTGCAACTTCCGCCCAAGTCGGAGAACTTTGAGCACGCTGCAGAGTGACTTTGAAGATTCCTGACTTGTGGTTGAGCTAATCGATAGCCTGATCAACTATCGATTTTTCTCCCCGTCGCCGAGCGCCATCCCTCGACGTACCCTTTTCCCTGCCGGCCTGGTTCGTGTACGGATTCGCCGGCCTGAGTCTTGCCAGCTGGAGCAACTCGTGTGATTATTTAAGCGACCAGACCACCTGCGTTGTGGCTACTAGAGGCGTAAGTAAAGCCTTTTTGCAACCAATACGTTTTGTCTGCCTCTCCATTCACCAGCCCGCCCAACGACCGAGTAATTTCTAGATCACCTCAAGTCGGCTCCGGCCGTCTGAGACTCCCTGCACCTATCTCCTTGAAACCTGGCAAACTCCATGGCCTCAGCAGGGCCTAGCATACCTGCAATTTTCACCCCAGTGCACCTTAACACACACACAGTGTCACTCATGTCACAAGTTTTGCCTGTCAGCAGCTTGAGGTGAAGTTTCCCAGAAACCCCTGCACCTATGTCCTTGAAATTTGGCAGTCTTTGTGGCCTCTTCAGGGGCTACCATGCCTGAAGTTTTTATCCCACTATGCCTTAACACACACATGTGACATGAGTTTTGCTTTCAAGGCTTTGAGGTGCAGTTTCCCAGAACCTTCTCCACCTATCTCCTTGAAACTTGGCAAGCTTCATGATCTCAGCAACTGCTACCATCCCTGCAAGTTTCATCTGAATCAGGCAAGCAATGACAAAGTTATAGGCAGTTTCATGCTTCCCCATTACAGGCAGTCCTTGGACTTACGACACTATTAGTTCCTGAAAACCAAAGCTTAAGTTGAAATGTTGTAACTCAGAACAAATTTTCTCATAAGAAACAATATTATAAATGGAGGATTGGTTCCTGAACCCAGGCCTGATACCCTATTTTCACCAAAAATACCCCAGAATTTTGTACTCAATCAATTATAGATGAATAATATAGCTACATTAATGTATCTATATTGCAAATAGCAATCATATTGATTTGGAAGGACTTCTTTGAGGTGACTTTGCTGGACTTTTTGAAGGGCTCTTGGTTGGAGTCTCCTCAGGAGTCTTGGCTTCAGGTTTTTCTGGAGTCTTGTCTGCTTTCTTAAAGGAAGTTTCCAAGGAAGTTTGGACAGATGTTCGCCAGGGAGATGAGTGATAAAGTGAACTTGTTCGCTGGCATAAGCGTCGCATTGAATCAAGTGTTGTAAAGTCAAAACTGACATCATAAAGTTGAAACAGGGTGTAAATTTATAAACGTTCTAAGTGCAAAATGTTGTAACTTGAAACAGAACAATATTTTCGAAATGAAATGAAATTCAAAACATCGAAATGTTGAAATGAAAGTCGAAACAGAATGGTGCTGTTCCTCACAGCCCTACAAACAGATTTAGAAAGTTCAACATGTTAACGTGAGCCTGTCACTGTATAGAAGTAAATAGCTCAAAGTAGTTGAGCATTTTGAGTATGGAGATCTCAGCCTGTTCTGTCCCAGAGATTATTAAAACATTTTTTTTAAATATGCAGATCAGCAAGGAAAATCTTTTGAAGTATTTTAAATATAAAAGATCACACACAAGGCATTAAGCCTCGTATCTTACCTACAGAGATCTTTCTAAATGAATTTCCCTGTTTTTCAATCTCTTAGGTAATCATAAAATTGATATTACCTATCCTGATGGGGGAAAAGATTAAAAAATAATTGAGGTGGACTAGAGCTCTCGCTGAGCAAAGAGAGGTAGTTTTCCATGTTAGTCTGAAGTCAGACAGAAGAGGCGAGGTGTATTTGCATCTTATAGACCAAGGAAATCAGAGACCCATAAGCTTTTGTAAGCCGCATTTTAGGATGAAGTAAGCTGCTGCTTACAAAAGCTTATGCACCTCTGATTTTGTTAATCTATAAGATGCAAATATACCCTGCCTTCTGCCTGGAATTCACAAGTCCAATCCTGATCCCCTTAAGACAAAGACCAACAAGATAGAAAAGAACGGCAAACATAGAAATGCAGGTTCTATCTCTGGTGCTGACTTCTTTGCAACCTGGGGAAGGTCTTCCCAGCTACCAATATCTGGCAAGCCTGTGTCAACACTGAGCTGTGTAAAGGCCATTTAAAGGCAGCATTGGGCTTTTATCTGCCTGCTTTTGGCTGTCCAATCTAGAAAGGACATCTCTCAGGACCAGGAAAATGAAACCTCAAGGGTGTCAAAATGAATCCTGATAAAGGTAGAGGATGAGGGTGGAAGCATAAAGGCTGATGGAGGTTTCTCCTTTCAGTCAATCCCTATTTCAGTCCTTCTCTACGAGTCTCTCACTTAAGAACCCAAAAGGAGTGATGGGCAAAATATTGTATCCTCTCATTGTTTAGGCCAGCATTTAAGCCAAATTTCTGGCACACCAATTTTGGTCCATTGATATGCGATGTCATTCTCCTGTTTCAAAGGCAATATCTTGACACCGTCCATGAATTGTATCAGGAGACCTTTCTGATTGGACTGATCTCCTCCTTGTGTATTCCTTGGCTGCATCTACATGAGATGCTGACTGGGCAGTAGCCCAAGTCTGCTACGCAGTAATGTCATGTGGCAACAAGTGTGATGGGACGCTACTGCACAGTAGTCTCGAGCTATTGCACAGTCAGTGTCGCAAAAAAGCTGTTAATTGGTGCTATGTGTAGTAATGCAGGTTACTGTGCAGTCATTTAGTACTTGTTTATACACGTACTTGTTTATAAATGTATAAACAAGTACTAAATGACTGTGCAGTAACAACTGCACAGGCAGCGTCTCATATAGACAGCCCTTATGTACCATTTTTCTCTTAGTATTCATTGATGCAGGTCATTGAAACGTTTTATAAACCTTTACCCTTTCCGTGTACTTTCTACTTGAGGGGAGCTGGATGAATGCCAGTTTTCACAACAGGAGTTTGATTACTGTAAATGGCAACTTTAATTGAGAGGAAAAGACCTCAATTAAGCAGACTAAATATTTAGACATTGTTATAAATGACTAAAAACACATATGTGATTTAGCTTTCTTGTCTGAACATGTTAACTCTTGATAAAGAATTCAGGCCAGATCCTATTTCATCTTTTTGTGTCTAAGTGGGCACACCTACAAATATGCTTTAATGCATATTAACCTATTTTAATGTGCATGAAAGTGTCACAAAAAAACATGCTTTTTAGTTAATGCTCATTAAAATAGGCCAATATGCATTTTTTAGTACCTCACGATGGAGGTACTAGATTTAATGTGCATTACCTAAAGCATATTAATGAACATGTAGATGCACCCAGTGATACTAAAATTTCTAAGGCCTGGATTTTTTTCTGCCTCCCAAATGTAATGCCAGTTCCACTGAGAATTATTCTACCATACATGCTCAGCAGCAATCCATTATGATCCCCAAGGCTGTGTGTAGACGAAACAAAAGGCACGTGTGCATGACACTTTAAAAGCGGGCCAAATGCTTTTGCACCACTTTAATGGTGTTTAGTGTTTGCATGCCTTGGTGGTGTATTGCGCAGGGACTGCTCTGCCCGCCTGCAGCTCACCCTCCCCTCCCTGCTGCCAGAGAGGCAGGTAAGTCAGCGGTGTGTGTGCATGACATGAGGGTTAATCAGCCCTAAATTGAAGCAGTGTTTTTTAATACCCACTGTTCAATTTAGGGCCCCTGTGTCACCTACACGCACCCCAAGGCATCAGTCTACTGCAATCCTAATCTGTTTTGAAAACCAGGTACATTTCTTGTAAATCCCACATAAATTGCCAGAACTTTAGGCAGAGAAAACTGTCTGTTATGGATGCATCTACAAGGCAGAATCTGATCTGAACTGATTTGGCAGATGATAAACAGTAGTATATGGCACATTTTTTCTTTATGGGCTTGTTTCCATGACCGTTCCATCCAATGGTAAAACTAGCATTGGTCTCAATGGGATTGGATGAAACCCAGGTCACTGGTGGCCGCAGCAGTCCCTCGGTTGAGGCTGACAGTCTTCCAGTAAATAGATAAATCATTGGTGAGTCCATAGATGACTGAGGAGGCCGATCCAAGAGCCATGTGTTCAACTGCTGATATAGCAAATGGTTCCAAGAGGAAAGAGAAAGATGTTGTGATGTTGGGTCACTGCTTTCTCTCTCTTTGTCTCCTTTTGTTTGTCTCATCTATCTGCCTCCATAGCAATGTGAGTTTCCTCAAAATAATTGTTTCCATGACCCCCAGCTGGTTCATCTGTTGTTTCCCAAGAAACCTAAAAATCACCCAAACCCTCACTCTCCGTGGTCCCCAATAAACATATTCAGTTCATCACCCAAGAATACAATCTTCTGTGAGTCTCCTCAGTGCCATCCTTTTCTGAGCACCCCACCCATATTTTGAAAATCCTTTTGTAGGGTTTATAGAACTCATATTACTTTTTGCTAAAACAGCCGTCTAACACCATGTTCAAGAGTTTCAATCCAAATAAAAGTAAAACTGTGTTTTTTAAAGAGAAATCTCAAGGAAATATTCAAGTGCCTAAAAATACACAATAAAGACCTCCACTGGCTATAGTAGGTTTTGGATCATCAGGTGCTCTGGTCCATAACTTTGTCAGGGGAATATCCTTTCCACCAATTTATATGTATATTAAAATAGCAGTAAAAATCCCTTGCTCTTTTAGTCACTAGCACTCAAAGCACTTTACAAAGGAGGTCAGCGCTATTACTTTCATTTTATAGACGAAGAAGCTGAGGTACAGAAAGGTCACTTGACCATGACTAGAGCTGAGAATAGAACTGAAGTACTAGTCTATCCAGTAGACCGTATTGCCTTGCTTATATTCAAAACTTGAAAAAACTTTCATCTCTCAGCACTGTTATAAACATATTTGCTGTATCCTAATATTTGATAAGTATTATAACTTTTCACCTTATAGAAACAACTCTAAAGGTTAAGATCTTTGTAATTTTTTTTACATTTCTTTTAGAAAAAAAATGTGAATACAAGGAACATCTCTGGAGACCAATTTTTACTTATTTCACAATAATGTTGATTAATCTTTTGTCATTTGTCAAAGGTTAGCCACATTAAAAAGATGAAAAATACTTCTGTTCCTTCATCCATGACCAGTCTTTATTTTATGAATTACCAGCTACTGTACTTCTTTCCTGTAAATTCTGTTTTCCTCAGTGGCATACTTCCGTCACATTAGCGGAACACAAATTAAAGCAATTAATCACTGCAATTATTTCCTGAAGGGCATTTATGAACCTCTCAAATGAACCTGTTTTCCATAGACAGACCAGGTCATTTATGAAATCATTGCAAACATTCATGACTATTTACTCATGTGGGCAATCCCATTGAAACCAATGGGACTATTCACATAATGAATTGCTGACCAAAATCATGAAGGGTTGTACAGTCTGACCCAAAGAAAGGAAGTGTCTGGCTTAGGAAACAGCCTTGAGAAATAGACTGTGCTTTAGGACACAGTCTGTTTCTAATTCCCAGATGGGAAACTGAGATTACTTTTAACAAGTGGGAGATTTTTTAACCACAAGTATTTATAAAAATGATACAATGTATGAATAAACCTGAAAGCTTCCTGTCAAATATGTGTCATCTCCTGCTCAAGGGAGAAATATGCATTCATAATGTATAGGAATATCACAGGACAATCTAGCTTGTTGCTACCTAATCAGCATGATTCAGGTTAGACTAATACAATAAAACAGACTTGAGTTAAGGGATGGGAAACTGATGGGGTGTTTTGTTACCGATTGTCTTGTTCCCCACAAGCCTGACAATGTTTGTGGAATCTAATTATGGGGAGAAATTGAATACTTAACGCTATCATGCTGCAGCATATAGGACCCAGGAGGAGCAAATTAAATTCATAATGGCCGGGGCAGGGGAAAGTGAGTAAGTAACATGGCTTTCACTTGGCAAGTGAAAAACAAAGAAATTTGGAAAAATGATTCAACAAACTATATGAATATATGAAGCGAGCATATTTACTCAAATCCAAGACATTTTCCACCAATCAACACGGGGGCAAAAAAGGCTAGTCTTACAGGGGAAACTGCATAGCCTGTCCCCACCCAGTATCTGCTCCCCACCGCCCCACTGCCTCCCCACTCCCTGCCACTTACCTTCAGTTCCAGCCCCTCCAAGTCCATCCCAACCTTGGAGAGAAACCAGCCCCTCGAAGTTCAACCCAGCCAGACTTGGAGCTGCTGCCACTGCTTTTCCCTCACAGGGCCAGGTTGGGCTGGAGCCACCACTGACTGGCCTGGAGCCAGAGCAGAGAAAGTAAGCAGCAGTTTTGGGGGGTGATGTAGGAGGTGGAGGAACTAAATGGGAGGGGGGCCAGCACTAGGGATAGGCACACAGCATAGTGTGCACTGGACTCTTGCCTTGCTACTTGCTGGTGCAGGGGGATCCCAGGATCATGGGCTATCCCTGTACTGGCAAAAGGGTGCAATTGATTCCTAATCCCACAATCCTGCTTCCTGCTATGTACATGTGGCAAGGGGAGAGGCTCAGTTGTTGTGATGAGAGATCAGATCCCATCATGCCCTTAAGTGACCATCTGAAAGCATCCACAGCCATGCTCTATTTTTCCTGCTCACCTGCCAGCCCCAAGTGTCTTGCATATTGTGCTGCACCAAGTTCATCAGAGGGGTAAAGAGTGCTTCCATTTACACCAGCCTCTAGCCTGGTGGTTAGGATGTTCTTCTGCATATTGTGAGAGGTGGGTTAGATTCTCTGGTAATTATAACAAACGAGCATGGCAGCAGCACCACCAGCATCGTGACATCTTAAAAAGAGTGATCCTTCCTCAGTCCTTTCAAAAACTATTTGTAGGTGTCCACACTCAGAAGTCACTTCCAGGCTCCAGATTTTGAGGGGACGGATGGGCCTAAACTCCAGAGAAAGGTGGGAGTTCAGATTCATCCAAAGAACCTTGTCTGCCTATGTCCTTAGACCAACATGGCTACAACCTACACTCCTGGTTCATCTACATTGCATTTTCAGTATAGCTTTGGTTTCCTACTCAGCAGGAAGGTTTTTTAGATCACTCTTTTGAAGTGACTGAGGCTCCCCATGCACTGAGCAGGAAGCCAAGGTGCCTAACTGTCTTTTGGATTCCATTTCTAGGGATTGGGAACTGAAAGGTAAGGATTATGGCACCTGCAGAATTGGTATAGATGCCTTAGCCCTTCTTTGGACCTGGTGAATAGTTCTTATTTAAGTAACCATCTAGTCTTGAAAAGAATATAAAAATACTGAAAAAATATAAAATATTTCCAGGGCAGGTGTCTAAATACTCATACATCACTATATCCATAGTATATTATAACACTTTAATATATTTTAATTAGTTGTTTAAATTCATCCAGATTAATTTTATCTAAGTAACCATGTCTTAATAGCTCATCTTGGAATAGAAACTTGTCCTAATCCTTGGGTATTCTTTCTATAACTCCTCAGGGCCAGATTCTGCTTTCTTCTACATTCATGTAAATTCTAGAGCAACATCAATAGTGCTGATACTGTGGAGTTATTCCAGATTTGTATCCATGTTAAATGAGTGCAGGATTTAGTCCTTATTCATGTATGTACTATACTGAAGAGAATATAAAATAATTTCCAGTAAGGTTCTATAAACCTCTTTTGGTTTTTAAAAAAAATAAACTTCTAATAGAAAAACAATGCTGGTAAAAATTCTAGGGTTACTGTTTTCCCTGACCACTAGCCGCAGATGGAAGCCACATTAAACATTTGAAAATTGCCTAATCTTTGAACATAATTGCTGATCATAGTTTTGTTGGCCATTTTAAGGAACAAGGCCCACAACTTGGACATGAAGTCGTAGAGACTAGCCAAAATCAAATCCAGCCAAATTCAAATATGTTCCTTGATCTTATATTTTTGAAATGCGAGTCAGAGACCTCCTTGATAAGCTGGCCCTATTTGTTCACTTAGTTTTTGTGAGCGGAAACCAAAACTTGGATAATTAGTCATCCAAGACTTTTATCTTACGCTGAATAGCAGCTTCTCCTACTGTGGATATTTGTGTCATCCTGCATAGTCTGAGGTCATTCTATGGGTCTTTAATGCATCTGCATACTGACCAATATAAAAAATACAGATGAATTTAAGACCACACTATGATGTCTCATTTTCCTTCTTATGTTTGTCTTAGATGGTTGTGAGATTATTTTGGAAAAGAAAAAAAATATCCCTCTAAAAAAAATTATAGCATCCAATAGTTTACCAGAAATGTAAATCTGTGATTGTAAGCTTTGCCAAGCTTTTCAGAATATGACGACTTTACATGCGACTTTCCAGTTAAGTATTTCCTGGTTGTGAAACATTGTAATGGTATTGATAACCTCTGGACCTGAGGAAATGTTTGTTTCAGAAAAGCTGAATTCATTCAAATTGAAAGAAGATTTTTCCAATTTGTTGGAAGTTGAATGTTCCATGGAAAAGGAATATCTGTTTTGTATAGTGTGTATGAAGGAAAAAACAGCTTGCTCTTCTCATAGTTTTTGTCAACTACTGCACGATTCTGTAGGAGGGCATAAAAAAACAAAAATACCCTGAAAAAAAACACCCCCCCACTAAACAAAACTTCCTGAAATATGTACTGATCTTATACCTTCAATTTGATACAAAATGACATCTCTTCCCTTTTCTATTAATAAGAAAAACATGAATACATCCCACCTATGTTTTCTTGTTGTCTTTGTTCAGAATTAATCCTTTGCATTTTCATTAGAGGAATAACAAGTATAAACACTTCAGCTGCATTTAATAGCCATGTTAGATTCTAGTCAATTCAGCAAACAACTCAGTCTAACTCTATCCCACTGGCATTTTTAATGTCTTTGGATATATAATAATACTTTAGATTTACTAGGACCCCTCTGAAAGAACCAAGCTTTGAACTTAATCAAAATCAAGGACATGAAGGCTTCACTAGTCTGAGTACTGGGTATTCTGGGGTGATCTTTATCAGCCTTCCTTGTTGAAGTCATTCTAATGATGATAAATTCTTGGTGGTTCTTCTCAGATGAAGATGTTAGGAAGGTAACTGCTCATGCCGGTTGCAGGCCTGCTGGTGACTAATCAGTCCAATTGCATAGAGGCAAATCCTGCTGCAATGGTTACATGTGTATGGCTGATTGCTGCTAGGTGAGGCTGTATCTTTCCTCCTACACCTCTTCTCCTTGACCCTGGCTCTGCACTGACATTCAAAGAAGGCTGTTGTCCTTTTGATTTGGAGCCACCAGGCATCACGAGCTGCAGCCTGTGTTTCCCACAGTTTGTGGTCAACACCACAGGCAGAAAAGGGACTCTTCAGAGTGCTCTTGAAGCGCTTGCATGGGGACACTCTGTCACTTTTCCCCATTATCAGTTCCCCATATATCGCGGCCTTTGGTAGGCGGTTGTCATCCATCCAGGCCACATAGCCTGCCCACTGCGGCTGAGTCTTCAGGAGAATTGCCTCAATAATGGTGGTATTGGCTCTTTGTAACACCTCCATGTTGGTACCATAATCCTGCCAGCAGATCCTGAGAATGGTGCAGAGGCAGTCCTGATGAAAGCACTCAAGGAGGTGTACATGGCAGCAGTATAAGACCCATGACTCAGCACTGTACAGTAGGGTGGAGCTAAGAACAGCTGTGTAAACCTTGACTTTGGTCTGTGCCTGTAGGCAGGAGGGGGTGCTGTGAGAGGGATGCCAGAATTTTGAGATCCCTCTTTCCTCTATAGAGTTAGCACTAGCCCAAAATTCTTAAGTATATACAAGTTATTAAGTTATAATATACATAAACATAAACATCTGGGTGGCTGTACCTTAAGGAAATGATCCTTCGGGCACAGAGGGAGACGATCCCGATGCGAGGAAAAAGAGGGAAAGGGGCCATGAGGCTTCCTTGGCTGACCAGAGAAATCCAGGGCAGCCTGTGGACTAAAAGAGGAGCATATAAAAAGTGGAAACAGGGAGAGATTACCAAAGAGGAGTATACTTCCTCTGCTCGCACTTGTAGGGAGGCAGTTAGACGGGCCAAAGCTACCATGGAGCTGAGGATGGCATCCCAAGTAAAGGATAACAAAAAAAATGTTTTTTAGATATATAGGGAGCAAAAGGAAGGCCCAGGGTGGAATAGGACCTCTACTAAATGGGCAGAAGCAATTGGTGATGGACAGGGGGGACAAGGCTGAACTCCTCAACGTTGAACTCCTCAACGAGTTCTTTGCCTCAGTGTTCCTAAGCGAGGGGCAGGACAAGTCTCTCACTTGGATTGTAGAGAGGCAGCAGCAAGGCACCAGACTGCCATGCGTAGACCCTGAGATGGTGCCGAGTCAATTGGAGGAAATGGATGCCTTTAAGTCGGCAGGCCCGGATGAGCTCCATTCGAGGGTACTGAAGGCACTGGCTGATGTCATTGCCCAGCCACTGGCAGTAATATTTGAGCAGTCGTGGCACACAGGCCAGGTCCCAGAGGACTGGAAAAGGGCCAATGTGGTCCCCATTTTCAAGAAGGGGAGGAAGGAGGACCCGGGCAACTATAGGCCAGTCAGTCTCACCTCCATCCTAGGCAAAGTCTTTGAAAAAATTATCAAGGCTCACATTTGTGAGAGCCCGGCAGGACAAATTATGCTGAGGGGAAACCAGCACGGGTTCGTAGCAGGTAGATCATGCCTGACTAATCTAGTCTCTTTTTATGACCGGGTTACAAAACGCCTGGATGCAGGAGTAGGGGTGGATGTCATTTACTTATACTTCAGGAAGGCCTTCAATATGGTATCCCACACCATACTGGTAAACAAGTTAAGAGGCTGTGACTTGGATGACTACACAGTCCGGTGGGTGGCAAATTGGCTGGGGGGTCGCACCCAGAGAGTCATAGTGGATGGGTCGGTATCAACCTGGAACGGTGTGGGCAGTGGGGTCCCGCAGGGCTCGGTCCTTGGACCGATACTCTTCAATATCTTCATCAGCGACTTGGACGAGGGAGTGAAGTGTACTCTGTCCAAGTCTGCAGATGACACAAAACTGCGGGGAGAAGTGGACACACTGGAGGGCAGGGAACAACTGCAAGCAGACCTGGACAGGTTGGACATATGGGCAGAAAACAACAGAATGCAGTTCAACAAGGACAAATGCAAAGTGCTGCACCTAGGGAGGAAAAATGTCCAGCACACCTACTGCCTAGGAAATTACTTGCTTGGTGGAACGGAAGCGGAAAGGGATCTTGGAGTCCTAGTGGACTCCAAGATGAACATGAGCCGGCAGTGTGATGAAGCCATCAGAAAAGCTAATGGCACTTTATCATGCATCAGCAGATGCATGATGAACAGATCCAAGGAGGTGATACGTCCCCTCTATAGGGCGCTGGTCAGACCGCAGTTGGAGTACTGCGTCCAGTTTTGGGCACCACACTTCAAGAGGGATGTGGATAACCTGGAGAGGGTCCAGAGAAGGGCCACTCGTATGGCTAAGGGCTTGCAGGCCAAGCCCTTTCGAGGAGTGACTGGGGCACCTGGACCTCTTCAGCCTCCACAAGAGAAGGTTGAGAGGTGACCTTGTGGCTGCCTTTAAGTTCATCACGGGGGCACAGAAGGGAATTGGTGAGGTTTTATTCACCAAGGCGCCCCCAGGGGTTACAAGAAATAATGGCCACAATCTAGCAGAGAGCAGATTTAGACTAGACGTTAGGAAGAACTTCTTCACAGTTCGAGTGGCCAAGGTCTGGAACGGGCTCCCAAGGGAGGTGGTGCTCTCCCCTACCCTGGGGGTCTTCAAGAGGAGGTTAGATAAGCATCTAGCTGGGGTCATCTAGACCCAGCACTCTTTCCTGCCTATGCAGGGGGTCGGACTCGATGATCTATTGAGGTCCCTTCTGACCCTAGCATCTATGAATCTATGAATCTATAAAACTAAATACCATATACACATATTTACATAGTGAACACTAACCAATAACCAAGGTCAAACCCTAAATAGCACTATTTACATCATCACAATATAACTTTTCAATTTTAAAATATAAGGCGCAAACATGAACAATCTTAATAACATATATCCCTTAATATAGTCCCTGACCAATGGCAAGAGATAGTCCTCCTTCCAATGGGGTCCCCTGGGGTGTGTCCAGGAAGCACCAGGGGCCCCTCTCCTTAGGTCCTTGACTACGTGGGAGGCTACTTACCCAGCCCCTTCTCTGGGGTTGCCTGCCCCAAATGTCTTTCCCCTGTTGGACCCAAGGGCCCAATGACTCACGCTTCCTCAGGTGGCGGTGGTCAGGGCACAGCTTGATGGGGTCTCCTCTGTTGGAGCACCTCTCCCGGCCTCTCCCGTGTTGCTGGGCTCCTCCCCACCCTGTGCCCCGCTCTGGGCACTGAGGGCTCAGCTCCTCTCAGCTGCTGGCTCCTGGGTTCTGAGCTTCATGCTGCAACACTACTATTTCCCCATGTCCTGGCTCAGTGCTGAGGGCTCTCTTAGCACAGGCTGGGCCCTTCAGGCTCCAGCCAGCCGTCCTCACACTGGGTGGTTTACCCAAGCAGCCTCTGTTGCTTCCTGGCTCCCAAGGCTTGGGCCCGTGTGCCGCCCTGCGCACCGCGGGACCTGGCCACTTGCTGGGAGATGGGGCCTGAGCTGCCTCACTGCAGCCCCAAGGCCTTTGCCCTGTGCGCTGCCCCATGTACTGTGTGGCCCACTGGCCCTGCTGGGGTTGCAGGCTCAAGCCACTGCTTGCGGGTCCCAAAGGCTAGGCTCTAGAGAAAAAGCAACAAAGCCCCGCCCCTTTCCTGATGGGCTTTATTTCTCCTGCTGCCTCCTGATTGGTGGATGGGCTCCACCAATGAAAACAGCAAGATCTCAAGTCTGGGACTCAACCCAAGCTCTGAAAGGTGAGCTTGCTACATTCAGATGGAATTCCATCAATTCCAGGGGCTTTGTTGCTTTTTATCTTTTCAGTAGCGGTGAAGTTTTCTTCCAGTGCAGGATGTATATCTAGCTCCTCCTTAACAGGCAGTTGTTTGACTCAGTTGATGGCAGACTCATGCACTATGCGTTCAGCACTAAAGAGAGGAAAGCTCTCAGACCATCAGTCCATGACAGAGTCTTTGTCAATGTGTAGGGTCCAGCTGTCCAGAGCTCCTCAGCGAGCTTTGGGTCCGGAAGCTGGGGCCATAGGCAGATTTTAGTGCTTCATAACAGCTTCTGGTGTCTCCATTTTCAGCATATAGTTGCATTCCTTCTGCAAGATTAGTCCACTATTCATTTTGGAGGTCACGCAGTTTCCACTGAAGGGTGTTACATGCCTGGCAGTAAGCCACCTCTCTCTCTCGGTAGTAAGCTGTACTAGAAGGGTTTGATGAGTGGTCCTTTTTCTTGTGAGCAGGGCACAGGCAATTGGTACCTCCAAATCTAGGGGGGCACCAGATTGCCGACCGGGGGGATGGGGGGTTCCCCCAGCAGTCAATTGCTAAGCTCAGAACTACCAGTGGCAAAACCGGAAGTGCGCTTCCACCTGTACTTCTGGTTTCACAACTGACTGATTTTGCATGTGCACTCCCTGTGCATTGCCAATGAAGCAGGGCTTGGATGTCTGTGTCATTTTCATCAAACCAGTCTTGGTTTCTCTTAGAACTGAACCCAAAGATGTCCTTGGTGGTCTCCAAGACTACTGTCTTGTTGTGTTCCCAGAGTCCATCAGGTGAGGTGTCTGCAGTATGGGCTTGGCTTTCAAGCTTTGACTGAAGTGTTGTTTGAAATTTTTGTTGGCAAGATTGATTTTGCAGCTTGAAAACATCAAATTCCTTTGGGGGGCTGCCTCTGTGCTTGGGCTGAGGCTTGAAGTGGAAAGACAACTTTGAGCAAATGAGTTGGTGGTCAGTATAGCAGTCAGCACTAGGCATGACTCTAGTGTGTAGGACATTCTCAAGATCATGCTGATGCACCAAGATGTGATCTATTGGGTGCCAACGAGTGGAGTGAGGATGCATCCAAGTGGCCTTATAATGGTTTTTCTGCTGGAACTGGGTGGCAGTTATTGCCATCTGCGTTTCTGCACAGAATTCCAGAAGCAAGCATCCATTGTCATTATAGTTTCCCAATCCATGTTTTCCGAGCACACCTTTCCATCCTATATAGTCACTGCCAGCCCTTGTGTTAAAACTGCCCATAATGATGATCCTATCATCAGATAGTATTTTCTGGATGAGATTGTGGAGGTCAGTATAGAACTTAAGTTTCTCAGCTATGTCTGCCAGAAGGGTTGGAGCATACACACTGATAATGGTGGCATGCTGCTGATCATACAAAGGAAGGCATAGGGACATGATGTGGTCAGAAAGACTGACTGGTAAGCTTTGTAGCCTGGAAGCAATGGAGTTCCCTACCATGAAGCCAATACCTGTGAGGTGCTTCTCCATCTGCAGTTTACCTGACCAGTAGATGGTATAACCAGTAGATGGAGTAACCAGCACTGTGTTCTATTAGGCTGCCTTGTTCCGGGAGGCACCCCTAACTCAGGGCTGCTGTCATTGTCCAGCCTAGCTAGCTCAAGGGTAACCAAGGCTGAGCATTGTTGAGGACAGCTACTATCTTCAAGGTCCAGCATTGTACAGATATTCCAGGAAGCAAGACACAGAGGTTTTCTTTTCTTCCTGCCTTTTGAAGTGAGAGTTAAAGTTTTTGTTTTCCTTTCATTGTAATTTGGCCACTTTGAAGATGCCCACTGACCACAGCAAGCTAGCTGGGTGGTAGGGAGATGAGTGTTTCTTTAAGCCACCTTTTCTAGGCCCTTCTCCTATTTAGGAGTGAGCAGCACTATCCTTCAGAAAGGCTGCTCAGGTGCTCAGGGTGCTGCCGAGTGATGATGTCGTCTCTGGGTTGTCATCGGTACAACCCATACTCCTGAGCCACCTGCATGTAGGACTGGGCCTGTGGCTTCCAGTATCATCTTATACCTGCTATTTTTGCCCCACTCCCAGCATTGTAGGACTTGAGGGACTTGTTTCCTTCCTGCCTCTGCATGAAGCTTCAAAGTGGAATGAAGTTTGTGCTGACTGGCCCCACTCTTTAAGCCAGAAACTCCCGTGCCGTGGCCTGGCACATTAGGATGGTGGCAGAGAGATCTCCAGGCTGTAGGTTTAGTTTAGGAGTAGCCTTCTCCTAGGTGGATTGCTGAACCAGGGCTAAAGACTTCCACCTACCCTAGTTATTTGAGTTGGATTGCCATTTGTTTGGAACCTCACTTTTGAACTTGCTGCCATGGGAGACCCTACCAGAAAAAATTCCAGATGGCATTGCTGTCAGGATCATCGGGACACACAAGCCTCTTCGCCACCACAAGGTTGCGATCCAGGGAGAGGAATGACTATAAATAATGGAGAGAGAAGAGACTTGAATCTTCAGTTCTGGTGAGTGCACTAAATAATCAGTTACTAACCACTCTGGACTATTGCTGTTCCTGTGAATAGGACCACCATTTTAGGTACCCAAGTCAGTTTGGTACTTTGCTTTCAAAGCGCATTCACAGCCCAGAATCCTAGTCAGGCAGACAGACACCTCTCTGAACAAGCAAACCAGGCTGGCAGCAAAAACTGAACCGCTTCCTCTGCATTTCATTCCTAATTTAAGCATCTTAATTCAACTGTTTTTATAGATATCACCCTATATGCACCTATGTTTCTCCATGTATTATATAAGGAGCCTGGTATGTAACTTGGGAGTGAGGATCATACTAGGCTCCAGGGTGCTTAGGGGTTCTGTGCTGCAATACTTATACCACCAAGGCTCTTGGCCTGATGTCTTGTGGTATGGATGACTTACACCTTGGCATATGAAAAAAAGGTTTCTGACCAGCCAGAATGGATTTTCTGGAATCTCTCCCCCCTAGGACTAAAAGGAGAAAATAATCAAACTAGCTTGAAGATAATGCTTGATAACTTGTGACTGTTTGCAAGGGGGAGGCAGTGCTCTCAGTGACCCTACCTTAAGATCTATGTTTTTATAATGCTATATAAAACAAACCTACGTGATCAAAAAGGGACCTTGTGACAGCACCAGTTGTCTACTGACAAGCTTAAAAAATAATTATGTATTGAAGGTGGGGCGAGCTAGTTTGCATGACAGCATAGCTATGATCATGTTCTTGAATCATGCTAAAAGCTGTGTTTTGGAAAAAGGATTTTCAAAAGCCTCAGCAGTGATGGTGGAAGTTCCTGCCCCAAATTTCTGATGTTGACTAGGGGTCAGTGTGAAGGAGATCAAACCAAACTAAACCCAGAGCTGGTGGGGAGCATATTCTTGTGGAAGTAATAATGCTTTCATAGACTTATTTCTGGGTTTGGTCACTTTACATGGCAGTGTTCATGATAATGTCCAAGGTTTGGATGCAATATGCAGAACAATTACACAATTCAGCCTAAATTCTCTAATTAAACATTTATATGGAGGAAAATGAAGAAATAACTAAAATAGTTTCTCTGAGAAAAATAGGGGGAGAGGTATTTGCCACCTCCCAAGTGGATTTTTTAATCAAGGGGGGAGGAGGGAGGGGATGCTGTGATTAGATTAAGACACCAAAGTGACACCAACTCTGTTGTGCTTTGAACTTTGAAAGGCTCCCAGGCTGAAGTGCTGTTCAAAGGATAATTCCCTTGCATGAATAATATGGGGGAGGGTTCAATTACCACCACATCCTCTCATCCCTCATCTTCTCTAGCCAAATACACAGCTCAGGTTTCAACAGTTTCTTTTCTCACTGACAGTGGGCAGGGGGGAATGCTACAGAGCCGGGAAAAAGAAACCAGAAGTCAATTAACTGAACCAGAGAGGAAGAAAGAAATGTTTGTCATTACCTGTATAATCCAGTGTGAAAAAGAAAAACCCCTGCACTATCTCCTCATTCCTGAGTGCATGGAAACTACCTTGTGTTAGGAAAAAGGACAACATATACTAAGCCTCATTCTCTCACTCAATGTCACTCGTGTTAGCTATAATGAGAAGTCGTAGGAATACTGGTCAGCGCTGTTTTAACCGTGTTTCAATCTCTGGCTCAGAGGAGCTCTTACCAGCACAGGCCCACAATCTTTTTTGTACACTAGCTCTTCCAAGTGTCAGAACTGGTAGAGTCACATTCCTGCTAGACCAACCTGGGAAGAATCCTAATATATTCTATGGAGACAAGGACTGAATTAATGCTGCCTCTGGGTCTGTATCACTTTGATTGCTCCATTTTTGCCTTTGTTGATTTATAAGATGTTACTGCTACCAGTAGGCTGTACTCATTGGAAAGAGATTTTGTTCTTTGTTTTTTGGGGCCTTGGGGGTTTGGTTTGGGTTTTTTGCCTGATTTGGAATCCATCCGAACACCTGGGGGGGGGGGGGGGTGAGGGTCAGAATTCAAACATTATCTACTTGGCATCTTGCAACTCTGAAAATAATAATGGGGAAGAAATAGGCAACATAAAAAATGGGGGGGAAATATCAGAAGTAGAGCAGGAGGAAAAACAAATGTAAAGAGCATGTACCAAGGAGAGCAGAGAGAGGGAAACAAAGTCATATTGAACAAATACTGTGAGTCTTTTGTATTGAGAGTGGCCCCTAGTCTGCAGTAGATTTAACAGACAGAGGGAGTGAAATGAGGGCTTTTACTATTCTCTAAGCACATGGTTCAGGTTTTTGTCTAGCTAGAATAGGATGTTGTTGATTTATTTGTTTTAATTAGACTGACCTTTGGAAAATGCTTGGGTTTAAATGAGTGTATAGAAAAGTTCACAAATTCTAACTTGAGTTATTAATGAACCTCAAATAACCTAGGATAGGCCAAGCCTCCCACTCTGTTAGTTTTACAGATCCCTTTAATATCTCCATGGACACAACAGCTCCTCTTGCCAAGCAGCGCAGAATGCTGTGCACAGCGTAGATAAGCACAAGGGGAGTTGATAATGGATCTTCAAACCTAAGACAAGCTCTGAGTTAATGGTTACTGTAGCTTATGCCAACTGCCTAGCGGCTCTCATATGCCAGCTGAGGATCCATTTGCCAGCTGAGGATCACTGAAATATAGTGATCCTTTACCTGTATCAGAATATCTCCCACCCCTTCTGCCAGGAGATGCAGGAAGGATGGTATAGGAACAGACTATGGCAGCTTTATGGCAACTGCAGCTGTTTAACTCTGTGTATGAGTAGCACTGCACCAATCACTCAAAAGCAATAGTCTCTGGCATGGCAACACAAAAGCCAGATAGACAAGTGGTAGACAGCATACTTACTACTGGAGTGTGTTGGCTAAGGAGACTGTATAGCAGTCTTTATTTTGATGAAGGGGGCTGTAAGGTTCTTAGCAGACAGAAACCTAGATTGAAAAGTCTCATCTGAAAGTCATTTACACAGTAAACTGCAAGAAACTCACTTTTCCTTTTTGTTATTGGTATTTGTTATTTTTTTTTCTGAAGTAAGCTCAAGATCCCTCCATAAGACAACATTAATTTTAGTAGGCAGATAAGCTGCCTTCCTGCTGTGGCTGATTCAGATGGGCCACACAACAACCAAGCTGCTTCAGGAAAGAAGACTGATGCACTCTTGGAAAAGACATTGGTACCCCCTATTAAATGTGTGTGTTCAAAAATAAGAAGAGGGCCTACAAGGAAGAAGCTTTAACAGGCCAGTAGTATTATTAATCAGCTGTAAATCACTACTAAAGTAAGCCATCAAGTCTAGCATAAGTACAAATGCATATTTCATTGATGAAGGCATAAATTTGCTGCAGTGATTTTTTTTTCTATTTTGTTTTTCTTTAAAAAAATGTTTTGTTTAATAAAATGCATTTATTGATTTACCCCTCTCCATTCTGCCAGGTTATTAGTTTTGATCTCCCCAATTTATAATGGCACAAATTGACATTTCAGAGCAGTGAGGACCAACCTTTTTGGTAGGCGTGCCACAAATTTGCCTCTCACCCTCCCTGAGTGCCAGTCTTATCCTCTTTCCCTGCTCAATCTGCTGCTTTGCTTTCTGCTCCATGCTTTCTGACTGATCTGCCATGCTATTTTCTGCTCCCTGCCCTATCTGCCACTCTGCTGCCTGTCCCCTTCCTGGTCTGCCACATGCCACACGCCACACACAGAGGCTGCCCATACCACTTATGGCACATGTGCTGCAAGCTGGTCACACCTGTTTTAGAGAATTTGAAAAAGAATAATTATGTAAGCAAATGTTACACTGGCTTCCTTTAACCTTTTCTGGACACAATTCCTTTGTACATATACATCTACCACAGGGCCTGGTTCTCCTTTGCCTTGTGCTTCGTGTAGTCATTTCAACCAGGGCAGGACAAGTGGTAGACCAGTGCCATTGTGATTCACAATTTGAACCAGTGAAAATGAGGACATACAGTAAAGATGGTGAAGAATCAAGCCATTCATCTTGGAGACGCTATGTGCACCAGATAAATTTGGAGCTGGGAGCATCTATTGGCACTGCCAGGATGCCTACAGAAATACATAACCAGGCACAAATCCTCCCAGATGCCAGGCACAAATCATCTCAACACCATTTGGATTAAACTTCATTTGAGCTGCTGTGGCTTGGCAATGACAAGGCAGTAGGGAAGGCAGGTGTGTGGAGTGTGCACTAATTGATTGCCTCACCTCAAAAGCCAGGATCCATCAGAGCCCTGGCAGGAATCAAAGCAGCCCATGAGTGATGCGCAGCTATACCACTGCTGTGGCAAAATCCCACACACTTCCCCTGTACACACTGGGCCTAGCTACTGCAGAGAGGCATGATTTATATAACTTTGCACCAGCTTTTCTGAAGGCCCAAATAGTTAGATATACAGTAGCAGGGTGGCAATGTTTGCTTGAAATATTGTTAAGGGCCATTGCTTTGGCTGGCCTCTGTGAAGTCAATGAAATATGTGTTCCTTTATCTCACCCAGGAATAAAAGATCTTGGGGTTGGGTTGGGTAATCTGGAGTGAGAGGGACTCAAGGAGAAGCCTCCATTGAGGAGAACATTTAATTTTGCCCTGTTATTTTCATTTCTGGGTAAATAATAATAACTTGCTAATAATCATGAGCATTCAAACCAAAATTGCCTCCAGTTGCCTGTGTGGAAAAGTACAATGGGAAAGGTACTTGTTCATAAATGCTCACAGCACTGAAGAAAGGGTGTGCTGATTAGCCTCCAGCCCTCTGAAGCTTAAGGAGGCAAAACTCCCAGGGGAACAGTGCTGCGGTTTCTGAGGAAGTAATAAAAATGTTGGGGCAAGGAGGGGGGACTTTCATTAGAGTGGTTCTCAGGACCTGCTGTAACTAAAGCGTCCACAGCGTCTTGTGCATTCAGTGCCCCACACTTCAAAATGGCGGCGGGGGCGCTTTAGTTAAAGCTTGTCAAGTGAGCTTTATTTAAATTGCCCCCACTACCATTTTTAAGTAGGGAAATGATGAATACATGTGACGCCGAGGTTGCTGGAGCATGCTAATCAGCACGTTCCAGCATACTCAATGAGCTAAGTCTGCTCCGATGTGTTGTCATTAGAATGAGCTGGAGCAGGCGCCGGGCATGTATGTTGGTGCCCTGGCAGAAGCTGCCCTCTGTTCTGCTCAGATTGTAGCTTGAAGAAAAGCAATCAGGGTAATGGCCCTGAAATGCACTTTCCTGACAAACAGGCCCAGCACTCTTGGAAATGGACAGTGGTTTCTCCAGGGGTTCAGAGTTTTATAGAAACCTAGTATAATTTTAATTAATTTCTTTTACTATGAGAGAGAGATTTACTGGACATAAAGCCCCACCTGGACATGGGTCCCCTGCTCTTGATCTTCAGAGGCCTGTAACTTAATTCCATAATGCAGTTAGGACATGGCTTAGTCCTATCTATAAAGGCAAGATCAAACTGTTTTGTGCATGGGCAAAACTCTATGGCAGCATAACATTATTCTTCACCATAGTAGATTGGCAGAAATCCAGCAAGAATGGTTCTGCTCAGTGTAGCTAGAGCTTGAAATGCTACAGAGAATTTTCAGATTGATACTGATTTAGTAGTTTTCTTTTCACATGCACTTGCATTAGGAAAAAAAAATTACCCTCTTCTATCTTCCAGCACTGCCCACTCAGCCGTGTATCTGCAAATCAGGGTTGGTACCTTTGGCTTTGTGCGTCATCGTTGCAGCCAGAGAGCTTAGTGAATTTCTGACAAATGACTGACAGACAATTGTATTAATCATGAGCAGAGATAGTACTAATCTATGGAGAATTTGTGCAATGTCTGCAGGGAGGTTCCTGACCTATGTATCTTTTCTATCAAGAAGATAAGGAGTGTTCCCGGTTTCTGATAGTTTTCCTCCCAAAACTCTTTTTATGAAAGATAATCACACCCAGAACTCTTGTGTAATGGTTTTTAACTAAAATGCTGAAGTACCCTGTCTCCTTTGATTTCCTTATTTTCAGGCCCATGTCTTTCCCTTAGGATAATATGTACCTGTTACTGTTACCTATTACTGCTTGTAGCATTTATAACAAACATTAAAACATACTGACTCAAAAATATCCCGTCTTTCATAAAACTTCTCTGTTCAAAAATGTTCAAGAGAAACAATACAAAAAATGCTCAGATGAAAGATGGCACATGGTAAAGTTGATGTGTGTTATCTGGAGCTTCCTAAACTTAGACTCCAGCAGATGTTTTGAGTGAGCAAGTCCTAAAGCAGGTGTTCTTCAACTATGAATGGTTTCCTGCCCTCAGCAAACCAAGCTCTAAGTAACAAGCATTGAGATCCCTGTGCCTTTTTGGAGCTCAGATATCATTATTAGCATTATTTTGTTTTCTATTAAAAATGCAAACATCCCCATTTATTGCATAAAGCCAGAAGGCTGCTATCTACTTCTGTGTCATTTTGCTGATAACACAGCCAATACAGACCTTCGATATATTCACTTCCTTTAAAAAGTGTTGGAAAGCTATAACTTTCAAGTGTGCTTAGCTTTTAAAGATAGATGGTTTCCTTCAAATCCTATAAAGCGTCTTTTATAAACACTTTGCATGTAAATGCCCAGAGCATCATCAGCATCTTAACTGACTCTGTCTACAATGAAACTGGTAATTGGTTTGGTAGATAAGGGAAATGCAGTGGATTTGAATATTGCTGAACTTGGTAAAGTTTTGGTGAGCAAAGTAAAGCTTTAGTAGTATGTAATCCCATGTGCCATTCTTATAAGTAGACTGGATAGAAACAAAAAAGAAAGTCAACAAGGACAAATATAAGGTGCTATATATAGGTAAGCACAGATAGAGACCGAGAAGAGTGGCTTGGCAGTAGTATTGGCAAGAAAGATTTGGGAGTTATGGTGGATCACAAACTCAGCATATGGCAGCAACATGAAGTTGCAATGTGGATTGCATATACAGCAACATTTAATGAAGGACACATGAGTTGATAGTATGGCTCTACTTAGCACTGGCTAGACCTCAGCTGGAGTACATGGGCATCTATATATGTACTCAGGGGAGGGGGAGGAGGGGAACGGTGCTTTAATTAAATCAGCTCTGAGAGCAACTCTAATTAAAACACCCACAGTGTCACATGTAGTCAGCATCCCATGCTTCAAAATGGCCACAGGGTCACTCTAATTAAAGCTCATTCAATGAGCTTTAGTTAAAGTGCCCCACCGCCATTTTGAAATGTGGGGACACTGAATACACGTGATGTGGAGGCGGTTGGAGTGTGCTAATTAGCATTCTCCAGCAGACTCGCAACAGACTTGTTTAATCGAGTCTGCTCCGACACATGTTAATTAGCACGCGTCAGAGCCGAGTTCAATCACGTGTATAGGTGCCCCTTGGGTCTAGTTTGGGAAGTTACATTTCAAGAAGGACGTAGAGAAACTGGAGAGGAACCAGAAGGGAGTAACAAAGAAGATGCAGGGCTTGGGATGGTATACAAATGAAAAAAAAAGGAGCTAGGTATATTTAGTTTAGAGAGAAGGTGTTATAAGGGGCCATGGTAGCAGTTTTCAAATACTTGAGAAGCTGCCATAAGGACAATGGAGAAAAATAGTTCTCTCTTGCCACCGAGACAATGGGTTTAAACTACATCCAAGCAAACTTAAATTAAATCTGAGAGAGAACTTCCCACATAAAAGAAAGTTATGGCAAAGGAACAAGCTGGGTAGGGCAAATATGGGATTTCCTTCACGAGACGTTTTCATGAGTAAGTTGGCATCTGCCTGGGATGATTTAGGAACAGCAAGTTCTACCTCTATGTAGGTTGGACTAAATGACCTTTTGCAGTCCCTTCCAACCCTGTGCTTCTATGAAAACAATCTCAGCTATTCTGGGTCAGTCTGTGCTCAGTCTTAATATTTTTTGTGAACCTCAAGCTCCCAGAGATGTTTACTTTATATCCCCACGTGGCTTTCCTGTTAGCATTTCAACAGACTTTATGGGCCTGATTCTTTCCACTTTTACAGTAGTTGATTCCCTGTAACTCCACTGTCTTCAGCAGAATTTGCTACACATTGAAATATATGTGAAACATAACTGTGATGGCATAACGTAACCAGTTCTCAGGGTTGCATAGACTGTAAGGACAGAAAGAGACATTTATAAACTCATTTTCCTTCCTGCATATCAAAGTATGCCGGACTTTAGTGCTACATGCTGATTGCATGTGTAGATGCACCCACAGTGAAACAATTTTTCTCCAGCCCTCAGATCATTTTTGCAGATAAAAATATGCTTCTAAAATACAGAAGGCAAAACAGGTCCATTGTTTTAGTTTCAGGTTCACTAACACAGAAATAAAACCACCACCCCACATGTACTCGGTAATTCCTCACTTTTTGCTTTCAAATATTAATTTACAGCACTACTTGGACCCGGGCTGCCAAGCCACAAATGACTCTTCAGTGTATCCACTGGGACACTTCCTGGAAAATGGTATCAAAACTTCTTTTTTTGTTTTCTGTAAACATTGGGGATGTCTTTCTTGCGCTCATAAATAATACCACAAGTGTGCTAGTTGGACTTCATAAGTGTTACTTCATGGACCAGAGGTTTTTCTTTTGAGCAAAAGTGTGATTCCACAGTTCACCCTGGGGTGGATAAGTTGCTCTGGCTTGTTGGTTAGCACTGGCTGCTCCTATGCTGCAGTGAGGAATGAGTGAGAGTTGTGAAAGGGTCCATTTTGGCACAGTGTTTGAAGCTGATATTCACATGATTTTTTCAGAGTCACTGCTTTCTGGGATACCCCATTCTGCATCCTTTGGTTCTAGCTGTGTCTTCCTTGGCTTTGAATCAGACCAATTTACCAAATAATCCAGATTGCTCAATAGGGTTGCCTTGACTTCACTACAGTATCACATTCCCATAATATTTGTGTCAACTGCGAATGTTATCATCAGGGGTGTAGGCTGTAGATTCACCCAAAGAACCTTGTCTGCCAATCTTATCATCAGGGATTTTTATATTTACTTCCTGATATTGCATAGTACCAGGCCTAAAAACAATTCCCATGAAAAAACCCTGGAAAGGATCTCATTCAGGGATGTTTCCTCATTGACAGCTACATTTTGAGATCTACCAATCAGGCTATTCTTAATCCACTTTACACATGCTTTATTGATAGTATGTGGTGCTAATGTTTTAATTAAAATAGCATGTGGTAGGAAGTGCAACACCTAAAAACCTAAGTATCTAGACAGCTACTTTTTCAGAAAAACCCTTTATCTCATTAGAAAATTTAATCAATTTTGGTTGACAAGGCCTATTCTCCAGGACACTGGGCTGATTGACATTAATTAAACACCCATAACTTAATTCTTCATTGATACGTTAAGTATCCTCTAATTAGCTCAGTTGTCTTATTGGGTCTGGTTGAATATCAGCAAAACATTAGCACTAGCTGTTGAAACATTAGCTCTAGCTGTGGAAAGCAATCAGTCCAATGTTGTTTGTTAAAACAAAGCTTGAATTTGATTTAAATACTGCTGCCCTGGTAATAGAAACAAGACACAAAGAGTTTTCCCTCTCTCCTGAAGCCATTGTAAGTTTAGGACACTTGAAGAACACAGGATGGGCTCAGTCCATCAGAGTCAGTAATATGGTGTTCATACATGTATATTTGTAAGTGCATTAAAGGGACTTAAAATAAGAAACCTTTATGACAAGCTATCAAAACCAAATCTAAACAATTTAAAGACTGAACCCAAGCAGAGAAATTACAGCTCAAAAGGAGCGTGGTTATATAAGGAAACAGTACTATCAAAACTCCTAGGGAATTACACTTCGCCTTAAAGTCATCTACGCAAGATGTGCTCCAGGACCAGAGTGAAGGAAAAATGCATGTACTGTTCCTAGGTGAAGTCAGCTAGTGGTATGTCTCAGAGGCCATAACTACAAGTACAGCCACACTGATAGGTAGTTATGAGCCAGCTGGGTTACAACCTAAACACTTCTTGCCTTCATGTAGAGAAAAAAACTGATGGTAAGAAATCCATGTTTTAGGACATGCTCACATTGTTTCATCAGCCTTGGTTATAACATACTTAAGATGTGTGGTCTTGGCAGAACCTAGCTGTGGCTCTCTAGCTGGCCATGCTACAAATGCTGAGCATACTCAAAGAAGCTTGTCTACATTAGACTTTTGTGGGAGGTGGAGTCATACTGAGGATTCGATCACACTTGGTTGTTCTCCTTAGTCAGGTCTATACTAGAAAGTTTTTCTGGCAGAGCTGTTCCAGCAAAACTTCTTATGTGGACACAACTTGGTTGACAGAAAAGGGTTTTTATCAGCTTAGGCAAGGTCTGCATTGACAGCTCTCTGCCAGCAAACAGCAGCTGCCACCCCCAAGCTGCCAGTGTGTTTGCATCGTTGCAGCTCTTTGTGGCTCCACTGAAGAAGTTAGGGGCATGAAGTGACTACTCAAGCTGGCTGCTGGATCAAAGCACAAGCCTTGCTTCATTCCACAGAAGTGGTTTAGCTCTCCTGGCAAAAGTAGGGTTCTGCCACTGCAGAGGAGCTCCTGGGGGTGGACCCACTCCAACTTTTGCAGGACTGGCATTTTGTCAGTGAAAGTACAAGTTAGACTAAGCTTGATATTGCTTGGAGAGGGAGTGTGACTGCAGCAACAGAAAAAACTCTTCTATCAGCCTACGTTGTGTCTACATTAAGGGGCTCAGCTGAGGTACTAGAACAGCAGAGGTTCTGTAGTGAAAGCAAGCTCACTGATATCGAGACCTGCTCTGGGCAAAGTTAGATGTTTCAGTGGCCAGGGTCCTGTCTACATTAACAACCCTAGACCTGCTCTCAACAACAGGCAGTTTCCTCAAAAAAAAGTTTTTTGTAAAAATATGTCTATATGCACACACCTTCTAGTCACTGATCATTGCTTTTTTAACCCACCATAGGTATCTGTGCACCCATTACAATATATACACCCACGGAATGGCGCTCCCACACACCTGTCTGCAAGGCATTGTCTTCCTCAAACCCCTTGTCTTTTAGTCCTGTCCCTGAAAACGGGGTTTAAAACTCAGTTCATTCACTGTCCCTTTTGCTGGAGGACACACTGCTGCTGTCCTCATCACTGTCTTCCGATCCGGTTGTCTCAATGTCTTCTTCATTGTCCGTTTCCGGGGGGGAACATGAAAGATCCTGTGCCGAGTGTACCCCTGCCAGGTGTATTTGGCTGCATCCTCACTGTCCTCTGCTACCAATTTCTGGTAGTAGGCAGTTTCCTCAGAATGCCTCAGTAAAGAGCATGGTTATATCAGGATGGCCAGATGTTCAAATGCATTCAGGTAGCTAAATAAAGCCCTTTCCCCCTACCTGCCTGTCTCATACCTATTGTCTCCCATTCCATCTAATCCTCACTGCCATGCATTTGCATTTTCACAGACCTGCATTTTGCTTTTTGGCTTCCATTCCACCTAGGAGAGCACACAAAACACAAGCAGACTCCCCCTATGCCTGAAGAAGGGTGTTTGTGCCCAAAAGCATGCAAAGAATAATTTTTCCAACCATTTAGTTGGTCTAATAAAAGATACCGCATTTATCCAATGAACCTTGTCTGCCTATGTCCTTAGAGCAACACAGCTATGACCAACAGCCCTAAATAAAGTGCCCATCTTTTCAGAAGTGCTCAGCATCAGTACTGTGGCAAGGAAGTTTGGTGCCAGGGGCAAAGCCTGTAGTGCCAGCCCATGCACAGATCTGGGGAACACATGCCCTACCATGCTTGCTTGGGAGTGCACGCAGTGGCAGGAGCCATCTCCCCCCTATCCTCATATCCCTGAAAATGAGCCACTTGCAGCTCCATCCCACACTCTGCCTGCCCCGGCTGGGCAGCACCTGTTGGCACCCCGTCTCTTCATTGCCCCGGGCAGTCGCCCTGCTCGCCCCCTCCCCCCACCTTGCTACAGCAGTACTCAGCATGCAGTAGCTCCTCTTTTTCTCACTGGCAACTGAGAAGAAAATCTGACCTCTTCCCTTAGGAACTTAGATGTATGCAGAGCTCTCTCAAAAGTCTGGCCACTTCAAGGTCTATTTAGATACCTAGACATAAACATTGCCTCAGCCTTCATTACCATCAAATGTAAAGCAGTTTCCTGGCATGATTAGAACATAGTTGGGGATTTTTTCCTATGCGAGGAAGCAAGAAGGACTGGGTGATCACTGATAACTCAGTGAGGAGTCATAACCACTTTTCACAACCCTGTTTAAACATAGCTTGTAGGCTTGAATGTCTGGGAAAGTAACTGATGCACTAAAACTAAAGAAAGGTCGTTAAACAATGCTAAAATGTCCCTGCTCCCTACAGCTGGTAAAGGCAGAGCAGTGACTTAGACTGCAGGAGTACATAGGTATAAATAGACTGTGTACAGCCAGGTTACCACATTAATGTATTTTAGAGAATTTTGAAAGCCTGGGGATTCGTCAGAGCAAACCTGGAGTCTGATCTTTTATTATTTCCTAAACAGTGCCATCTGGTGGCCACTTTGAAAAAACTGCAGGAGCTCTCCCAACAAATGCAGTGCTCTCCAAATTTGGGGGTGATTTATAGTGAGGAAGCAAGCGGGTATAAAGATAACGATCTTGTGTAGCGTGGGGAATAATAGCTCCAGATAAGTGCAACTTTGGAAGCAGATGGCAGGTATACTGCTAACCCATATCTGCTTACCTGCAAGCGTTCAATGTATAAGGGCACAGAGTGAGGGTATGGGCTGGTGAGGTTCCTTGTGCAAAACTGCGCTATTGAAGTAACTAACATACAGTATGTCTCAGGGATGTATTTGGTAGCTGTGTTGGTTTGAGACACAAAAGTAATGCAAAACTCTAGAACTCTTGGTTTGGAGATGATACCTTTTTATTAGACCAACTAAGAAATCGCAAAAAAAAAAAACCAAACAAACTGTTTTTAAATTCTCAAAAAAAAAAAGATTTTTTTTTTATCATTTTAGTTGGTCTAATAAAAGGTATCATCTCTGAAGCAAGAGCTCTAGAGTTTTGCATTTCATACAGTATGTCTGGGATTTTAACTGCAGCCACGCCATGCAGTCTTTGTAGTGGGAACCTTCCCAGCTTACTGCACATGTTACAGAAAGTGAATCTTGGAAGTGATCATGACTGTAGAGAATAGTTAATTCCTGGCAAGAAGGGGTGTCAATGCCTAACTGTATTGGACATTGGAGGCATTCCCTTATACAATCTGACCCTGTGTAGAAAGCAGCTGTGGAGGGAGAGGGGGAGGGAACCCCCCCCCCCAAAAAAAACCCAACTCAAAACCGTTCCCCCAATTGCAGTGAAAGGGATTTTAAAAAGCGAAGCTTTCCTCTCCTAACTGCTAGACATGAAAAAGGAAATCAGGTGATAGCAACATGTGTGTATTGCATTTCTCTGCAAATGTTTGCAATTAAGCTAATTGAATTCATTCCGCGGAACGGGTCCTACCGCCAAGTTAGTTTGAATGGGCAGTGGTGTTTTTTTTTTTTTGCTTCTCCCTTCCTTACAGGAGTTCCCTCCCTCTTCCCTGTCCCCATCCTCCGCCCTATTAAAACAAGTCGACCCCATAACGTGGAGTAAAGCAGCAGCAGACAAGAAAAAGTCAGGACGTCTGGGAAATGTTACCGGTTTGCTTTCGCTGCTGCTGCTCGGGAAGCCCAGGCATCACCAAAGAGCCTTTAGACTGATGCATCTCTACAGACATCTCGCAACTTTCAGAGCCTGCCTCGCAACTTCTTCAGGCTCCCGGCGAGCTGGGTTTGAAACAGGATCTTCAGCTCGAGCGCGAGAAACCAGCCTCTAATTTATTATTTCCAAGAGATTTTTTTAATTTTTTTTTTTAAAGAAACTTGGGGCTGGAAACTTAAGGAGAAAAAATAATAATATATTTGGGGAATAATAAAATAAAATTAAAAAAAAAGTGGGGAGAAAAAAAAGTGAGCGGAGCTCAGTAATTTTCAAATTTTTTTTTCTCTTTTCCCTTGTTCCTCCAAACTCCCCTTGGAAAAAAACAAACAACCCCCCCCCAAAAAAACACAACCCCCCCAACAACAAAGTGCCATTTGATCTATTACCTCAATCTTGGAAACTATTCAGCGGGAGCTACAACCTACCAGACCACACAGCGGGCTGAAGACCCTTGATGACCAAAGGAGAGAAGGACAAACAAGGTAGGTGATTGATTGATGGTGGCGGGGACGGTGGATGCAGACTGGCGGGGGGTGGGCAACACAAGGGGCTTGGGAACTTTTTTTCCCCCCCTGACTTTGAAGGGACAGAAAGGGGCGAGGTGTTTCTAGACCCGTGTCTAGGAATCTCCGGGGATCCGTTTCGATGGGTGTCTGCAGATCTCTCTTGGGACCTGCTCCTATGCATCCCCGGGGATCCACAGGAAAGGGATCCGGAAAGAGGTCCCCGGGGACCGAGTCCGAGGCCGGTTCCTTTCCACCCCCGCCTCGCGGGCTGTGGCTGAGCGGGGCCGGGGGCTCCTCTGGACCCCGCGGGCGGATCCCGCAGGTTGCACCGTCCCTGCCCCGGGTCCAGGTGCGCCGGGCTCGACTCGGCTCGGCTGCAGCACCGCGCCCGCGGCCCGGGGCCCGGGGGGAGGGGGCGGAGGCGACGGCCGCCGGGGCTCTGGGAGGAGAGGAGGGGAGGCGCGGCGCGGGCGGGGGGCGACTGAGCTACGAGCTGAGCCGGGAGGGACGCGCCCAGGGGCTGGGGAGGGGCTGGCGGCCTCCCCCAAGGGCGGCGGGAGGGAGACGCCCGGTTGCAACCGCCCTGCGGGGTCGCCGCTCAGCCCCAGCCCGAGCCCCGCCACTTGCGCCGGGATCGCTGCCGCGGGGGAGGGACAGACGTGGCGCGGACCCAGCGCGGGGAATGGAGGCGAGGCTGCCGGGCGAGCCCCATCCCCGCGGGGCAGAGCCCTCCCTTCCCCGCCCAGCGCCGGGCATCGCGCGACGGCTGCAGGCGGGGGAGGCGATTTACAAACTGACACCCACGTGGCAGAGCAGGGAATACCTGTGAGGTCACAGCCGCTCGGGCCGTCCCCATTGTGACGCAGCGGCGAGCCCCTCCCTGATTGGCTCGCCTCGGCGGGAAGGGGGTTCCCCGCCAGCGGAGGTTCCGCGGGAGCCCAGTCGGCCAGGGGCGCCGAGCCGCTCCCGGGCCCGCGCGAGGCGCTCGCCCCTGCGGGCACTGGTCGCTTGCAGGGGGCAGAGGGAACCCCTGGCACCGCCCGGCCCCGAGGATGTGCCACCCACGTCTTGGAGGAGCCGGCAAGGTGCAGCACTTCCCCGTGCCCTGCTCTGTAGGCTGGCACGAGGGCTGAGCACCTGGACGCGTCGACTGCCTCCTGCCAAACAGTAGTAGGGGCGGCTCTGTGGGGAAAGGGTTGGCTTTCCCCAGAGCCCAGGGCAGCCAGCAGGCCGGGCTTGGTGCTAAGTGTAAAGGCAGCCCGTGGTGGCCCGCACCCGCTAGACCAGTGGTTCTCATCCTTTTCCAGGTCATGGCGCCCCATCTCTGCTTCTTGACTGGCAGCTGAGTGCCACTGTGGGTGCTGCCTCCGCTTACCTTGGTGCTGCTCAGCCAGGAGCTGCTGCCTCCATGTGAAACTGCCCCTTGTGCCTCCTGCACAGCCAGCCCAGGACAGTCCCCTGTGTTGAGACTTCAGTCAGCCTAAAGCAGGCAGGAGGTGTCCTGTGTAGTCAGCGCTCCCTGTGCTCCACCTGCACACATTTCCAGGAGGAGAATGGCAATGCTGGACCATGAAGCATTGCGTAACAGGGGTCTACTTTAGGCTTACAAGAGTGCTAATGCAGGAGGAGGCATGAGGTAGTTTTACCTGGCTGCTGCAGCTACAACACCCCTGAGAAGGCTTCACTGGCACCCTGGGGTGCAGCGGCACCCTGGTTGAGAACCGCTGCACTAGACAGACTGGACTAAATGATATCCTGAGGCTCCTTCTTGCCTCGCTTGCCTAGGATTGGACAAATAGCGTTGTTGACATGAGTATAATTCATGCAAGTCCTATGAAAAAACACTCGAATCATCATCTGCCTTTTACTCTTTCTATTATAGGCATTTAAAAATTATTAGAATAAGATTGATGCTAGCAATCTTTCCCTGACCAATTATATGTATACTGAAGTAATAATAAAGGACCACAGAGGGTTTGCCATTGACTTTAGTAGAGCTATGATTTTTATCACAGTCCTGTAACTCTTCTCTCATCTCGCACACAATTCCTGGGAAATGCCTTTGCTGGAATCAAAGGACCCAACTGCACTGACTTCACTAATGTTCCAACCTTTAATGCTAGCCTTATGACCAGCTTTAAACACAGCCTTACATATTTTTGGCATGTATGCAAAACATTTGTCTTTTGTTCCAGATTTATGTATACAGGGCCAATTTTTTCTTTCACCAAAGATAATGGGACCCTTCAAGGAAGTGGAACAGATATGGCCCATGATTTATAAATATAAATATATTACAAGGTAATAAGCAAGGTTGTAAACACCAAGCCAACATTTTTTTAAGGTGGGTAACGTGGCATTACTATAATTGGTTTAATTCCAAACACTTGCCTAGACTAAATTCCAAGTAAATTGGAAGTGATTTATAACCTGGATTTTAACCCTATTCCAAAATATCTGTGCACAAGAATGATTTATTTATTTTTTACCCAGTAGTTTGAAAGACAAGATCCAATTAACAATACAGAGCCCAGTTATTATTGCACAGTCCTTAGTCATGCTCCTAACAGTTTACATTTGTGCAGTTCATAGTTAGCAGTCAGGAAAGGGTCTTGGTTTGATGTTCAAAAAACAGAGGCAGGCAGAGTCTGGCATTATTCATGATGATATACTATCCCACTCTTTATTTTTAACCTAAACCCAGGCTTAATTTTAATCTCTTGTGGGCCCTTTTAGAGAAGATCAATGGCATGTAAAATCTGGAAGTGATAAATAACTATAAACAACAGATATGGTAACTCTGTTGCAGTAAAGATGTACAGATGTAACATAACTTTTCAGTTTCTCCTCTGCAGGCTGTTAACTGGAAGAGAGAAGCTGGACAGCTATTTCATGGTTACAATTAATGGTGATCCAGAATTATTTGTACTTCAAAGATGAAGCATTTATTTTGCTGTCAAATCTAAATCTGATTTAATTGGATGCAAATCCATGCTGATGAAAATGAAGCTTAATTTATGCATGGACATGCAGTGTGCATTTGTATAGATGCATATACTGTTCAGAACCCACCCTGCTTATCTCATATGAGTTGTTTCACTGATGTCAACACAGTTACTCAGATGAGTAAAGAAATTTAACATTTGCTTATAAAACCCATTCCTTTATAGGCATGTGAATCTCAGTGACATCAATGGGAAGTTCATTTATATGGCTATATAAAACACAGTGAGAGAGGCATATGAGATATTTTTACATTGGGCTCAATCCTGAAAACTTCACTCATTTTGTTGCTATCAAGCAATATTAGCTGAAGCAAGGATTTTCTGATGAGATGAATTATATGTAAAATGCTGTTTACCTTTATTGCTATGGATAATCACATTCAGGTCAATGGAACTACCCATATAGAATCAAAGAAAAGTAGAGCTGCAAGGGATCTTCGGGGGTCATGTAGTCAACCCTTTGCTCAAGGCAGGATCATCCCTGTTTAAGCCATCCTAGACAGTGTTCATGTAGCACTACAGGGGATTTTATTCCCCCTGACATCCCTTACTAATCCATTCCCTCTACACCTCTAAGGTCATAGAGCTGCTGCTGCCCCAGGGGATCAGTGCTCTTCTGTGGGACCCTGCTTCTTCTACTGCATGTCTACATAGCCTAGCTTGCTCTTAAAAACTTCCAAGAATAAAGATTCCTTACCCTCTCTGGGTAGCCAGTGCCAAAGCTTAGGCACCCTTTTAGTGAGAAAGTTATTAATACCCAACCTAAATTTCCCTTGCTTCCATCTAAGACAGCTCTCCCAGGTGGCCATGGCAAATAGTTTATCACCATTCACTTTATAATCATTTTTCAAGTATATGAAGACTGTTATCAAATCCTTCTTTAGTCTTCTCTTCTCCAGATTAATAATCCTAGTTCTTCTGACTTTATCTTATAAATTATCCTAGACCCGTAATCCTAGATCTGTAATCATTTTTATTGTTGTCTGATGGAATTTTCCATCTATCTTGATGTCCAGTGCACAAAACTGACACCGTTCTGCTTCTGGTATATTAAGCAGGGCTCATAATATAATAGCAGAAGAATTGCCTCCCTTGACTTGCCAGTAATGCTCCTATTCATTCAGCCTCATATGCTATTCTGTTTTCCCCCCACAACAAGCATACTTGTTGGCTTGTATTCAGTTGATGGTCCACTATAGCCTTCAGGTCCTTTTCTGCAGTACTAAAGACTAGCGAGTTATTTTTCAGTCTCTATTGTCTATGTGATTGTTCTGTCCTAAGTACAGGACTTTGTATTTGGCCTTACTGAATCTCCTCTGATTAATTTTGGACCATTCCTCAAGTTTATCAAGGCCTGAAACAATTCTGAATTCTAAACCTACCCTCTAGGGTGTCTGCATCTCCACCCAGATTCACTTCATCTGCAAATTTACTAAGTGATATATTAAGCCATAATTAACACAGCCCTGGGAATCCACACTTGATACTTCCTCCCAACTGATGATTCCTTAAGAGGCTAACTCATTCAGATGCTACAAATGGACTTCCAGAGAACAGGGCCTCACTTCAGCATTTTGCCTGACTCTGCCTTACCTTTGCCTAATTTCAGACTAACACAGCTGATTACTTCTCTCTCAAATTCTCTGGAAAATCTCAAATTGCATTATTCCCATTTTACAGATGAGGAAACGAGTACAGAGAGTTGAAGTGACTTGTAGCAGTGCTGGGAAAAAAATGAAGGTGTCTTGAGCCCTAGTCCAGTCCTCTATGAAATAAGTTGCACTGTTAAGAGCTTCTGTGGCAATATAGTGCTCTGTATTTCAGGAACTGTATGTTTCTGTACAATACATTTTAAAGTACAAAATACAACTGTAAATACTCTTTTTTAGGGTTAAACCAAATATAACCCTGCTTTACAAAAATGCTTCAATCCATGTCATTTCAGGACTATTTTGTACGATGAAGTTTTCAGCAGAAAAAAGCAATGGCATAATATTGCCTCTAGCATTCAGAATGGCAAATGATGCTATACCATATTTAACACTAACCATTGAGACATCTATTTCAAAAGCTAGTTACAATTATTTCCTGA
This sequence comes from Alligator mississippiensis, assembly GCF_030867095.1. Lineage (NCBI taxonomy): Eukaryota > Metazoa > Chordata > Crocodylia > Alligatoridae > Alligator > Alligator mississippiensis. The sequence goes on from NC_081826.1 coordinate 21,715,832, forward strand.
TTAAATCAAGTGCATTTTACCACGTTCTCTTTGTACATGACAAAGATATGGCAGATAATCTATTTACTGTTCTTAGTTTTTTAAACTGAGAAAGATGGCAGATTAAAAATATGAGAACAGTACATAGATTATCAGTCTACAAAAAATATCTAGCACTGTTCTAAAAGCCAGCCCTTCCTTGGACTACCTGGGAAATTGAAAAAAAGTTCTGTGGATGATTTTCAAAAAAGATCACAATGAAAATGAAGTATCTAGTATAACATCAGAGGTGCATGTAAATTTTACTGCAAAGTATTGCAGTAGGAGAGATGGCTGCTGGGTCCTGCAGGCCACATGTTAAGAGCTTGTGAGCAACCACTTAGACAGCCTTGTTTAGACGAATGCTAAAACAGTTAAGCACATGAATAAGCATTTTGCTGAAGCAGGAGTTTTACTTAATCTGACTCAGATTTACAAATGCTCAGTGCCCCCCAGCTGGTGGACATTCAGTTCAAACTTCCAGCTGGCGAGCTGCACCAGGGATAGATTTTCAAAAGTAATCATCTCCCAAAATTTTGAAGTCCTTTGGAAATCTGGCCACTTATTTTACTACTTAGGTGGAAGCTGAGGTCTTTGGAGTCCTAGGGCTAGGGACAGACATTGCACATAAATTGGTTTAAGTGATCAAAAACTGGTTTAACCCTGTAACAGAACAGATGTTCAGTTCACATAAACCAGTTTCAGAATGGCTAAAACTGGTTTGAGATAAACCTGGTTGAATGTAATATCAAACTTAACTGATTTGACTCTAACCAGTTTATGCAATGTCTGTCCCAGACCCCTTGCTGGTTTAAGATAAACCAGACAGCATGCTCTCTGGGCTGGGCAGGGCTCTCTGCTCCACAGCAGGGCTGGTGCCCCCGCTCTGCTCCCTGGCTGCACACCGCCCCCCCCCCCCCCCCCCACGCTTGCAGAGAGGTGTCTGTGTATTAGCTAGCAGACCACAAGCTGGCTGCCATTGGTGCTGAATCAACAGTCAGAATCAACAAGTAGCTGGTAATGTCCCTCTGTTGTTTGTTTTAATTGGGTGATAAAAACTGTCATTAATTCCCTGGTGGGCTAATCACAGAGTCCTGTCAGGGTCTGGCCACACCCCCCTCAGCTCTGTACTGTATAAGGGAAGAGAGGGCTGCTCCAGCGCCCCTGGCTTCTAGCCTGAGCCATTGCAAGCACGTACCTGCATGTCTGGGATATCTGTCCAGTTGCAAAACTGATTTAGCCTAGCCAGGTTAGACTAACCTACAAAGATTGAATCAATTCAGGCTCAGGCTTTTTGAATGTCTGTCCCTAGGAGGCCAAGAAAGTTGCTAATTATACTGGCAATCAGCATGTTAAAACTGTTACTCTGTTCTTTGAAAAATATTAACTTTGCACTATGGCACCATTTTATTTGGGTTTGCTTTTTCAAACCAAAATCAGAATATTTGAAACTTAACAAGTGATTTACAAAATCCCCCATACTGTTGCCTTATATTTCTGACCTCCCTGTTTCTTCCTGTCTTGCTTTCACTCTTTCTAGAGAAAAGTAGCCAAGGTTCCTTTTGACAAGCTTGATGTTTGAGTGTTACACATTAGGGACTTGCTCTTAAATAGATGATGTTGTGAGCTAGATGCAATGTGTTGCAAACAAGTCTTTCTTTAATTGGACCCTGTTAGTCACTAGTTCCAAATCCCACAATAGCAGATGGAAAGGACCACCTGAAAGCTTTCACACACACATGTGCAGTTGCATAAATGTCTGAGCTGTATAAACAGATATGTTGTAATGAATGCTGAAATGTTCATACACCAAGATATGTGGGAGTATTTTATTCCCTGATAGTATTTATTCTTCTCTTTATCTATTTATTAGATGGTTAAAAACTTTTACTCCTGTTCATTTTTGGCCTGATTCTTTTCAAAGGTGTCGAGCATCTGCAGCTCAGATTGGTCTCTGAGATGCATATCACCTCCACACAGATGGAAACTAGCAACCTTATGATTGGTTTGTTCCACTCTTAATCCTTATATTTTATTCCATAGCTCCAAATCAATGGGCTTATTTTCTGAGTCCTTGATCCAAGAAAATATCTCTAATCACAAACGAATTTTTAAGGATATGCTGCACTTCAGGCACATGCCCAGCTATAACTGAAATCAAACTTAAAGCATATCACCTAAGTTTCTTCCAGAACAGGGACAGACTGAAACATGCCCAGATGTATTTTCTTGATTCAGAGTATAAGATGTTGCCCAAACTGCATAAGAATGGGCACAGTCTAGTCCTTGATTATAAAGTTTTTACCATGGCTTAATTATATTGAGGTCGCTAACTACATTTTGACCACAAGATTTTATAAGGTTTCACCTGTAAGATTTCACGTCTTACACTATTTTTAATTGGCAGTGCAAGTTATGATTTCTATAATCCCAGTGATGGCAAGAGAAGTTAGTTTCCATGAATGCATGCCACGATGCTAACATGGACACTGGGTCTGATGGTCCCAGGGGTCTTAATACAAGGTACAGGCTAGTACCAATGAAGTCCCTATCCCTGGCCATTAATTTATATGCAAGCTAGATGAGGTCCATAAAATTATCTGATTTCCTTATGCCTTTGTTACAATCTACCTACTAGTACAAGACTGGAAGACCTCTGTGAACGGGAGTGTTGAAATAAAGCAGCAACATTTATATATAGCACTTCAATTCAGTCTATTACACTTTGATTTAATTTCTACTAGACAGGCTGATTATAACTAACCACATGAAAAATTATATCTTCAGGATCGTTGCAAATAAATCAACCAGTCGTATAACAATATCAAGCCTCTTGTGCATATTTGACTTAATTCTGCACTCATTGAAGTCAATACTAAAGCTTCTATTAACTTTAAGATGATACAGAATTTTAGGTATAAGCAGCATCTTTTAGGTGCTTGGTCCCTGAGGAAGAATTCCAAACCATGCCTAAATTCCAGTACATTGTAGGGGAAAGTTAGCCCCCTCAGAATGAGGGACACAAATCAGTTATGATGCATGCACAGAGACTTCTGAAATCAGCTTAAGTGTGTAATTGCCCAGAGCTAAGAAATAATGAAATGCTGGGCCTATCTACATAAGATGCTTTACTGAGCATTAGACTAATCCAATGTGCAGTAAAGCATCAGTATTTACACATATGGGATTTGCTGCACAGTAAATTAGTCTAATGTGCTGTTTGGTAGCACCTAGAAATATGGGTACTAGATTAACGGCACATAAGCTACTGCGCAGCAGGACATGTGTAGACGCTGGTTGGGAGCAATTTGCTCCCGATTAGCACAGGCAGCAGCCCTGATGCGGGGGAGCCGTGCTGGCTGCAGGGGCAGCTGTCTCTCTACCACATGGGGATCAGGACCTGTCCTGATCCCTACATGGCCAGGAGAGCTATTCCAGCTGCTGAGACTGCTGCATCCTGGCCATGTGGGGATTGGCCACATGGCTGGGATGCAGCAGTCCTACCTGCTAGGGCAGCTCTCCCCTGCCCTGTGGAGATCAGGACCAGCGCCTGTGCCCCTGCTAACCTTGAGCTGGCACCTGGGGGAGCCTGGATCTCCCCCTGGCTGCTGCAGATGGGCAGAGCAGGGTGAGAGCAGCCCTGGAGTGAGCTGCTTCTGTTGGGAGCAAACTTGTTCCTGATGGATGCATGTTCACATACATCTTGGGGCACAGTTTAATGCACCTAAAGTCTCTGCAAAGAAAAAATCAGGTACATTAATTGCACATGTAGATGTACCTGCTGAGTCTTAAACCCTACTTCAGGTACCTCTCCCAGTGTTGCCAAGACAAAGTCCCTATTGTCTTGGGACCCAGAGATATGAATCCTCTCCCAAAAGTAGGTGTCGCATGCCTGGTCTCAGTGAACTGAGTAGGGCTCATTTTTTTTTCCTTTACAAACATGACTGATAGAAGATTTGTCTGGTTTAAATATCTCCTTCTTTGCCTGTGTGTGTTCAAAACTACAGCTTCCAACTCTGGAAACAGTTCGCTAACCACCAGGCTGAAGCCTATTCTAAGGCATTCTCTACGCCTTCAGTTGAAGAAGCACCCCTTTCCAAAATCCCAACACATAAAGGCATTGAACCTGGCTCTACTACTTCCTGGTTGAGGGCTCTGCTAACCAGCTTTTGATCTAATAAGTGACTCCCCCACTAGCACTTTTAAAAGAAAGGGGTCTGTTGCTCCAATTTGAATGGAGCTCTGTCCTGTTGCTGTGTAGTAAGTCTGCTCAGAGGTAGAATACATAGGTAGAATAACACCTTGTTTCTGCACCTCCGATGTACTGCTCACCTCTGTTAGACTGAGGGGTTTCTGCACATCTACAGAGGCCAAAATTGAAGGCATCAAGGGGGCTGTCAAGTTACACACTGAGGTACTTGCAGTGCTTAGGCAACTCCCAAATCAGTCAGCAACTGAATGGTAATTTTCAGGATCATAATTTTGGACTTAGGTGCCTAAATTCCATCTAAGTCTCATTTTAGGCTTATTATTATTTTGGGTATAACCCATAGTCCTGTTACATGGCCAACAGGATTTTCTTCAGAGGGCCTGACTGAAGACTCACTGAAGTTAAAGACTTTTACTGACTTCAAAGAGCTTTGGATGAGGCCCATAACTGGAATTTTTATAGCCATGAACTTATTCTCTCTCAAGTCTGGGACAAAACACCAGGGCTAGGTACAGACATGCAAAAAGCCTGAGCCTGAATCGATTCAATCCTTGCAGGTTAGTCTAACCTGACTAGGCTGAACTGGTTTGAAATGGGACAGACATTCTCTCTGGACTGAGGAAATCCAGGCACATGCCTGCAGTGGCTCAGGCTAGAAGCAGGGGGGGATGCTGGAGCAGCCCTCCCTTCCCTTCTGCAGGGAGCTGAGCTGAGGTGGGGCATGGCCAGGCCCCAGCAGGACTCTCTCATTAGGGAGGTCTGCCTGCATAGTCCCAGGCTTTTCCCTGCTCCCTGCTCAACAGGCGGGGGTGTTTCCAGCCCCCGGCCCTGGGCAAACACTCTGAGGCAAGTTGAGGTGCACAGTGTATGCATCTGTTGATGATACGAAGCTTTTCAATCTCCTGCCCTGCTTCATCATTCTGCCTGCAGAGGGGTGGGCGCGTGTCTGATAACAGTGTTTATCACTCAATTAGCAAAACAACAGCCTCTCTCCATATTAGTTCAAATTTCTTAAACAGCTTACCAGCTGACCTGTTGATTAGCTCTAAAAGCCCTAAGCAATCAGTCACTGTTCTGTCTCCCTATCCCAGTGAAATTGGAGAGAGAGACATACACAGAGACCTCTTGGCATTAGCTAGCATACCACATGCTAACTACGGTCCGTGCTGTGGCAGAGAGGAGGAAGGGATCTCTGCTTAAGCAGCAAGTGGTGAGAGGCGGGTGAAGGGGGGCACGGGGAAGTCAGGCAGACCCCGCTGTGCCTGCATGTCTGTGCCAAGCTCCAGCCAGGGAGCAGAGGAGAGGGGCCAGCCCTGCTGTGGAGCAGAGAGCCCCGCCCAGCCCAGAGAGCATGCAGGGATGCTGGGGGACTCTGATTTAACTTAAAGCAGCAAGGGGTCTGGGACAGACATTGCATAAACCGGTTTGAGTCAAATCAGTTAAGTCTGATACTACATTCAACCAGATTTATCTCAAACCGGTTCCGGCCATTTTCAACTGGTTTATGTGAACTGAACATCTATTGTTATAGGTTTACACCAGTTTCTGATCACTTAAACTGGCTTATGCGTAATGTCTGTCCCTAGCCCAGTAGGCTTCAGTGGGGACAGGATTAGACTCTGTATACCAAACACAAAGGTTTGCCCTGCGCGCGCACGCGCGCACACACACACACACACTTCAGTGGGAGCAGGAACAGGACTGAAACATCTTATTTGTCCCAAACACCCTCTGAAGTCAGCAGGAATAAGCCTAAATGTGTAATTAACTTCAGTACATACCTTTCAGAGTTTTTAGGCTCTGATTCAACCATAGAGCTGCTCAGCACTGATCAGACTTTCTGTTTGTCTGGTAATTATTGCTGCTGGGCTTACAAGACAAAACCTGAAAATCATGGTCAGCATGTGGTAGTGTTATCCAGGTAATCAGGCAAGATGCTCTTAATGGCCTCTGTTGGCCTCAGACTCAACGTATGTGAAGCGTTGTTGTTTGACTCAGCAATTCTTTTTTGGCCCCGGATTGGTAATACTGTGAATTTCCTTTAACTTCTTTGGCATCATTTTAAAAGCAGGGTGGAGTCTTTTTGGCTTGCTTGTCATTGCTTGGGCACATTCAAGCTGTTAAAGATGAGATCTACTGGGCAAAACATCAACAGCTCACATGCTGAAGCCTGAGAATGTTGAGTAACTTTTTCCACATTCTGTTTTAGAGTCGGCCAATTAACAGTCCAAGTGTAAAACCTTAGATACGTTACATGTACAAAAGGAGAAATTTATTTAAATTCACAGAAAGACCTGTTCTTCGCCCAGATCATCACTTTTGTAATGTGTGTGTTTATTTTCAAAGAACTTAGTACAACACATTTAGGTAAAAAATATTGTTTATCTTTAAAGAACATAGTACAGCATATTTAATATTTAATATTTAACATGGAGCGACATTTCAAATGACATCCAACTAAATTATTTTTATTGTAGAACTTCTTTGTAAATAATGTTCATGGTGTTTCCTGTTGGCACCGGTATATACAACTTTCTTTGACTGCCAACTCGGGAGCAAGCCACATATAACCGTTTGTGTGAAAAGCATTGTTCCCTTAAAGAGTCACTGGAAGCTTCAAAAAAGGGTGAAGTAAAAAATAACCCACCGATAATTTTTTCGGGTGGTATTCAGTGATTTTGGAAGGTTTACAGTAGATAGGACCAGCCATTCTCGAGTTACAAGTGAACATACAGACAGACATGCACTTCATTTTATAAGAATGACAGTTGAACAGCTGAACTGAATTCACTGCATCCAAAATGGAGTGGTACCAGTTCGTTATCTGAGAAGTGAAATAATCCCAGTCACTGGAAGCCCCCAAAAAGGGTCAAGTGAAAAATAACCCAGCTATAATTTTCCTTGGGTGGCACTCAGTGATTTTGCAAGGTTTGGAAAAGATAGGACCGGCCATTCTCGAGTTATAAGCAAATGTATAATAGTGACAGTTGAACTGAATTCAGAACGGACGGGTACCAGTTTGTTACCTGAGAAGCGAAGGAATCCCAGTCAGTGGAAGCCCCAGAAAAGGTCCGGTGAAAAATAACCCACGTATAATTTTCTTTGGGTGGTATTCAGTGATTTTGGAAGGTTTGGAGTAGATAGGACCAGCCATTCTCAAGTTAAGTGAATGTACAGACATACACTTAATTTTATATATAGCGATAAGGCCAGGAATCTAGGTCCAAATATCCTTTCGTTTATGCTTTTTCCGTATGGATTGCTTTAGCTTTAAAAATATGATTTTTGTCAGGTCCAGTAACCCATTTATTCACAGAATCATAGAAATTAGTGCTAGAGGGGACCTCAGACGGTCATCTATTCCAACCCCGGTGTTCAAGGCAGGATCATCCATGATTATCTTGATCTTATAGTAATTTTTTTTTTTGGAAGAATTTATGGTATAAGAACAGGAATGTTGATTTTCCCCTTCCCCTTTTGTGTGGAAATGTTTCATAGGGAGAAAAGTATAACGTTTATATGTAACGGCTGCAAATCTAAGTCCAAACCTTACTCACTGTCCCCATACAAGCAGTCTATTGATTTTGGTGGTATAACTTGTATGAGTAATGTGAGCAGAATTTGGCCCCTACTCACTAATAGCAATATTCTGGCTCGGGCCAGAAGACAGAAGTAATAGACCCAAAACAAACAAACATACTGTAAAAAGGCATCATTAATGGAACATTCAGTCCAGGTTGAAGACTGCATTGTACCTATTGATTTCGGTACATAACGAGCCTCCTTACACTAGGGATGAATAAACATGTGGACAACATATTCCGAGTTTTCAGAGAATCTGGATGAAATCAGTGTTTATTTTATTGTATAAAGCAAATCAACATCAGGCTTTCATTGCATTTCTCCTAGACTCCTACAATGCGAGGCTTTTGCTTTGTCATATCTGCAACAGTGCCAGAGTAGGCACCGTCAATTTACAGGTAGTCACAGATCGGCTAATGCCTGCCTACAGCACCTGCCAGATTTTGATTTTAGATATTGAACGAACTCCTGGAGATTTACTTAAAGTCTCCGAATATCAAGTTTCAGAGATTTCCCCATCTATTTTACAGCACATCAACCTTAAGCTAACAGTATCATCTTTTCAATTTAAAACTCTGTTACTCTGTTACAGTTTTAAATTGATAGATTTCCCGCCCCCCACCTCCCCCAAAGGTCATAGCTTTCTAGGAAGAAATGTAAGTAACCAGAACTGCGTTGCAATAGTTTAACAGAAATTTTTCCGAGCATTTTAAAAGGATGGTCTGGAAGGATGAGGTAAGAGGGTGTTGTTCCAAATTCAGCTGTAGCCAACAGATGGTGTAACAAATACAGCATACACACAGACTGATAACAGGAAGGAAAATATGAATAATGGAAAGAGAAAGTATACAAATATCATGTAAGGCTTTCAAAGGAAGGACCTAATTCAGCTAAACACTTAAACACAATCTTCGATCCCATTAAATTCAAAGCACATGCTTAGAATTTAGGAATGTGTTGAGATGATTTATGGAACCAGGGCTCAACAACACCTTGTACATTTTATGGCTCTAATGGGCAAAATTATTCAATTTATATAAAACACTGGCTACAATTTTGCTATCATTATGGGAAAGCTGCACTGTGAAATGGTTGATTTGAGTGTGAATGAAAAAACTATAATATGTGAATGAAAAACCAGTAATATATTGTACTATTACTCTGTCCATCTGCCTGTCTTTATTTCACACATCATTCATCACCATAATACTGAATCACCTCCGTAATTGCCAGCTTTTCCATAAACCAGAATTCAGCTTAGGGAGTTCCAGAGACAACGCATCGAAGAACGTTAAAAGTTGTCAGAGTCTATTGGAAGGTCTACGGCATTCTGAATACTGGGCGGTGCAATCTGTCTCTAGTGAAATCCAGTGGGAATTTTGCCATTGATTTCAATGCGGTCAAAATTTAACCCAGCTGATGTATTTATAAAATGCTTAGGATAATATTGGAAAGATTTAAACAAACACACATCAATCTTTCCATTAAACATAAAGTATAAATGTAAAAATATATATAAAATGGCCTTTCAATACTATTCCAAACATAACTAAACAGCAGAAGCAATGATGTCATATCGTTCTTAGAATATCATCCAGCAGCCCTAGACTTTCACATAGATCTACTTCTGTCTGAGGATCTTAGAGGGCTATAGAAAGTTTAACAGACTTATAAGACCCCTGTCAAATCGGGGAATATATGGATCCCTTCCTGCAAGAGGGGAATAGTGCAGTATAAAGAAGATGTGACCTGGCTGTGATGATGATGTAAAGCTGTGGCAGAAAGGGCCAGAAAGAACCCTCTCAGTCCAGTGTCTTAGCCACAAGACCATCCAGATTATATCCCGTAGGAGGAAATTACAATCATGTTAACTACTTTTCTGATTCTGTTGCAGATGTATTGTGAGAGGTTTATATGTATCCTGAGAATACTTGGAACCACACTCTTTGGGGTCTCCCTCCTGCTTGGAATCACAGCTGCTTACATTGTTGGCTACCAGTTTATCCAAACAGACAATTACTATTTCTCTTTTGGACTTTATGGTGCTATTCTAGCATCCCATCTCATCATCCAAAGCCTGTTTGCCTTTTTAGAACACAGGAAAATGAAAAGATCACTAGAGACTCCAATCAAGTTGAACAAAACAGTTGCCCTTTGTATTGCTGCCTATCAAGAGGATCCTGACTATTTAAGAAAATGTTTACTTTCAGTAAAAAGGTTGACCTACCCGGGAATTAAAGTTATCATGGTCATTGATGGGAATTCAGAAGATGATATTTACATGATGGATATTTTTAGTGAAATCATGGGCAGGGATAATTCTGCCACCTACATATGGAGGAATAACTTTCATGAAAGAGGCCCAGGTGAGACTGAGGAATCGCATAAAGAGAGCATGCAACATGTAACTCAGCTGGTCCTCGCCAACAAAAGTGTTTGCATCATGCAGAAATGGGGTGGAAAAAGAGAAGTCATGTACACAGCATTCAAAGCACTCGGGAGAAGTGTGGATTACGTACAGGTAGGTATGAAAGCACAAGAGCAATGCCAATTCAAACATGCCTTGAAATAAAGTGGCTTTTATATATGCTCTAGCCCATCCTAGTCCCAATGAAAACAGTGCTTCTTTCAGCCTTATTTGGAAACAGTATGACCGTTGAAAGCATATTTTGAAACGTTTTTAAATGGCTACACTATCTGTGAATATGCTAAATCCATGTGCTGCTGTTAGTAGAGAAGTCTGAGGGATTTTCTGAAGCTTACAGCCCTATTCCCTTATCAAAATGGTTCCATTTCTAAAAAGCCCTACTTTCGCAGATGCCTGCTTTGCCAGTGTAAGTCAAGATCAGAGGTAATTTTTCATTCTCAGATAAGCTCAGAGGCCCTGTGTGCAAACATGTAATAATCTATAAGGTGGTTCTAGAGGAATATCTCAAAGGACAGACAGACTCAGTAGGGAAAAAACCAGACATTTTAAAATCTTCTAAGCTTTTTAGGACCATTCAGTAAAGGGTTCAGAATTAAGTTCTTAAAAGAGAAATTATCCAGCTAGGAGGAGCATTCACTTTGTTGGCTACAGCTGCATTACCTCACTCACGAATTTGGCCCTTAGAGCCTTTATGACTCTGTTCACTTAAGAATGAATTAAGCTGGGCCCACTCTCCCTACTTCCAAAGTGGCAGATTTCTTTCCAGCTGTCCTGGATCCTGTAAAAGTCTTTTGTCTGTTTTGGCCCTGATTTGCAGTCCCTACATATGCAAGTACTCCTTTCTCCTGGAAATAGGCCTACTGTCTTCAGTCAGAAAATGCTACTTACGTAAGTAATGTTAGTAGGATCAGGCCATTTGTATGGACACTAAAGATCACCAGTGATTTAAACTCAATTTGCAGATTCTGAGAAGCTGGGAGGATTATCAGGGTTTTAGAGGTCCTCCCTCTTTATCCTTGTGGACTTCAAAGTCAGCTGCCTTGAGCTTTATCTTTAAGGATCCTCTTTTGATGGTCAGTCTGCTTCCTGCCAGAGCTTCTCTCCTGGGCTGTCAGAAGTTCCGTGTTCTAATCACTCAGTCTTTCTTGGCACATTTACATGTGCAATTAATGTGAATGAATATACTTCTGCTCAATTTGAGCTGGAGTAAACTAATCCTGATGTCACTGTCTACATGTGAATTTAAGTGCAGTAACTTACTGTGTTGCTGGATACCACTTGTATCTGACAAGACTATTCGGCAGCACAGTAAATTAGTCTACTATACTGTAGTTGCCATGCATGTGTAGACAGTGAAGCTTTACTGCACAGCAAATTAGTTTTCTACTCAGTAAAGTGTCTCATGTAGATGTGCCGTTTGACTACTGCAGAATCATACGCCGATAGAAGCGTGCAAGATTTGAACATCTTGTATCTAAGGCTATGCAAAAAGGTCACCATTGTGGCTGAATAAATACAGAAGGGTCTTCAAAGGCAGGAGAATCAATCACCACTACTGGAGAGTGCAGGAAATAAGTCTTTTATCAGGATATGATTGGTTCTTATTTCATTAATAGGGCAGAGATTTTTTTTTTAATCTCTCTTGCCTGTCCTGCTAGAAAACAGATTGGTGTCTTCCCAAAACCTATGGATTCAATTTTCCACTGTCCTGCACCTTGTATCAGATAATGAGCGTGCAAGGTGAGTGTAAAATTACTGTTACTGTCATCTGAGAGCAACTTGCACTCATTTTACATGTCCATAGCTACAGAAACAGCAAGGCAACAAGAAGTCAGACCCATCCCATCTCCCCTATTTTCCTCAATCCTTTGTATCTGATCAGGAGAGCTGTTTTAAAAGTGGTTCTGCTAAGGGAATGGTAGCCAAAAAACAGCAGTGCTTTCATTCCATAGAGATACTTCCAGCCTTGACAGCTTTGTTAGGTGTAGTGTGTACCTAAGTGTGACTAAGAGGGGCACTTGACCATCTCATAGCTTCTTCACGAAAGGCCTGGTGAATGCCCCAGAAACTCAGTGGTGGCAGTGATCCCTCACAGTTGAAGATGATGACTCCCACAGGTCAAGCTGGAGTTGTAGATGAGTCCATTGATGGCTAAGGTGGCCTGTCCTAGAGCTGCAGGCTCTTAGGCAAACACAGCTGGTAGTCATTAAAGGGAGGGTCAGACGGCAGATTTCTCAATCTTGTTTCCTTTCCTTCCATTTCTATCATTTTTCTGCCTCCAGAGTGAGATGGTTTTCCTCAAAGTAAGATGTACATTCTCTCACAAGGTGCTGCCATGTAGTCCTGTCCCAGGCTAGTTTTTCCCAATTCGTGGCGTCAGTGCCATGATTCTTAAAGTTTGCCTTCATGGTGTCTTTGAAGCATTTCCTTTGGCCCCCACAGCTAAGTACAGACAGTCAAAAGCCCAAGGCTGAATTGATTCAGTCTTTGCAGGTTAATCTAAGATGCACAGATTAAACTGAGAAACAACTGGACACAGATTTACCTTTGATTCAGAAAATGCAGCCACATTCTTGCAGTGATTCAGGCCAGTAGCCAGGGGGCACTAGACCACAGCTCTCTGACACTTCCTCTTCTTCCTGACTCCCACGTCTCTGAGATTTGCAGTCTAGCATCACAACAGCAGGGCTCTGAAGGGTTGCTCATCACTTCCTCTTCCTGCTTCCTGGTGCCTCTGGGATTTGTAGTCCACAGTTGCAGCCAGCAGTAACTTTCAGTAAGTTTAGCAGGGTAGGGCAGCTCTGTATTCAGGGGAAACGGGGTTTAATGCTGCCTCCCTGGCCTCAGACCACAGCCAAGGTTTGCCATGGGGCAGGGAGGAGCGGGGACAGTCCCTGCCAGTCCCCATCCTCCAAACTTACTGTGCTGGAGCAGACAGCCCAGCCCAGCCCAGCCCAGCCTAGGACTGGAAAGCATGGCGGGACACTGGGGGACTCTGTTTTAACTTGAATGAGGAAGGGGGTCTGGGACAGAAGTTTCATAAACCAGTTTGACTCATATCAGTTAAGTCTGATGCTACATTCAACCAGGTTTATCTTAAACCAGTTTCAGCCATTTTGAAACTGGTTTATGTGCACTGAGTTTCTGTTCTGTTACAGGGTTAAACCAGTTTCTGATCACTTCAACTGGTTTATATGTAACTTCTGTCCCTAGCCCATGTTTTCTTTGCCCCAGAAACTAAGGCTACTGTAAATCAGACACCAAAGTCTATTAAAGACCAATGCAGTCAGCTAAGGCAGGCCTTGCATTAGAGAGAGGAGATCTCTGGACAAAGGTTATAGTATGGACCCCTCCCTTCTCTACCCACACACTGTATTAACTTTGCCTGATGGGGCCTCCTTGACCTGTGATCCCAGGGAATTCCCTTGGTGGCTCACCCCTAAAAATGTAACCTCTGAACTAAGGTCACATAAACACTATAAATGAAGTTGTGTCTCAGTGGACCAGGGTCGATATGGTTGTACCCACAATACAGTCAAAGCAAGGTCTATTTTGCAATTGTGGGCCAAGACGTTTCCAAAATGGCTAGTGATTCAAAGTGACTTTTTTTTTACAAGTGCCCAACGGGTGATACTTCAGAATGAAACAGATTTTCAGAAAGTGTTGAGATTAATCCTCTGAAGATCAGACCCGCCCCACTTTAAGATCACAGCAGGCACCCCCAAAATGAGCTATACACAATCACTAGTAATTTTTGAGATACTGGCCTTACAGCCCCTAAAACGTAGCTATGTCCCTTCTGTATTGCCAAACAGAATCAATAGGTTGGTCACGCGTGTGGACATACCCACTGTAACTTCATCCCTCATGCAGCTGTATTTGTATTTAAAGAATCTGGGTGTCACTTTTGTAATATTCTGTGATGCTGTGGAAGGACTTTGATGTCACTCATATCCTTACATGAAAATACAACCTGCTGATTACCAGGATATATTAGACCAGTCCATTTCTTGCTCTTATTTATTACTTGAATATGGTCAGGAGATACAAGGGAGGCACTGATCCAGGCTGGTAGACAAGGAAGGGAATTCTAGTACTAACCTTGGGTCCTATAAGTTGTTAAATGCTTGAAATAAATGGGATCCAGGGGTGCTTAGCACCTTCTAGGCTATATTTATTTTGGTTGGGAAGCTCCCTTTAACACTCTTTCTCTCCTCCCCTCCCTTCTATCCCCTCTATGTAATAAACACTATTCACCTGCAAAGGACTTGCCTTGACAGCAGTTAAGCCTTGTCCCAAACTATGCAGCTAATTTAGCAAGTGTAGTTTCCTTGCTTGAATCTTGTCCAAAAGCCTTATTTTTAGCTCCCAGCCTAACAGCTCTACTCTGTACTCACTCGTACCCTCATATCTTTATCCTACAACTGATTGTGGATGCTTCAGGTGAGTAGTTAGGGTGGTTAGAAGGGTAATAGTCATGTTCATGGACCCAAAGACTAGGATGCCTATACAGAAGTATCACTGGAATTTAATGGATACTCTGCTCATCCCTAGTAGTTTAGATGTTACACTGCTGAGGCCCCACCTAGTCAAAGGACAGTTTCCACTACAATGCAATTCCACTTACCTAAAGGCTGCAGATGACAGATTAACAGGACAGTAGTGTGGGAGAATTCAACACCAAGTAAATGAGAGAGATGCCAGATTATTTTAGGCAGGTTGCATGCAGTCCAGGGCCTCAGTCTCAGAATACAACTCAACTGCACTTCAAATCAACCAGCCTGTCTGCATGCTCCTCCTACTCTCAAAGGATATAACCTGTCCTACTGCACACAGTGTTTAGTTAATTGGTTTTATATGGCATTGGAGGAAAATTTCACGTGGTTTGAATGCCTGGGTATGTCATCTCTTTCTGCACCGCTATCTCAGAGTGCTATGCTGCATGACCCACTGCCTCTGGCCTCACTTCCATTCTTTATACTAACATTCACGAAAATGAAAGGTATATATCAAATCTCTGCACTGCTACTAACATACAATGTCACTAAAGTTTAAAACTGATTTGTTCTGGAATCAAAATATGTGTTTTTTATGAATTGCTAAACTCTTCTGTAAGCAAAAATAAAGGTTTCTTCTGTTTTTTTTTTAGAAGCATCCATAGGTTAACTCCTCACCCATTCTTCCTCATGAATGTGACAGACATCACATCCAGTTAGTTTACCTATGTCAGCAGGACACCCACAAAAGTTGTGGTTTTCTGTCTAAGATTCTTAGTGCTCATCTAAGTGAACACATCTCTTGTTCATATAAGCAAATCTGCTGTGCCAATAAAATAAATACAGCTGATATAGAAAATAGAAGGTTCTTTGTGAAGAGACTGCGGATGAAAGTTCTGTTTCATTCAGTGCTACGCCCAGTTGCCTGCTACAAATGGCCTTTTAAATGAAGTAACAAAACAAATTCCAAACAGACATTTAATTGCATTCAGCATTCTACGTACACTGAGTTGCTAAAATCATTCTTTTCTTAAATATTTTCCAATCTCATTTGTTTCCTGTGTTGCATTACTTATAGGTTTGTGATTCAGACACAATGCTTGATCCAGCATCCTCGGTGGAAATGGTGAAAGTTTTAGAGGAAGACCCAATGGTTGGAGGAGTTGGCGGTGACGTGCAGGTGAATACAGTGATCTTCAGATTAATTAAGGGGCACTAGCAGTAAATATCATTACAACAAATGTTTTCTTGCATTTGAATGACTGTAGCACCGAGCAGTCTTTGGCAATGTTCATGAATCCTGCTGCTTTATGTAAACCTTTTATGACAGCCACTACTATAGGATCTGGGCAGCTCTGTGCTGTAGTTAAGTCTCATAACACCCATACAAGATAGGGTAAGGGTATTATTCGCATTTACAGGTGGGAATCCAATACTCTGCATAGTCCTTATACACTATTTATTTATTTTGGCAATTCTGTCAGATGGGAAAATCACTGAAGGGAATTTCACTTTAGTTGGTGTAGATATGTCTATTTTATGTCCCAAGAGCCATCAGGGAGGGGGCACCCGTGGGCACAGCCCACCCACTCACCCTCTTCCACTCTCAGGAGTCAATCATAGGAAAGTAGATGTGAAGCTGTCCCAAAGACACCACCGGGGTCATTTTTAATATCTCTGGAGTGCTTGAAAGTAGCCTTGTATAGTAGCTTCATTGCTGCATTTCTGGGTTTGGACTCATGGAGACAGGAGTGTGTAGGTGGGGCATTCCTAAGAACACCCCTTCCAGTGAGTGCCAGGGACATGGTGTAGATATTCCCTCTTTCTTTAGATTTTAAGTGGTGCATTTGCTTTGTAATTGCAGCAGAGAGGTGTTTCTTTCATTCAGAACAATGGCATCTGTTACAAAAATCATAAAGATAAATGCATCTCTTGTATTGGTGTAAGTTTTATCCCTTCCACTTTAGTAGACTTTTACCATGGAGTAAAAAATGAAACAGCCAGCTAGGTTGGCCAGTGGCCAAACAGCTAACAACTGCCTCCCTATGTGAGCTGTTTTCCAGTTTCCCTGCTCTTGCAGTCTGAACGGCACAAGCCAGGCACAGCGTTTGCTCTACATATATGAACAGAGGAGGTGGCAGACAGTGTGAAATCAGATAGGGAGGTGAATGGTCAAAGGTTCTGTAGACAGGAAAGTTTCTGCAAAATCATAGAACTATAAAGCTGGAGAGATCTCAAAGGTCAACTGGTTCAAACCCCAGCAGGCAGGTTTTATTGTACCAAGGCATGTGTCAGGGGTGGTCTGTCCAGGATCCTCTTAAAAACCTCTAGTGATGACTTCTGCAAGCAAGGAAGGATTCCTTAGTAGTCTCCTTAGGCAGCCTGTTCCAATATCTAGATGCTTGGATATTTCATTTTTCTTTCCTGATGTCTAATAACCCAAATCTTCCTACCTACCCTCAGTGGCTAAATAAAGATTTGTTCACTATCCATTTTAAGTCAATCTTACAATGATTAGAAAATGTTATCATGTCACTCCTTAAAATCTCTTTTCTCCAGACTAAACACTCCCTGCTCCTTCAACCTCACCTTACATGATTTGCTTTCCAGAAGCCCAGTCATCATCATTGCCTTCTTTGAATCATCCCCAATTCTTCCTCAGGCTCTCCAATATGGCTTTCCTGAAAGAAAATAGGGTAACGAGGACTCTGCTGAGGGGTGCTCCTCTCTCCTATGCTCTGCCAAGGAATCTCCTGCAAAATAAGTTTGAGGTGGGATGAGCACTCCCAAATTCTGATTATAGAAGTTCCCACCCCTGCTACTTTCTAGCAGTAAATAAAAATGAAAGGAAGATGCTTGCACTTTGGGGAGCTGAGCCTGCCAAAGTGACTGGATACAATGCAGCAGAGAGTGGGCGCATCTGTACAAGATGTTTACTGCACAGTAGACTATTAAGCTGCACATTGCACATCTCCGGCATCTACATGTGAACCCCTATTAGGCTGAAGTAAACTAATTTACTTCACAGCAGGATAGTATTTGCAAATACAATCCTGCTGTGGAATAAACAACTCGGCACCAGTGCATATGTAGATGCTGCCCCGGCTGGCAAGGGCACAAGGGTGCTGACAGCTAGCCCCATGATGAACCATCCTCATGGCCCAGGCAGCCTATCTGCAAGACTTTGAACCAGGGGAAGCAGTCCCTGCACTGGCAGGATGACTCCCCCCCCCAAACCTCCTGCCAACTGGGGCTGCTCCAACCCAGCTCAACGTGCTCCCAGGTGCATGTTCAAGCAGCAGTAAACTCTAGAGTTTATTATGTTGCATTAATTGCACATGTAGACATGCCCAGTGGGTACATCTACATGAGACACTTTACTGCACAGTAGAGCTAATTACTGTGTAGTAAGTGTCCACGTCTACATGTGCAGATGCTTACCGTGCAATAATTGGCTCTAATCATGAGTAAATTTGCTACCTGCAAATGCAAATAGCAAATTTACTCAAGATTACTTACTGTGCAGTAGTGCAAGTGTAGACACCTGACTGGGAGCAATATATGCTCCTGGTCAGCTGGGCAGCAGGGGATGGGAGATTGCTCTCTGCCCTCAGGAGCTGCCTGCTGCCAGGGCAGGCTCCACCACTGGAGCCTGAGCAGGGGAAATGTCCCTCTGCTCTGGCAGCAAGGAGCTCCCAGCCCCTGCTCCATGGTTGCTGGGAGATCCCAACCCCTGAAGCTGGCACTGGGAAAGAAAGATCTCCCAGTCCAGGGGTTGGGCTAGGAGAGAAGGACATTGCAGAGTAGGGGCTGGGAGCTCCCTGCTGCCAGGGCAGGGGGCCATTGTCCTCACCTGAGATCTGGTGATGGAGCCCACCTTGGCAGCAGGCAGCTCCTGGGGGCAGGGCGCAATGTCCCAGCCCCACCAGGAGCCTCCTTGCCTCTGGGTTAGCACCCAGCAGGAACCTAGAGCTCCCCTTGGGTGCTGCAGGGACCCATTGCAGGGCTACAGGGAATAGAGGAAGTCTGCTGCTAGGAGCAGCAAGTCTGCTCCTGCATCTCTGCATGTGTAGACACATGCCTGGAAGATTTTACTCTTGAGTAGTTTACTCAAGAGTAAACTGCTCGAGATTATTTGCACATATAGACACACCCAGTGAGAACTAAGGATCAGATAGTGTCTGTTCCACTTCCTTTGTGCTGTTAAGGTATCATAGAGGGAGAAGAGTCTTGCTCATAACTTTCCTCGGGGGACAACCCTGACACAGGGAGAATCTGTGGATGTGCAGAGTTCATAGATTATAGATGTTAGGGTCGGAAGGGACCTCAATAGATCATCGAGTCTGACCCCCTGCATAGGCAGGAAAGAGTGTTGGGTCTAGATGACCCCAGCTAGATGCTCATCTAACCTCCTCTTGAAGACCCCCAGGGTAGGGGAGAGCACCACCTCCCTTGGGAGCCTGTTCCAGACCTTGACCACTCTAACTGTGAAGAGTGGTATAAACCACCACTTAAACCTCCCATTGTTGCTGCAACCTGTTCCTGAACCGGGAGAGAGAATCCAAAAACTATATCTAACACCTTGACAGACCCTCTGCTCTGCTACAGTTAGCAAAAACTGAATGTAGCAGCTGTTCGATCCCAGGAGTCTACTGGATTCCTTAAGCAGGAATAGGGAGAAAGAAAGAGAGAAAGACTTGATTAATGGGGCTGGAAGAAGATGATCAGTAAAAAATAAATAAATTATGAAGTGAGGGAAAGAACTGTTGTTTGAGGCAGGGGGGGAACAAATATTGATAGCACAAAAGCCACTGTAGTATTGAGCTTCCCAGCAGCGTTCTTCTGAAGAGGCATGACTTTGGTAGCATATCTTAACAAGCAGATAGTCAGTGGGGAAGCCTGGCACATGGAACAGCTCATTCAACTTGGTAGGAACTGTCTGTCCAGACCTGCCTGGCTTACTGATAATACTTGAGGCTCTTTATTAGCTGTGAGAAAGGAAATCTCTCCTCAGAATTTGCTGTCCTATATTTTGGCTACAACATACTATTTATGAATAATATATATAATGTGTATTTTAATTCAAAGGAGCTAATTTAAATTTTTTTATATACTTGCAGATTTTGAACAAATATGATTCCTGGATCAGCTTCCTCAGCAGCGTGAGATATTGGATGGCATTTAATATAGAAAGAGCCTGCCAGTCCTATTTTGGCTGTGTACAATGCATCAGTGGACCTTTGGGAATGTACAGAAACTCCTTGCTCCATGAATTTGTGGAAGATTGGTACAATCAAGAATTTATGGGCTCCCAATGCAGCTTTGGAGATGATAGACATCTAACTAACCGGGTGCTGAGTCTGGGCTATGCAACAAAGTACACAGCTAGATCCAAGTGCCTTACTGAAACACCTATAGAATATCTAAGGTGGTTGAATCAGCAGACCCGTTGGAGTAAATCATACTTCAGAGAGTGGCTGTATAATGCAATGTGGTTCCACAAGCATCATTTGTGGATGACTTACGAGGCTGTAATCACTGGATTCTTTCCTTTCTTCCTCATTGCCACAGTCATTCAGCTTTTCTACCGGGGAAAAATCTGGAACATTCTCCTTTTCTTGTTAATAGTTCAGTTTGTGGGCCTAGTAAAGTCTTCTTTTGCCAGCTGCCTAAGGGGGAACATTGTCATGGTGTTCATGTCACTCTACTCAGTGTTGTACATGTCAAGTTTACTTCCAGCGAAGATGTTTGCAATAGCCACAATAAATAAAGCAGGGTGGGGCACATCAGGAAGAAAAACCATTGTAGTCAACTTCATAGGACTCATTCCGGTGTCTGTTTGGTTTACAATCCTCCTAGGTGGTGTGATTTTCACTATATACAAGGAATCAAAAAAGCCATTTTCTGAGTCAACACAGAGAGTCCTCATCATTGGCACAATAGCCTATGCATGTTACTGGGTTTTTCTTTTGACTTTGTATTTGGTTCTGATCAACAAATGCGGCAGGCGGAAGAAAGAACAACACTATGACATGGTGCTTGATGTATGATGTTGCTGTGGAGCGTCACTCAGAAATTTTTTAAGTAACCCAAATGACCTTATAGTATTTGTGGCATCGAATTAATGTTGCCAAGGGAAATGGATCACTGCTGCTGGGACTGGAACATTTATGTTCCTATGGTTCATTTTCATCCTGCCAAAGCAAAAAAAAAAAAAAAAAAAATGTAATTTTTTTTTTTAAAGAAAAACAAAACCACAGATTCAACCTGTTTGCAAGAAAATGAGATAACTTCTTTGTTTATGCACTTTTTCTATTGTGCATATGCCTGACAGTGTTATGTTCTATATATACCTCACTGGTCATGCTTATGTGGGACAGAAAGGAAAGGAGTTTGGTGACTTAAGCAAAGGATCTTATAACCCCTTGCAACCTAATTTATGAACTACTTTTTGTAATAGTTTTATTTTATAGGAAGGGTCTTTTGTGTTAGGCTGCCAAATGTAATGCCAAAGGTAAATTTTAAGAGGCTATTGAATGAGCTGTATTTTTATATTATTGTGTGTGTATTTTTAAGCCAACTTTTTTTTTTTAAATTGCATATTTTATATTTTCTGTGTCTGCCAAAAACAATGCCTCCCCAGCATTTTGTTTTCTATCTTCTTTATGTAGGTTTTGGAAGAATTCGTACTTCTTTTCCTAAGAACTGCCCACAATGTGAAAATTTATGTTGATCTGATATTATTCACATGAGAAAGAATAAAATGTCTCTCTACCTTTTTTACAATGAATGGTTACTTCTGTGAAAAATATTTAAAATGTGCTTTTTGAACTTTTGACTTAATTTTATTAGAAAAGACCAACATCATTGACAGTTTTTTAATACAAACATATTTGTGTGCACAAAAAGGCCAAAGGGGTAGATAAGTGCAATTTTTTTTGGAGAACATTGTAAGAACAGTACAGTCCTGGCATTCAGTATACAATAAGCCTGGTCCTCATGCCATTGAAGTCAATGGCATGCATTTTTGATGGGGACAGGATTTGAACCAAAAACTTCTGATCCTGGGAATGCAGAGTAGTCAAAACTCCTATTGACTTTAATGAATGTCGTCAATGGCCTGCAACTCTTAGAATCAGGAAGATAGTATACATGTGGCAGAAATGCAAAACAAAATTTCACTGACATAAAGAAAGGGTCAACATTTTCAAAATCTGGGTGCCTAAAATAGAGCTTCCAACTGATGTTCCTCTAATCTGACCTCCTGTATAACAAATGCCATAAAATGTCACCCCTTACCTCTATACTGAATCCCATAATGCGGGTTTGACTAGAATATCTATCTTCCAGAAAAGTATCCAGTCTTGAATTGTGTCAAGTAATGGGAATCTACCACTTCCTTGGTATCTGCTGCCTAAACATTAAATTTTAGACCCTGGTTTTGCAAAGTGATGTTCAGGACCAAATTTTGCCGTCCTTAACCTGCCAAAGGAATGTGGCATTCAGCCTTAATACACTTTTATAAAGGTAAATGATAGAACATCAGCTCCATACAAATATATGCCCTTTTGGATTCTGGTATAAAAAGCACTGTGGTAAAGCAGAAATCAGCATGTGATATTTTAACAACCTAGAAGCATTTTCAGCTTCCTTTGAATCCAGACATGAATATTTTTCTGCTGTAGAATGAACTGCACACACCTACCTTACTTGTCTGATTATCTTGAGGTACATGGTTGCTTGAAAGTCATACTAATACTATGGTAATGATTGGAGAGTTGATACTCATTGGTTACAAAATAGAACAGTATTAAAAAATAAGTAAGAGAAACATTAAAAAGAAACTTGACTTTGCCTTTTACTATTTATGTTGTAAGTTAAAGCTTGGGTAACATTCAAATGTCAAATAAATCTTTTCATTCTATAAAAGATTGAATTAATTGCCTGTATTTATTCTAGCAATTTATTCAATGTACTTTCAGTATAGGTTGTATAGTATAATTTTTACTTTCGTAAATAAAATATTTTTGATAAGATTATGACTAATTCATGTGGTTTTTGATCATCACTTCTACAGATTAACCCTAGTAGTCCCCAACATTACAGCCACATACTGTACATTGAAATTTTGCAATCTGAAATTTAGCAGTCCTTGCAAATCTGATTAATTTTCTACCTACCTGCTGCTGCCCTTCCTTTGTACATGCCCCCACCCACTGCCACTCCTTGCCTGCCCGCTGCCACTCTCCCTCCACCACCTTTTCCCCACTGCTGTCCTTCCCCTGCCCACTGCCACCACTTCCCTATCTGCAGGGCCAGGGTCAGGGCTGTCCCGTGGGCAAGGCTGGGAGCACAGTGTGCGCTGTGCCCCAGGGAGTGAGCAGGGTTCAGCCCCATGTGAGCACATCAGGGGCAGCCCAGGGCCAGGCTGGATACAGTGAGTTGGTAGGCACATGCGTGCAGCCCAGATAAAAGTGTTTGGTGGTCTTGATTCAGCCTGTCAGCAATATTTTGCCCGCCCCTGAGCTTAGGGAGCCACAGTGGTAATATTGTTGAAAAAGCCCTCTTGCTTTGTATTGCTAATGTGCTTTGCTCTGGTCCTAAATCAGGCTTCTTTCAGAAGAAAAAGCAGGATTACGTAGCACAATTTTCTAACAGAGGGAAAAAAAAGGGGGCGGAGGGGGCAGACGTTTACTGCCAAAAATGTCTCAGTACACAAGCCCTTGTGAGTCAGTAATTTCTGCCTTTTATCCCTAGCAAGAAACAAAAGAAGGGTGGAGGACAAGGATTTGGGCCAAGCAGTTGAGATTCTGTATTGAGGAGATTGGGGTGAAAATAGGCAGCTTTGTTGATAGCAAAATTAAATTTTCTCTCACAATATTTTTTTTAAAACCCCACTGAGGAAGAACTTCCAGTTGTGACTCTTGATCCTATGCAAATGGGTCCTTGCACGTAGCATCCTAGTTACTGCAGGATTGTGGCTGATGTCTGCTTCCCTAAACTCTGTATATTTTATATTCATCCAAAATACAGGACCCAGTTCTCCTTGCCTTTCCATCTGAAATTCAGGACCCAGGTCTCCTTGCCATTGTGAGTCATACCCATACTTATGGGTATGGTTTCCCTACCAACCTGTCTGAGAGCCAAATCCTTAAAAAAAATTTGATTTAGTTACTACCAACTACCAAACTCAACAGGAGTTGTTATAGTTTTTTTTGTTGCCACTGTCATTGGAGGACTGATCCTGCAAGATGTTAAGCACCTCTACAAATTTCATTGAATTTAGGACATTTTAATACTGAGTAAGAGTATTCACACAGGATGTGGAGCGGGGGGAGGTGGCAGCAGCCAGATGTGGTGTGGGATGGTGGATGAAGGTGGTGGCCATCGCATGCGAGTTCACCCCCCTCCCACCCCCCGTGTCTGGCTGGCTGGGCAGCACCTATGCAGCCTGCAGAGGGGAGCAGCTGCTTTCACCCCCTCTCCCCCCCAGCCAGCCCTGCTCTTACAGGGGGGAAATGGCATGGGGTGGTAGGTGGCAGTGCTCCATCCCCACCCACCCGTGCATACCCCCTAGCCCTTTTCCACGTACCCCCAATTGACAACCCCTAATATAGGTCATTGATAACATAGTGCTTTTTTTTTTCCTAGCCAACTGTTTACCTCTAGCTCACATAGAGAGGGATTGAAAACTCCTACCATATGATGGCTATTCAAATACCTTCATTTATAGATTTAGTACAGATCCAGGACTAAACACCACTACCGATATTACTGGACACAGTGTTCCTTCCTGAGATCCCTTCCAATCCTATAATTTAATTACATCCTTTATTCATGTTATTAGCAAACAGGGACCCACTATGAAAGGAGAATGAACTGCCCCTTACAGTGACCCTTGTACTCAGTGTGCCTGCTACATCAGGATCCAAGTGTGTTATGGTGGGAAATGGAGGGAATCTTGCACAGCTGCTTTTTACGCTGTGCCGGTTGGGTGGATTTCATTTTCTGCAGCTGTCAGTTCAGCACCTTTCTCATTGTTTTTTGCTTATCGGATCAATCCTTATGTTATTAATTAAAGGAGTGGACAGCACTAACCCAGCTACAAATGCTGGAAAACAAGGTTCACATCTCTCCAGTAGCTTTGAAATCTTTTTTATCATGTAGGCTTCGTAGTACCTACAGCCACAAAAACTAAGCAAGCACAATAGATTAGAGAGAAGTTAAAGTTAGTGGGGAATGGTGGATGCTGTTTTCCAGGCATTTTTCTCTCTGCAATTGCTGTGGAAATAAAGTGTCAACAAAAACACATTCCCAAGCAGTACCCTGCTCCAGCATGTTAGAAAGCTGTAGAAAGTGCTAGCCTATAAGAATGTATTATGCATCAGCAATTCATCACCCAGCATCTTTCCTTTGTTGTATCTAGTTTCCTGATCAATCCTATGTCAAGACAGAACATAAATCATTATTACACCTGCATTTTTTACTGCTTATGACTTTTATTTGATTTGGATGTCAGTGTGCCATCAGGCAAGACCTGAGAAACTAGGAAGATCCAATCTCCAGGAGATGGGGCACCTGTGTCCTTTTTCTTCCCATGCATTTTTTGGAACTTAATTTGTTGCATCCAAATCAGCACAGCCAGCGAGGTGTAAAACTAAGGTCTTAGTCACTTGTTCTAATTCAAGATCATGTTTCATAAGACTAGGCAAGATGCCCTACACATATCCTAGTGTTTGTAATTAACCTTTTGCTTAATTGACTTGCCCCTGCCATCCCAATGGAACAGGATTCTTCATATACTCTTGTAAATTGTTAAGCCTCATGTATTATTATTAGGCAATAATATCAGACATGCATCACCCCAAATGAGGCCCCATTTCAGTGAGGACAAAGCAATCCCTTTATTTGTATAGTTTGCGAAACACCCCTAAATGGAAATATTTCATTGTTGATATTATATCCTCTTCACTAGGCAGAGTGCCTGGAGTACTCACAGGTGATATGTTGTCATCACTGGGGCTAATAAATAGATCCTCAGAATATTTGCCAGAGGCTTTGCAAAAACATGGTGTCCCCCAAGAGCTGCTCTGGGGTCCCAGTGGGTTCAGCGGGCAATTGCTGCAGTTCCAGCAATATGTTCTCCAAATCATCTGCCAACCTATTGCTCACAGTCTGAGCTCAGCATTAGGGTTGCATGAAAGAAATCCCTCCATGCTAGGAGCATCAATGAACTCCTCCTCAAATACCTTATTGCACAGCCTGACACAGGAGTATTTACAGTCATTTCATCATCTCTGCTACACATGTGTGGCAGAGCACCTTTGGTGCCTGCCACTTTAAGGGCCAGAGCAGGCAGCAGGGCAACTGCCAGGTGTAAGCCACCTGTGAGAAGCAGTCATGTGACCTCAAGAGGGCCCTGGGATTGGAGAAGGGGGCTTAGTAGCCTTAATTTTAGATCCAGGTGCTCAGGGCTGGAGCAGCAGTCTGCTGCTGGAAACCGGAAAGATCCCACCCAGCCGAGCAGCTGCTCAGGAACACCTTGGAGGTAAGGGCAGGATCTATAGGGATGGCAGGAGGCACTGGTCCTGGGTATGACCAAAAACTGCACCCTGCTGGTGGCCTGGTGGGACTCCCTGTGGTGGGGTAGTTCCCCAAAAATGCCAGGCTGGCTGCCTCCCCAGTGAAAAGAGGGTATGGGTGCCTTATGACCCCAGCCACCACAACTTAGTGGGAAGTAGAGCAGACAGTGGGGCCAGGCACGCCTAGTGAGAGGCACCTGAGTCCGTGGGGTGCAAGACCCCAAGGTCCCAGAATGGGGGAGGAGGGTTGGCCTCAGTGAGGGGGTGGTGGGTGCAAAGTAGGGTTGCAAGGTGTGACCTGAAGGACTGCACAAGAGTTGATCAGTGAAGGAGCCCCAGTGAGGGTAGTAAATCACTGCCCCAGTGAGAGGGCAGTGGAGTAGCCCAGCGAGGGGGCAGAGTAGAGTTGGGCCAAAGGCAGAGCTGGGTGTCAGTGAGAGGGCATGAGGATACCTGGGCAAGCAGAGCCAAAGGCAGAGGACGGCCAGTAGGGGGCCAGGGAAGTCAGTGGGTAGTTTGGAGCATGGTGTGGCAGCACAGTGTGACAATGAGCTCCAGGGGGGAGTAAGAGTCCCAAGTGAGACCCTGGAGCACAAGTCACGGTGTGAGGCCCTGTGCAATCTGGATGCCATCTGCAAGGGATGGGACATGGTATAGGGGAGGTCGGAGACTTGTGCAAACCCCTTGGCATTGGGGCATTTAACGGGTAGCCTCCCACTTATTACATCAGGTTTATCCCAACAAGTCATGGCAGGAAAGACAGGAAAGACTTCCCTAGACAAAGGGGCAGTCAGTATGGTGACCAGCCAGGAGTTGGCTCCTTCGTCACAACGAGTATTTATGCTTTGTGCCCCTTGTATGCTTCGGACACTGACAACTAGTCCAACATATCCCAGTAAGGCAAAACTCTGTGAAATGGATTGGTAGTTATGCTTCTTTTTGGTGCTTTAATTAAAGTTATACCTACTTACATTCTCCTTTTATATCTTTATGGGGAAATAGCTATGTTTTACAAGCCAGATGGAAGATCAACCAGAAGCCATGGTGAAACTGGAGTTTTTACTACATGTTACTAAGAAAGTACTTGGTACCAGATGGCTTTATCACACATGCAAGCGCCTCAGTGCCAGGTGCTTTGAAAAGTGCCTGACGCTGCAATGCTTGCAGTTGTTTAAGTGGCAAAGTGCACATCAGTATGAAGAAATGGCAGCAGTATGCTTTTTAACCAAAACACCTCCGAGGTACTTTAGTTCAAAAGCGCACTACTGCCATTTTCTTTGGGCTGATACGCATTTTGCTGTTCGTACAACTGTAAGCAGCACAGCACGCATCACCTTCTGTGCAAGCAGGCTTGATTAATCAAGTCTGCTCCAAAGTGATGGATCTCCAGCACATCTGAGGACTAAAAGGTACATGTATAAATGTCCATTGTGACTCACTAGGAAGAGAGAGAAAGGTGATGGATGAAGAACTGCTAGATTCCATCTAGTGGCTTCTCATGAATGTGCCCTGAAGTGCATGAGTGTGCTTCGGCTACATGGCAGGAGCGAGGGGAGCCCAGATGCACGTGGGGACCACCTTGCACTCAGACTCTGAATTTCAGGAGAGCTCCCGGGTACAGGCGTGAAAGCTACCAGGGAGCAAAATCAAGGTTGTATTGTAAAAACTGGCTGGTGGTTCTACGCTTGAGGGCATTCAGCATGTGCCATAAATATGGGTATAGACATGCCCTTAAATGTTGACAGAAAACCAGGCCTGGAAACTATCAAATATTTCAGCATTCTAAAATAAATGCATAGGGACTTCCTCCGGGCTCAGTACTGTTTTATTTAGATGTGAGATTAGAGGAATCTGAAAGCATCTGTCAGTTAGCTGAGATTTAATACCTATTAAATCTCTCAGACTTGAATGTAAAAGATGACTGGGCCTGAATAGCCTGCCAAGACTGGCGCTGAAATAGAAAAGCTGCCTACAACCCCACTTTGCTGAGATCTCAGGACCGGGCACTGCAGTCCACAAAGTGGGAAAGGAGAGGGTGGAGGACAACTCTACAAAATATAAGAGTATGTGGGGTAAGGTATCAGTACTTAGGTCCATTTACATTACAGAATATCACGTGTCATCAGATGGCTGTAATATGGCTTGAAGTTTCCTGTTTGCATGAGATAAACCATAACAATTACAGCATTGAGGCATTACTATATCTTAGCATATTAGCATGTAGACACCCTCCTACATCGAAGGGTTCAATCTGGCACTTTCATTGCTCTCCACCAAACTTCTGAGGAATGTACTTAAAGCCCTGTATACATGGAAAAATGTATTCAGAGTAAGCTAAGGGGTAACTACTTACGGTAGTTAAATTATATATAACTACCATATAACTATTTCTAGTTAGTTATAAATACCAGTAAAATCCCCTGGGTAGACATCTCTATTCTGTTAGGAGTGCTATTTTTGGTTATGTTATCTGGGAAGAGGCTTAAGGCATTTTAATTCAGGAATAAGAGTATCCATGGGTTCTAAAGGTATATCTAGGTTTGTATTATTTTATCAGTATAAATGGTATATCTTTCTCCTTATAGACAAGCCCTGTGTGTCATTTTCAACTGCCACAGAAAAACTGCCCACATACTGCAAAGCACAGTCTTCGGGCACTTACACACATGCCGCAAGTCTGCTCTGATGCACTGGAAATCCAGCGTGTCAGAGCAGACTCTCAAGCATGTAGAACCAGAACCAGTATAAATTTCTGAAGAAGCACACTATAAATATCTTCCCAAATAAATTAATGTATTTATAAAAGCTTTTCTTTTTGCCCTTTTTGACCTTGCTAGTTTTAATTTAACACCAAACAACTTTATTATTTGTTGAGGCTATCTCATTCATTCTTTTACTGATAATTTACTCCAGTGCTGCAATTTTTCCTTCATTTATATTCTGTGAAACATTTGCCATAGATGCTGTGCGTGTAATTATGAGCAATTCCGACAATTATTTAATTATCTTGAGTTCCCCCAAAATACTTTGGAAAAAATGCATTCCAAAATAACATAGGACTAATCCTATGATAGACTAACAAGACTATTTCTATTAAAGAGCCTCTGTTACTCTTGTGTATGGACCTGGATTAGGCTTCAGAACACAGAATTATAGAAAAAGTAAGGCTGGAAGGTCAGGAGGTCATCTAGTCCAACCCCCTATTCAAGGCAGGAACTTTCTATAACCATACTAGATAGGTATTTGTCTAAGCCAGGGGTTTTCAACCTTTTTTAATAATTGTACCCCCCATGCTCCCCTTTTTAGTAAGTGTACCCCATGGGGGGGTGAGTGGTGGAGTGGCAGCAGCGCAGCTCCTGTGTGGCCCTGCTCTCGCCCCACTCTGGCACTGCTCCTGTGAGGCAGCAGCACAAGGTGGTGGTACTGTGTCCCTGCCCGCCAGGGGTACACGTACCTGCAGTTGACAACCCCTGGTCTAACCTATTCTTAAAAATTTCATGAACAACCCTCTTGCACAACACCCAAAACACCCCTGGTGGATGTCAAAGAAGGCGTTACAAGGGATAGATCATTGTAGATACACCTTCTTCATATCCTTTCCCTCTAAAGCATTCACTCCTGCCACTGTTGGAGACTAATGGACCGTTAGTCTGACACAGTGTGGTATGATGTTCTTATGGCCTTACACCTCAACTTGGAATGAGGACACTAGCAATGCCTTGCTGCTTCAAGGATAGGAAGTCATAGTTAAAATGCTCCAGATATCTAAGATCCTCCATTTTGTAGAGTGGGATTTTTGTACTTTAGAGGGCAGAACACAGCCTCTTTCTCTGGGTTGGTTTATCTCTGTAGACATTGGCTGTGTTTACATGACATGTTGACTGTGCAGTAGCGTTGTGTGGTACCAACTGTGACTACTGAGCAGTAGCATCATGAAAAAGACTTTGCTCAGCACTACTGTGTAGTAACTCAGGTTACTGCCCAGTCATTTAGTACTTGTTTATGTAAGTACTACATTACTGCACACTAACAACTGTGCATTCAGTGTCTCATGTAAACAGTCTCCGAGTAGGAGGCAACATGGAGGCCTATTGTTGTCCTTGCTCTGTTGCTCTCCTCCATTATTGTTCAGTTTTGTCCCCTCCATCTTTGGGTTGGTTGGCACTTGACAAGCACTCACGGAGCTGTTCATCTTACTGGGACTACAACTTCATGATCTCTGAATTCAAGAAGGAAATGAGAAGATCCTTTCTCTCCCTTTGTTCTTCCACGCCCTGACTCCTATTTAGCCCTCTGTCTTTATTGTGAGACTATGACTATTTGAACCTTTCATATGAGCTCTTCTTCAGAAGAGCCTTCATTACTGCTCCCAGGCACTTGAACTATTAGACTATGAGGAAAGAGGTCAAACACAAAATAAAAGGCAGTTACCAAAACACAGCTTGTTTGTGGTAGTTCAGAAGAGCCTTTCCTCCTTGATCCAGCTGCATCACTCAGCAACTGGAAATCTGGATTGTTTTGTTATTAAACCTTATTTACAGGTTGGGGGAGGGGGTTGTTTATCTGGAAACTAGAACAGATTATTCTCTTAATATCGTGTTCCGGTTATGGAGGGCCAACAAGTCACTAAATGCATTCAAGATGCACATGTAATAGGTCAGCTGGGACACTAAGATAATAAAATAATTGCCTAAGTAAGGAATAAAGGCCCTTTACTTTACGTTCTTTAGGGAAAAAAAATTGTTCAATAAGAGTGTATTTAATGTGATTACTCTTGGTGGTAAATGCTGAATCAGCATTCTCTCTCTCTCTTATCTATATACAGTTTCTAGTAACCCGCATACCATATGATGACTCAGTCATTCTTTCATTCATTCATTCTTCTCATGCCAATGTTGGCACACACAGTGAAAAACTAGTATTTTCCATTTCTACTCCTGTCATGTGCTGCTGTAGAAGATTAAAAATATGTGAGAAATGTAGTCAAGCTATGTAGAATTCCTAGAGGGGCTCTGCTCCAAAGCCGTACAATTTATGCAGTAATTTCTCTCTTGCTGGTCCTTGTTCTTATAGTTTAGGTACAGCTATTGCTGTCAAAACACAAGCAGAGTCAGGAAAGTTACAGTTAACATTTGATGCTGCTACTGTATGGTACCAGTTTTCACAGAAACCTTCACAACTTGCAAAGCTGAGCTGAACTCCAGAGTCCAACATTTTGGAAACATTGTGCATATCTTTTAGCATAAATGAGCATCTCATTATTCTGAAAAGACTATCTGGTACTTAAATATCAATGTAGCCGTTTCTAATTTAATTTAGTACTTATAAAGTATGTGATGATCAAAGCTCCCTAGGCTAGATCTGGCCTATGGAGCCATGGCATCTGCCCTGTAGGGCCAGAAATTTGGTGGTGGGGTGAATGGTAGCAGCATTAATTGCCACAGCTGCTGTGGTCCCATGAGTTTTGACAGCCTAATCTACAGAGCAACTACAATAAGAGGCAGTACAACTGTCCCCATAAATGTGCTAAAGAGACCACCTCTAGCAGGGACAGAGTTATTCTGCTTTCATTTGAGAGGCAAGGATTTATTCTAAGTTATACAAGAGTTATTCTTCTCTCATGCTCATTCAGGGCTGTTTCACTCTGTTAAGACTTCAGGAAAGATACAAGTTTTGTGAAATGGGCTGAGCCCATCAAGCCATTTCACTTGTGACACCAAAGTCCCCATAATCTTCTACCTGAATATACAAAGCTTGCAAGCTGGGTATCACAGTGTGTTCTTTCATGCTTTGTACGTAGTGGTCACACTAGATCACTGACTTGCGACTTCTTGAGGTTGCCATATTGTTTTATAGAGCCTTAGGTTTAAGTAAAAAAATAGGTCTCAAATAAACCTCCAGCTAGACAGGATGGAAGTGTACCCAGTATAGCTGTTTGCCTGAATTTGCTTGAAACAATAGCCTTGGGAGGTGTGAATTGCCCTGTTCATTTCAATGGGTTGTTAGACTAGATGCTCAGTGATAATAAATTCTACATCCTGTTTACAATAGTTTCCAATAACCAAATCAAAAGCCTGGACAGCCCAAGGTTGCTTCTCCTTTATGTTGTCTGCCTATAGCACTACTAGGCACTACACAAGTTTTAAGCATGTTATAGCTCAGAGAGGTAGGTTAAAGTATGTGGAACAAAACACCGGAACACAGCAATAAAATACATAAGCCTGTGATTATATCCATAGTGTTGTTAGATAAACCAAATAAGTTTTACAGTGAGACATGGTTGCTGATTTTGCAACTTTGATTGAGGATGTAATAGGACACCAGTTACATACTAAAGGCTGTACTCACAGCTAGATTTTTTTTTAATGCATAGACAGAATATAGCGCAATACATGATCAGACCAGTAAAATCCTGCCAGAAATGTGCAGATGTTCCATAATTACATAGTCTTTTTGTCTTAGACTTGATTTTACCTCGTCAGTACAGAGGGATGGGCTAAATGATTGAGGTCCTTTCCTTTCCTTTCCTTTCCTTTCCTTTCCTTTCCTTTCCTTTCCTTTCCATGATTCTAGGATTATGCATTAAGGACTGATCCAAAGCCATTTGAAGTCAATGGAAAGATTCCCTCTGATTTCAAGGAGCACCAAAAACCATTCTCTCCCTGTACAACCCAGCTGTAGCTGTGATCAAAGGAAAAACAAGTTTGAGCTTACTTAATTTGAATACACGAAGCACCTTTTTGGTGTGGACACAGAACTTGGGAGCCCCTTCTGGAGGGGAACATTTAAAAAAGACAGTATCTATTATTATCTTCTAATTGTTACATGTGAAAGAGCCAAGCAGGTTCACATGCAGCAACACCCCCCTAGCCTTGGAGTACTTACTGATTGTCCCAAGCTGGAGACAGTCATTTACACACATTTACACATGCAGCTTGAATGAAAATTAACTCAAATGAACCCTGATTGTCCTGGGGGAAAAGTGTTGTCTTAGAGTACTTCACAGGTATTTCACACGTACTTCAAGTGAGACAATGAACTTGTACATCCATAAGATCCCAGAACAAAAGGTTTGTCCCCTGGAGAAATGAGATATCTCTTCTTAGCCTAGAAGAACTGAGGTGCTAGCTTGAAAACAAAAATTAGACTTTTGAAGGCAGTTGTGTGGATGACAGCCATGTATGGATGCAAAAAAATGGACCTTGAAAAAGAGAAATTAAGAGACTAGAAACCTCTGAAAGATAGCCTTATTGAAAAATAGAGAGAGCTCTATGGAGAGCAACCCCCCTGGCCCCAAGCCTCCCCCTCCTCCCCCTAATGATTGGGAATCAGAGAAGACTTGATGTGACAAAAGACCTTATCAGCACCATTAAGAGAAGAAAAGTAATATTTTGGATGTGTAATTACAGAAGGAGATTGCTTAGGAAGACAATCATTCAAGGAGGTGTGGAAGGAAGAGAAAAAAAGTGTAGATAAAGAACAAAGGGGAATGGATGGAACTGGAGGTCAAATCACACAAGAAAGGACAATAAAAAAAAAAAAAAAGATATCAGATGCACCCAAAGAACGTTGTTTGCTTATGTCCTTAGACCAACACAGTTACAACCTACAGCCCTATAACAAGAAAGGACAACTGTTGTGAGATCTGGGTTATCCTACTACAACCCTGAAACTAAATGGCATAATAATTCTCAGCAAGAAAGGGATTGGAGTAAAACTGATAAATTAGCTACTTAAAGTATAATCCACATTAATACCAACTGAGGGTATCTACAGTTTGTAGGTATCTAGACTTTATGATAAGCACATCTTGTGTTATTAATATTATTAATACTTGTGTGATGTGCTTTGGCTAAAATAAAACAAAACCACTGACCCAGACATAAATAAGAAATAGCCACAAATCACATGCAGGTGCTATTGTATTTGTTTGAAGTATATTGTCTCTAATTATTTACCCTTTTCCCCTCCACCCACACTTAGTGATGTTTTTTATTGTGTTGTAGGAGCATACTAGAGATGGTCATTCCTACTTGACTAGCTCACCTAAACAGCATCTGGGCAGATGAAAAATGAATAACTTTTTGAGACAAATAGATGAGAAAAAAACCCAGAGGTAGAACTTTTATGTAATTTCTTTTCATGAGCAGTTGTCAGAAGGAGATGAAATGTTCCTCTCCCTGCAGCAAATCACCAATATCCATAAACCAGCAATAACCCTTAACCTTAAAACAACCAAAACAGACCTTCTGTTCCTCTGATCGTTCCCTCTCTCAAGCATTCCAGCTCTTTCTAATCTCCCCAAACTGCTGTGCACTTTCCTGACAGTTTAAACCCTTCCCGACCTCTCTCCCATCAGACAGATGCTCTAGTAAAGCTCACTTAGCTCTGCACACCTGGGAAACTTTTGTTTAGAAAGAAAATGATTAGTATCTGTTTTCTTCCCCATATTCCCATGCACATAAGCAGTAGAACAGACACGTGTTCCTAGGAAATTCATGGATCCTTTGGGAACATGGTCTGTTCTCCTAGAATACTTCCCTTTTGTTTTCAACAGGTCTGATTCTGGTCCCCTACTCTGCTGTAAAAAAGAGGAGTAACATCTCAGCTGAAGTCAACTGAAGGTACTAGAAAGCTAGTGTGAACACACACCATTGTACTTCAGTCTGCCTTTCTGGTTTCAAACCTATTTGCATTACATCACAATCTCACAAGTTAGCAGGTTCTAATTTTCTAATTGCCTAATTTCAGTTTCCCCCTCCTGATCCTCTCCTGAATGATCTCAGATTCTCACCAGATTTCTATCTTCAAATACATCCCCTGCCACTCCCTGGGCCATATAGCAAAAGAAAACTGGCAACTTCAAGAGCAGTGA
The DNA here is from genome assembly GCF_030867095.1 of Alligator mississippiensis. NCBI lineage: Eukaryota > Metazoa > Chordata > Crocodylia > Alligatoridae > Alligator > Alligator mississippiensis. Next base: position 21,751,023 of record NC_081826.1, read on the forward strand.
CCACTCCCACCCACTCAGAGGTCACGCACATGTACGCTTTGATGTGGCTGACCTCTATTGAACTGGAGAAGGTTGCTCCTTCTGAACTCAGATTTCCCCTGGGGCAATGAATTATACTGATGGCTGACTACTGACAACTGACACCTACCCAAAGGAACCAGGCCTACTGTGCGAGTTAGCGCTTGAGCGGAAAGTTTAGCTGTGCCTATATTTCCTGAGAGTGTTTACATTTTGTTTAGAGACAACCATAAGCTACAGGTTTGGAAACTCAATCCACACTTCCCCTAAGTGTGAGGGTGTTTAGATTTCAAGGTCTAGCCTGGCTCTCTATGGAGACAGGGGCCACCTTTGAAGCCTGCACACAGATCCACCTTTGAAGCCTACACACAAACCTGCTTGGTAGGTGTGAAAGCCCAAGTCTGGGTTCTGAACTATCTATAATTTTAACAAAACACAGCTCTCTCTGCCTCCTTTGATCAATGGTTTGGTGCTTCCTTTCACACCATCTGGGGTATGCCTGCACCATCTTGTAAACACAGTCAATCCTCTCACTGTTACTAGGGAGTACACTACGTCACTGGAACCTTTACTGAGATTAATTGCAGAAAACCGTGCATTGATGAAACACTTTTAAAAACTGATTTTAAAATCATTTTGTTCTACATTTTAGTCTGATCATTTTTGTAATACCTCACACTTGTGAATCTGAAATGTCACAGAGTTTCAGATGCTAAAGCCAAACAGTTCTTCCATCCTGGCTGTAGTCTTGAACGTACTTAACACACAGGATTGCAGCAACAATTTTGTTGTGTGCTATTTAGGAATTACCCATAGAGAGAGAGAGTATGTGTGTGTGTGTGTGTGTGTGTGTGCTTTTCCTGCTCCCACCTGAAACACACATACACGCTACAGACATACCCCCGCCACACTCACGCACATGCACATGCACACGCACACGCACACGCACACTACTCTCCCTGCCCTTTCAGAGTTTTCAATTGCATTGTCAACATCCTTAATATCCTCAAGATTCTTACTCCAAGCCCAAACACTCCCCACTGAGCTGAATAGGTTTTGAATGTTGTTTCTTTTATTCCTTTTCTCTTTTCAGTGTAGAAAGCCCCAGCTTGTTTTGCAGGTGTTAACTGATAGGCATTAAATGATTGTATCAACTGCCCTGAGGACATGAATGTGCTAATTTTAAGCTCTATTATAAACAGCAGTTTGGGCAACTTTTGCAATTCAAACGACTACCTGGATGCATTTTATAAGGCTTCCAAAGTGCTGGTCATTATTTGCTTTCCTTGTAAATTGCTGCAAGTTTTTCACAATTTTTCATGGCTCTCTGATTCCAGGATAATGTCCATGCATATGTATGTCTATAAGCTTATTTTTAAAAAGCTGTACACTGCTGCCAACCTCAAGCGCTTGCAAATTAGGAGTAAATTCCCAGCAATCATTAGACTGATGTAAGAAATGCAAAGGGGGCTGGGGGAGGGGAACTGAGTTTTTGGCCTTCTACTTTCTGATGCATTAGGGTACTTTTTTCAAGCTTCTTTTCTGAAGTCATGGGGGCTAAAAACTAAAAAGAAAAGGCTCCAAGACAGTGCAATCAAGAGAATCCAGGAGTTGGGGATATACAGGAAACACCCACACATAAAAAGAATGATATGAGAATATATATCACAAGATTGGATTAGCAGATGTCTCTCCTCTGTTTTAACTACATTAATCTAAAGACAGTAGTATAACAATGATGTTATAGCCATGATGGCCCAGACATGATGTGAAAGGCAAGGAGTTCCTAGGGTGATATCTTTTATTGGACCAACTACATACTTGGAATAAAGTTAGACAAGCTTTTGAATGCAAGACATTCTTCCTCAGGTCATTCAAAAGCTTGTCTAACTTTATTCCAGCTATGTAGTTGGTCCAATAAAATACATCACCCTAAGAAATCCTTGCCTCTTGCCTAATCTAGAGAGAGATATACAAACCTGCATTAACTGGAGGAAACAGAATTTGCTTCCATAGTAGCTTTGCTAGGCTAGTTTACAACCAGATGAAAAGCTTTGCATGTTCTCCTCACTGAGGCCATCACACCACAAAGGCTGTGAACCTTCTTTAAAAAAAAAAAAAAAAAAGGAAAGGAAACTATCACAGTCCACATCCTCCCTTTGACTGATGATGCTAAACCAGTATTGTGGATGAGGTGAGGTGAAAAAGATTATAGGATTCCCCAGGAAGAAGGTTTGTTGGGAGGAGGAACGAAGAAGTGGGGCGGGGGGAGGGAGGAGGAGATTTAATCCAAGTCAACTCTGCATTAGCATCCCAGTTTCTTCTATAAAAGCCTAGATAGAAATTTACAGTGTGTCCCACACAGGTAGAGACCCAAGATATGTCTAAATTAGGCAGTGACCAAAATAACTGGTCAGGCTGCAGTCTGTAAGCCAGCGTTTCCACTGTAGTCCCTCTCCCAATCTTCAAACCTCCCTTGCAGACAGATCAAAATGGAAAGGGACAGCAATCATAGTCTGTGCCAGGGAAATGTTAAGGGACAAGCAAAGGTTGTGGGAAAAAAGGGAAAACTTTTTCTCTCTTCCGTGCCTTTGCCTTCCTTCAACTGGAACCGGGTGGGAGAAAAACCACTATTAATCTTCTTGTCACTCCTTCCCTTCTTTTTCCTAGTCAAATGTAGCTATTAGTCTGCTAGGTCCCAACCAACCACCCCAGAAACCCACACACACCACCACACCCTCATTTCCAATAGACTTCATTCACTTCTGTAAACATAGGCCCAAGTGTTTCGGAAAAATAACGAAGAATTTCCTTCATGTGGATGGATTACCTAGAAGCTGGTTGTTCGGGGCTACTCCCATCTCTAACTGCTGTGATTTTTACGCTGCAAGACATGTTCACGATTTACATTACTAAAGAAAAAACCCACTTTGTCTAAATAATCCATTTGATTCGTTTCTTTTCGTAGAAATATCTGACACCAGCTGCTTCTTTAGATCCTTCCCTGTCCTGAGAGTGTAAACATCTTCCTGGATTCGATTTGTCCAGTATCTTTCTCCCTCTCTCATTTAACTAAAAGTTTGACTTACCGATAACTGTATTTCCAGACAAAGAAAACATTAGCTTCTTAAAATACTCCTGCCAGTGAGCAGTGTGGAATATGGTGGGGTGATACATCAATACAATAAAGCCCTTGTGTCCTTAAACTCCCAGTCTCTTATTAGCCTGTCTCCTGGCCCATGAAAGTTATGTCCCCTTTTTAACAGTGAGCTGTCAGTATTTTTAAGAACTTCTCTCCTAAAATAACATGTAAATGTTTGCCTATCTGAATTTACAGGAAGACTGTAGGAAACCTTGTGGAAACACAAACATCAATGGATTCTGTCATGTGTTTTATGATGTCATGAGAATATTCACTGTTCTTTACTCAGGAGCAAGGGGAAGCTAAACCGTAGTTTTTCTTATAGCGTACCATTTGCTGAAATTATTTCTGAATTATTTAACATACCTATGAATAGGAAATTAAACTAATGGACCTACTGCTGCTTCCATTGAAGTTAACGTGATTTTCTTGGACTCGTCCTGCTGTAGTCAGCATCCAAATCTGCGGCATTTATAAGACCTTTCTTACAAATATATCCTTGAATGAACCATAAACAACCACCACTTGGATTATTTCAGTCCCTTCTGCCACTAACACCTCAATGTTTATGAAGCATTTGAGCGTGTCATTGTGAAATTAATTGAAATTTCATCTTTCTTACCAAGTAAAGATTGGAACTGAGAACACCTGACAGGCACAAGCTCAAAAATAAAGAAACTATCACATATTAATAGCTGCATCCTCTTTATATTAATTATTAGTGACGTGTAGGGGGTGCACATGGGTGCACGTGCACCTCCTGAGCTTGGTGGTGTACCTCCTGCAAAAAGTACCGCCAATGCTGCCGGTGGTACCGGTGGGTGTTTGCCACTCGCCACCCCTCCTATCCCCCCTCCCCATCGCTGACACCACTGGCAGTGTCTGCGGGCAGTCCCCAATTGCTGCTGGCTGCTGCCAACAGTGCCAGCGGTGTCTGCGGATTGGCACTTGCCACCACCCCCCGTGGCTGACACTGCTGTGGCTTCCTGCAGGAGCTCCCTGCTCCCTGATGTCAGACCGCTACCACCAACACTGCCGCTGCCATCGCCATGCCCCCCCCCAGCCTCCAGGGGGGACACAGCATTCATGATATTAATTGAGACTGTAAGGTTTACACATTAAAGGGCTTTTGCTCTAGCTTTTAGTCTACTAAACATACAATACTATTGTATAATTAATTAATTATGAATTATATCACTTTTCATTTTGAAGAGTCTCAAAGCAGTTGGGTTTTATTCTTTGCTACAACAATAATTCAAGATACCAACCCCAGACTGCCCAAGGGTGCAGTACCGAGAGCTGCACTGGTAGCTTGACAGGTACCAACAATCTATGATTTGAGGATTGCACGGGGTGTGGGGTTTTTTTGTTTTGTTTTGTTTTTTTATCTAGTTTGCCATGTTTATTCACTAGGTAACTGAGAGTATAAGGGAACCAGATGTATGAAGTTTAAGGTAAAACATAACATATAGACAACTGCAGATAATCAGTATTGATGGATTTTAGAGTTTCTTCAGAAAGAAACCAGGTATAACTCTACCACCATTCTGCAGCATGTCAGGGTCAAGAGACTTGCATATTTAGTTAGGTCATTGTTCACAACCTCCTCAGTGCTGCAGCAGGGGTGGGGTCTTCATGGCTACGTGTCAAAATCTATTCCGGTTATTGTTTTGGCTTCCTTCTGGGTTTCTGTGCTGCTCTGTTTCCTTTGGTCCAGCAAGTCATCCAGATGGATTTTAGTGATAAGTTATAAGAGCTCCAATTTAACTACATATGGAAAACATGAATATGAATTTGTCTTATTTTTGAAGGGTGAACCTGAGATGTCCAAGTACGAGTTCCACAGGTCAGCATTGGCTTGGTGCTCGAAACCTTGAGAGTTAAAATTTGTGGGTTTTATTTTTTTCAGGAAAAAGCTGCTTATCTCCTGGTTGATTCTGCTTCACATTTCTGCTTTATCAGTTCCCAGCAGGCAGATTAACAATGGTGACTCTTATTCCTTTCTTTCTCAGTCAAGTCTCTACAATATTTACAGATTTTAGACATTAAGACTCCTTTTCAGAGTGTCTATGCAGGACCAGTCACATGTAGGTCCTAAGGTTAGGCAGTTCATCTCTAGACAGCAGGAGTGTCAAACACATTTGGCTCTGCAGGCCAGATGAGTGTCATGGAGCTGATCCAGAGGCCGTATTGAGTTTACAAACCCCTTTACTCCCCTGCACTGTGCTGAATTCAGCACACACAGAGCCTGCTCCAGGATGCATCTCACACAGGGGCATGCATCCTGAAGGTGCAGGTCCCAGACTGGGTGAACAGGCATTGCATACAGTGTGTATCCTGGACCAGCTGGGGAGGGCGGGAGGAGTGCTGCGTGTCCAAGACAGGCTGGGGCAGGTGCTGCATGTAGCATGGATCCTGGACTGGCTGGAGAGGCACCACATGTGGCAGAGAGGGCCCAGCATGTTGTGGGTCAGCTCAGACCAAGACACAGCACAAGGGGCCAGATGATGGGGCTCTGTGGGCCATATCTTTGACACTCCTGCTATACAGCAAAGCCCTTAAGCATGTGAAACTTTAGGCACATGCTTAAGTTCCATTAAAACTAGTGTCATGACAGGTAAACCCAGAGAGAGCCTACTATAGCGGTAACATCTTGTAATGACAAAGCTGTAGTTGGTAGAGGTTCAAAAGAAATATGGTATTCACCTAAAATAGCCCCCAAATTACCAACATCCAAGATTCTGAATCTGTGTTCCTGCTGGCAGAGTCACTCTCCCAAGCACTAGTGCAAATGCTTTTAATCTCTCCTGCAAACCACAGACATCAGATTGCCTGGGTTGAGTGTCAGGCATTAGCCTTTCTCAAATAGATGCTGGGTTATTCATTACTCTGCATAAGCCATCTCTGATGTGATGAACATACCAACATGAATGTCATCAATTCATGTCTCTTCATAAATTCACCCTACAATATCTTTTAAATATTGGGGCAATCATAAGGTTTACATCTCACCTGAAACATACTGCTTCAGACAACATAATCCCTTAATGCTGTGATTCCGCATAAACTTAGAAAAGATACACAGGGACAAGTGTGGTACTCTTCACTTATCCTCCTTCCTCCCCACATCACTCTCTTAAACTCTGTGATTTATATGCAACACATATGCAGTTCAGGTGCCTAACAGTTTACTAATACATCTTCTGTCAGCCCAGAATCCAGTTGTGCTTGCATTCATTTACTGCATTAAGGTAAGTACACCTTTCCTATAATGGAATTAAATCCTAAGAGGAAAGTGAACCTCTTCACTATGAAATCAAGTCAACACTGAATTATGAGATCTGCATAATACACTAGATATTACTGAACAAGCAGGATTCAGAGTACTTGGAGAACCTTGGAGAACCTTGGATTGTCTTTTGCTGATGAATCAGACAGGAAGTGCTGTCCAGTCACAATCCCCGTTTGAGACTTGTGCTGCCGCTGCTGCTGTTTCTCTCTCTCTCTCGTTCTGGGAGTTTTTCTTCTATGGAAACAAAAGTTTGCCATTGGTGCTACTACTCAATCCAAGGATAATTCTTGGAACTTTTACAGGCACCACTATAGCCAAGAGAAGGTCCATCAATTTGTTTTTCAGAGTAAAGGCTTGTAATGATGAGGACCTGGTAACTTTTGCTTATAACTTTTATTAGCGGTCTCTGTCACTGTGAGTCTAATTAGGCTATAATTGCACTGTCTGTTTCAGTAGGCATATAAAAATAAGCATCTTTAAGTTTTCCCCTAATGCTATTATACTGGGCTTGAGAGGGTATTAATGCCTTTCTGTCCTCTTCCCTCTCTCTATCCTTTAATTTTCCATCCGCAATCTAAAACTGACTAATCAGAATACTTCAGATTACCACTAGGAGGGCAGTGGCTCATAGAGCTTGTAATTATAGAGGTTGCCTGCGTTGCACTAATTGTAGGGTTTTAGATTGGTGGGTTTATCAGGAACATAGTCCACACATGCAACATTTTCCCTCAAGATGGTTTAGGTTATATTAATTAATCAAGCATCCGGGATAGGAAGCATTAATCATTTGTCTCTACATAAAACTGGTATTATTCCAAAATCTCTCTTTGCACTGTCAGTGTTAGTAAACTGCAGAAAGAAATGGAAAGTATAACCTGGATAAGAAATGGATAACATGTCCTCTCCAGTTATGTACTGTCTTCAAAGCATTCAGATGCATTTTACAAAAGAGATTGATTTAACAGCAGTGCTGCTAGGCTTATACACTGTTGGGCTAGGGACAGACATTCAAAAAGCCTGAGCCTGAATTAATTCAATCTATGTATGTTAGTCTAACCTGTCTAGGCTGAATCAGATTGTAACTGCACAGACATCCCCTCTGGACTGAAAAACAATGCAGGCACATGCCTGCAGTGGCTCAGATCTAGAATCCAGGGGGCACTACAGCAGTCCTCCCTTCCCTTCCACAATGCTGAGCTGAGGAGGGTGCAGGATGCTCTGATTAGGGGGGTCCCCCCCCCCACTAGTCAACAAGGGAGCCAGCAGGGATTTACACAGCATTTAGTTACACAGCAGAGAGTTACACAGCATTTATCAACCCATCAGTAGAACAAAAGGATCTGTCATTAGTTCCAGCTCTTCTTAAACAACTTCTTCCCAGGAAGAAATGGAGGGACACTTCAAGCTACCTGTTGATTAGCTCCAAAGAACCCTAAGCCGACACTGTCCTGTCTGTCTTTGTCCCGTCTCCCACAGCATTGACTGTAGCCAGCCTGTGGTGTGCTAGTGAGCTAGTGAATGCTGAGAGGTGTCTGTGTAAGGCAGAGGTGAGGGAGGAATCCCTGCTTGAGCAGGGAGTGGTGAGGGGAGGGGGGGAAGCAGGAGGAAGCCAGACAGATGCCCTGTATCTGCAGTCTCTGCTGGAGCTGCAGCCAGGGAGCAGAAGGTCAGGGCCAGCCCTGCTGGGCTGGAGCAGAAAGCAGAGCCCCACCCAGAGATGCAAATCATCTGGGATGCTGGGTGACTCTGATTTAACGTAAACTAGGAAGGGGTCTGGGATAGACATTTCATAAACCAGTTTGACCCAAATCAGTTAAGTCTGATACTACATTCAACCAGATTTATCTCAAACCGGTTCCAGCCATTTTCAAACTGGTTTATGTGTACTGAACATCTGTTCTGTTACAGGTTTACACCAGTTTCTGATTACTTAAACCGGCTTACGTGTAATATCTGTCCCTAGCTCTGAAGATGCAAGTCATATATACAAACTATGATGACTTAACTGGGATGGGATTTCTTGGGGTAATAATTCTTCTGACCCTTACCACCAAAAAACCTAGTAGGTATGAAAACCAGGGATTCAGTAGCCTCAAAATATCAGTTCATAAATGCTCATAGATCTTGGACTAAACCCATCCCACTGTAACACCCATGAAATTAAAATATTTACATCAGGAATTAATTTGGACATCGACAACATCAATAACACTAAAGTAATGTAGTAGCATAAAGGAGTCAGTAATGTCATGATATACTAGGTAGACATTACATACTCATTTCAGCTATTCAAAATAAATGCAGCACGTTGACAGTTTAAGTTAACTATTCTGTGAAAGCTGGAGATATTTGAGTATCACCTTCAGGAAATTGATTTAAATGGCAATTGCCCATGCCATTTTTCATATAGAAGAAACAGGGTTATATACTTCACTCATCTACATCAGTGATATAACTTTGAGTTATCCTGGACTTCCAGTAACATTTCTCTAAATTTCCATTGGCATATATGATACAAGGTTCAATGGCAAAAACCCTACTATACATTTGATCAATGTTTTTCTTGATATTCCTGAATTTCAGTTTATTCTCAAGCCCCATATTCTGTGATTACCCTCCATTATATCTTGGGGTTTTTTTTATTACATTGAAGAATCAAATTATTTGATATTTTTAATGAAAATATCATGTCAATGCAATCAACAGTGTCAATGCCTGGTACTATATAAATCTAAAAGAAGAAATAATCTCTGTCCCAAGAAGTATATGTTCTAAACTAAACAGAGATGATAAAACTTGGCTAGCATGATGGTAGTATTAAGATCTGCACAAAGAGTAAATTGTGGTAAAAGGTGCTTGGAAGCCCTTATTTTTCAGTAAGTGGAATTATTCAGTTTCTACAACTATCTGAGCTTGAACAGTAAAGGGAGGAGCTGGAGATAGAGCTAAAATTGGGTCTTTTATGATAAAGCACAAGTAGCTACGAGAATAGCTACCTAATAATTAAAATGGGACAAGTACTTTAATGAGACAAAGTGCCAACATCAAAAGATTAGGTTATACTCCCAAACTGAAGAGTCCTTCTGTTTGTACTCTTGCTGAGTTCAACCTTTAAAGGGCACTGCTCTCTAGCCCTCAGGGATAAAACCCAGTTCAAGTGACTTCATTGATGGAGAGTCTGTCCCCTTCCTTCCACCAAAGAGTTGGGGGATTTATTAGAATGATAGAAAAACAGGGCTGGAAGGGATCTCAGGAGGCCAGCTAGTCCAGTCTTCTGCTCAGAATAGGATCATCCCTATCTAAACCGTCCTAGATAAAGGCTTTTCTAGCCTGCATTTTTAAATTTCCAGTAATCAAAATTCCTCAACTTTGCTGGGTAATTTGTTCCCAGGATTAACCATGCCAGGCACATCTACATGAGATGCATTAATGCGCAGTGGATTGTTTCACTGCACATTGGCACATTATAGAAAAATCGTGCTAATGCACAGTAGAATTAGTCTACTGCACATTAAGCGTCACAAAAAACCCCATTCACTTTTGCTACTGCACATTAGTAAAGGCTACTGTGCCTTTATCTAGTACCTCATATTAGAGGTACTGAACTTAATGTGCAGAAGCAAAGGCGCATTAGTGAATGTGGAAACACATCAACTGATTAGAAGAAAAATTCTTGCTAGTATCTAATGTTAAGTCTCCTTGTTTGCAATTTAAGACCATTACTTCTGGTCCTGTCCCCTATGGACATGTAGAACAATTGGTTTTTATCTTCTTTGTAGCAACCTTTGTTGTATTTGAAGACATCAAATCCCTCCTTGATCTTTTCTTCTCCAACCTAAATAATCCTAGTTCTCCCAATCTTTCCTTATATGTCAAGTTTCCTAGAGTTCTATTGATTTTTGTTGCTATCCTCTGTATTCTTGACTCTCTTGAAGTAACCGGACACATTATTCCAGATAAGACCTCACCAGTGCTTGTTTCTTTAGCACTATGCAGTACAGTCAACCATTTCTTATCTCCCTATATTCAATAATCAGGTCTACTTCCTGATTCTGTTGGCTGATATGATGAGTCTAAGTAAAGTCAGTTTCCTTTTGTGTTCAAAAGATGGAGATTCCTTTACTCAAGCTCTAAATCGGCACAGAAGTAATGACATGCCAAACCTTGTCCAGATGCTAGGGAGTGGACACATATTTTTGGTATCCCTTCAAATAAATACTCCATTGAAAAAAGTGGAAGACTGAAAAAAAATAGCCAAAATATTACAATTAATTATACATAAAGATTTGACCTGTTCAGTCACTGGAATTGGTGAGGTTTTTAGCCCCTAAGTATATATAAAAATCATTATTTTTGGTTGCTCCCATAAGAAAAAGATAATGAGTTTTGAGGGTAAAACTTAAATCACCTCTAAAATTTTGTATCAAGTGAGTTCTTTCCAGTGCAATATACAGATGGAGACATGGGTGACTGGTGCCACCTTAGTCAGGGGGTCATGTGCCCCCCCTGTGACCAGTCTTGCCAACCAGAGAGAGGGGTCCCCCCCTGCAGCCGATCTCACTGCCCGGGGGGACCCCCATGACTGATCCTGTGATGCTCCCAGAAGTGGCTGCAGCGATCGGCCGGCACTTGCAAGGGGGGCACCCGCACTCCTGCCTGCCCCCCCCACCCATGGCCTAGGCGGCAAGCATGGCCAGTTAGGGGGTGAATCGGTGATCTCAGGGGGTGCATGAGCATCCCTGTGCACCCCCTACATGCCACCACTGGATGGAGAAGAAATTGAGAGTCACCATCAGTTTGAAAATAACAGATTTAACCTGTTTTTTTGTAAATTGCTTTGGAAACAAGTCTCAGATTTGCTGAGAGCACTGTCCTCCCTCTTCCTGCTTTATAGCATTCCCTTTCTCTGCAGCTTCTGGCAGAAATCAGATCGTCAATTCCCAGTGACAAGAATTAGCCAGACAATGGTTTTCCTTGAACTGCTCAAACATCTGGTTCCATTAATTAGCCAACAATATGTTTACACTTAACCAAAGGGCCAGCGCAGAAAATTCCCAAGACATAACCTATGTCATTTATCTGATATTACAACACTTTCTACAAAAGTCAGCCGTTTTGGTTTTATTCACAGGAAGCTTTAAGTAATGGGCTAGAGGCTCCGAGGGCATATATGATTGTATTTTTGAGTTTGTTCTCTCATATATCTGGCCTTTCTTGATAACAGAAAACATGCTCGAAATTGACTTAGGGTTCAGATCCACAAGATCTTGGAGATGCTTCAGTCCCTCTTCAGTTATCCAAGTCTGCGTATTAACTGATAAACTCCTGATTAATCCTATAGGTGTTTGAAAAACCACAGATGCCAATAAAGATCCTTAGGTACCTAGAGTGTTGCTGTTGTTTATGCCCAGAATTGCATCCAGCTTGGCAGAACTGAGTAGCTCAGCATCTACCCTTATGTTTAAACCTGTTTTGGATCTACAAACTAGGCATCCCTGAATTCTTCAGGGACCTGAGTGCAACCTGTTAGGCATACTGAAACATCCTTAATTTACTGGGCTAGGGACAGAAACTACACATAAACCAATTGTAGTAATTAGAAACTGGTTTAAGCCTGTAACAGAACAGAGACTCTGTGCATATAAACCAGTTTCAAAATGGCTGAAACTGGTTTAAGATAAACCTGGTTGAATGTAGTATCAAACTTAACTGATTTGGTTCAAACTGGTTTATGAAACTTCTGTCCCAGACCATTTCCTCGTTCAAGTTAAATCACAGTCCCCAAGCATCCCAACATGCTTTTCAGCCCTGGGCTGGGCTGTGCCGTCTGCTCTGGGGAGCAGGTCTAACCCATTGCCTCTGCTATCTAACTGGAGCAGTGAGGGCTGGCTGACAAAGGGGTGGGGGGAGCAAGGCCAGCTGGGGATGCAGCCCAGTCTAGCAGTGAGTGGCAACTGCCCTGCCCCCCCCCAGGCAAACTCCATCTGGGGTCTGGGGCCAGGGAGGGTGGTTAAACACCCCTTTCCCCACTCAAAATTACTGCTGGCTGCAACTGTGGACTACAAATCCCAAAGGCACCTGGAAGCAACATGAGGTCTGCATTGAAGAGGTCAACTGACGGTTATGGAGTTGGTGCCACCAGGGCAGGCCTCGGGTTCCTGGATAATGACCCATACTTTCACGCAGGGGGCTTGCTTGGGTGGGATGTGCTACACCTCTCCCCTAAAGGCAAGCATGTCTTCTCTTCCAGGTTGGCTGATCTCGTGCGGCGCGCTTTAAACTAGATTTGCCAGGGGATGGGGCCATAGGAGGACTTGAGGACAACTCCCAACCAAGACAGGTGATGTGCACAAGGAGTACCCAGGTAAGGGTAAGAGTCTGGATAGTCCTGGGAATTGGGGGGGGTGGCACACGCACCAATTCAAGGCCTTAAATGCCTCTACACCAATGCTCATAATTTGGGGAATAAGCAGGCAGAACTCACCCTCTGGATAGCTATTTCAAACTCGGACATAGTAGGGCTCACCCGGTGGGATTCATCCCATGACTGAGTGGTTAACATTAGGTGCTATAGTCTATACAGGTGGGATATAGTGGGGAGGAAAGGTGGGGGTGTGGCGCTCCATGTCAAAGAGCAATACGCATCCTCAACTAGCAGGATGGGGTCAGAGGAGGGGCAGGCTGAAGTGCTGTGGGTCAGAATACAGGGGGGCCATGGGGAAAGGGACTTAACGATGGGGGTCTACGACAGACCTCCCAACCAAGGGGAAGAGCTGGACCGTGAATTCTCGGGTCAGCTTGCAGAGGCACTTAAGGCAAGGGATGTAGTTGTCATGGGTAATCTAAATTACCCGGATATCTACTGGGAGGAGCAGTCAGCCAGGTCAGAATGCTCATGAAGGTTCCTTGTCAAGATACAGGACCTCCACTTAACCCAGAAGGTGCACAGTCCTACCAGGGGAAATGCCCTGCTGGACCTGGTCCTGGCCACAGGCGATGACCTGGTGAGGGGACCCCAGGTTCTTGACCACCTGGGTGACAGTGATCATCGCCTGCTGGAATTCACCATCTAGCACAGGGTGTCAAGGGCCTGCAGCAAGGCAGTAGCCCTTGACTTCAAGAGGGCCAACTTCAATGAGTTGAGATTGGTAGGAGAGGCACTGGGGTCCTAGAGAGCAGGGGAACTGGGTGCTCAAGATGAGTGGTCATTCCTTAAGGAGACAATAGTCAGAGCCCAAGAGGTGACAATCCCAATGAAAATCAAAGTGGGAAAGAGTGCTCAAAAGCCCCCCTGGCTCAACAAGGGCATTCAGGAATGCCAGATTGCCAAAAAGGAGGTGTACACCCAGTGGAAGGGAGGGGCTATCACCAAAGACGAGTATACCTCCATCACTTGGGTCTGTAGGGGGGCTGTTAGGAAAGCTAAGGTAGATACGGAACTAGGGCTAGCATCAAGGATCAAGGACAACAAAAAGTCCTTTTTTTTAAATACATAGGGAGTATGAAGAAGGCACCGGGTAATGTGGGGCCCCTGCAGAATACGCTAGGCAATCTGGTGGTTGCACCAGAGGAAAAAGCAGAACTTTTAAACAATTTCTTTGCCTCCATTTTTTTGTGCAGGGACCGGGACTCCTCCACCGAGATTTGGGACGGACTCAGGAGAGACTCCACCAGGCCTAGGGTCAGGGAGGATTGAGTTAGAGAATTTCTGGAGGGGCTGGACATGTTCAAATCAGCAGGTCCAGATGCTCTCCACCCCAGGGTGTTGAGGGGATTGGCAGGGATTATCGTGGGGCCCCTGGCATGGCTTTACAAGCACTCGTGGAGCTCTGGCCAGGTGCTGGATGACTGGAAGAGGGCCAATGTGGTCCCCATCTTCAAAAAAGGGAGGAGGGAGGATGCGGGCAACTATAGGCCAGTTAGTCTTACTTCAATCCTGGGGAAGCTCTTTGAGAAGATTATCCAGGAGCACATCTGTGAAGGGCCAGCAGCAGGGATGATGCTCAGGGGCAACCAGCATGGTTTCATTAGGGGCAGGTCCTGTCAGACCAAACTCATTGCCTTCTATGATCAGGTCACAAAATCATTGGACGCAGGTGTTGCAGTAGATGTAGACTTTTTGGACTTCAGGAAGGCCTTTGACACTGTCTCCCACCCCATCCTCATTAAAAAGCTAGGTGACTGTGGCATTGATACCTACACAGTCAGAAGGATAGCAAATTGGCTGAGGGGCTGCACTCAGAGAGTTGTGGTGGACGGGTCATATTCAACCTGGAGGGATGTGAGCAGTGGAGTCCCCCAGGGCTCGGTCCTTGGGCCCACACTGTTCAATTTCTTTATTAGCGACTTGGATGAGGGGGTGAAAAGCACCCTGTTTAAGTGCACAGACAACACCAAGATTTGGGGTGAGGTGGGCACGCTAGAAGGGAGGGACAGGATACAGCTGGATCTGGGCAGGTTACAGGGGTGGGCGAATGAGAATAGGATGGAATTCAATACTGACAAGTGCAGGGTTCTGTACTTGGGCAGTAAGAACCAGCAGCATACCTATCGGCTGGGGAATTCTC
Source organism: Alligator mississippiensis (assembly GCF_030867095.1). Taxonomy (NCBI): domain Eukaryota; kingdom Metazoa; phylum Chordata; order Crocodylia; family Alligatoridae; genus Alligator; species Alligator mississippiensis. The sequence continues at coordinate 21,766,042 of NC_081826.1, forward strand.
TTCTCAAAAGCACAGTGGCAGAAAGAGATCTTGAAGTCATTATCAGTTCCAAGATGAACATGGGCTACCAAAGCAAGGGCACAGTCAGTAGGGCTAACCGTACCTTGTCATGCATCCACAGATGCATCACAAGCAGGGCCAAGGGGGTGATCCTCCTCCTCTATGCAACACTGGTCAGGCTGCAGTTGGAATACTGTGCCGCACTTCAGGAGGGATGTGGATAGCATCAAGAGGGTCCAAAGGAGGGCCACACATGTTCCCGGGGCAGACCCTACAAGGAGAGGCTATGGGACCTTAACCTGTTCAGCCTTCACAAGAGAAGGCTAAGAGGGGACCTGGTGGCCATCTATAAACTTACTAGGGGGGACCAGCGGGGAGTGGGAGAGACCTTGTTCCCCTGAGCGCCTCCCAGAGTAACAAGGAATAACGGCCATAAGTTGTTAGAGAGTAGGTTCAGACTAGACATTAGAAGACACTACTTCACAGTCAGGGTGGCTAGGATTTGGAACCAACTTCCAAGGGAAGTAGTGCTGGCTCCTACCTTAGGAGTCTTTAAGAGGAGGCTTGATGATTACCTAGCTGGGGTCATTTGAGCCCAGTTTTCTCTCCTGCCCAGGGCAGGGGGTCGGACTAGAAGGTCTGCAAGGTCTCTTCTGATCCTACATCTATGAATCTATGACTCTATAAGCAAGATGAAGTGATGAGCAACCCTGCATAGTCCTGTTGCTGTAAATCCCAGTGGCCTTGGGGGCAGCAGGAAGAGAAAGTGAACACACAGCCAGAGAGCCATGCTCTAGTGCCCCCTGGCGCCTGGCCTAAGTTACTGCAGGCATGTGTCTGCATTTCCTGAATCAAACGTAAATGTCTGTTCAGTTCTGTTTCAATGTAATCTTTGCAGCTTAGACTAACCTGCAAAGACTAAATCAATTCAGTCTTGGGCTTTTTTGACTGTCTGTACTTAGCCAAGGAGCGTAAGACCACACATAGGCATTTACTGTGGAGTACATTCATACCCTTTTTTTATCTTGCCCATCATGTGCCTGTACTCTCAGGTTGAGAACAGTTTAGAACCTGGGGCTCTGACTTCTCTAACCTCTAAGTTAACATATAAAAGGTGGGCAATGGCAGCAACACTGCTTCCTCCAGCATTGTTTTAGAAGAAAACAGTAAGCCAGTTGCCCAAAGGGTTGAATTAAGTTCCTAAGAACAAGAGTGGGTTTTAGGGCATGAATCTCAATCTAACATGGGCACCTAACTCAAGGCTGCACAGACGTGCCTAAATCTAGGAGAAGTGAGGTTTTGGGCACACCTCTCTCTTGAATATTTCCTATTGAATAGATAGACAAACTCTTTGAGAGAGGTGATACCTTTTATTAGACCAACTAAATAGTTGTGAAAAAGTTGTTAATTGAACACTTTCAGACACACATGTCCCTCGTCAGGCAAAAAAAATTAAAAAAAATAAAAATGCAGAGATAAATCAAAGACAGACAAGGTTCCTTGGGTGAATTTGATATCTTTTATTAGACCAACCCAAATGGTTGGAGAATAGTTATTAAGCAAGCTTTCGGGTTCAAAAACCCTTCTTCAGGCTAAGGAAGCTTCAGCAGTTGGTGTGTGCTCTTCCTGGATGGAATGAAAAGTAAACAAGCCAGGGGCTGGGCTGGGCTGAGCTGGGGAGTCAGTTGCCAGGCAGATTATAATGTATCAAAAATTAAAGATGGTCAGAAAACTCTCAGGTGTGAAAAAAGCCAGTCTTGGAAAGTTTTGTTCTGCAGCAATGCAAATTTAGAAGAGAACAGCTTTCCAAAACTGGCTTTTTTCACACCTGAGAGTTTTCTGACCATTTTTAATTTCTCTCCATGTTTGTTTGTTTTTTGCCTAATGAAGGATGTGTGTGTCCAAAAGCTTACAAATAACAACTTTTTTGCAACTATTATTTGTTCTAATAAAAGATATTACCTCTTCCAAAGATTCTGTCTACCTCTGTGCTTAGACCAACACGGCTACAGCCTAGGTTTCCTTTGAATAGGTTACACTCTTTCCTATTCAGTGTGCTCTCTTTCATGAATACCATTCCTAGGATTCTAGTAGGCATTCAAGCTATTGTGCAATTAACACATTAATTGCTCAATAAATTGTAACATGCACAAAAATGTTTACATGCAAGTGAATTATCATATAATAAAATGGTAAACCAGCCACAAAGATGTTCTACATTTAATAAGTCTGGGATCCAGGATAAAATTAATCAGATCCTATCATGTGATTATAGCAACATCCTCCAAGGGCCCAATGTGCATAACTGCCCAGACACTGTATAGGGAGATTAAGCACATAACTTTGGATCATTAATTTGTCTGCAAGACCCACAAAGTATCAAAATTAGGCAACACTATGTTGAGTCTTGCCATACCTTGTCGATCTGGCTTTTAACCATTTAAAATTTAGGCTTGAATTCTGTTTTTGGATGTATGTATAAACCTTCAGTAATTTTAATGTGTGCCACACAAGTGTATGAAAAGGCACAAATTGGCTTTAACTTATAAATATTAATAGCTATAAATAAACACCTGCATGTCTATATCACCTTCTATCCAAGAGGTCAAATAACTTAACAAATGGTCTTGAATTAAACCATGTGAGGTAAGTAGTCAATCCAGATAGGCAAAGATCCTTTTTAAGCATCTTACTCTACAAGTAATCAATACAAGTGACCTAGGGTGAAAGAGTCAGGACCTAATGACAGGCCCAGAATCACACAGTAAGATTGCAACATGGCTGGGAATTGAACCCAGACCATTTAACACTGGATCCTATGATTTAGCAAAGTCTCCCTGGCAAAATTCCTGTTGCTATCTCCAAACTATGACAGAAGTCCATATAAACTCTCAAAAATCCTTTTAAAATATACTTAAGTGGAAGGTCAGTGCCTACAATCTTTGATGTAGGAACATTTTTCATTAAAGTCTATGGGAGCTTATGGGAGAGATTTTTGAGGGCAATAACAATTTGAGGAACACAAGTCCAATTCAAAGCCATTGGAAACTCATTCCTCTCTTCCTCTGGACATCTCTTTTCACTTATTGGATATCTGCTCTCACCCTTGCCTCCACTATTTGGCTACCTAAACCTTTAGTACTATCTGAAGGACTTTGCAGCTTTAAAAACCTGAATCATAAACATTTTCTTTTCCTACTTCTGCAGTAATCTTGCAAAGTAGAAACAGGATAAGAAGCTATTTTCTCACATAAAGATAACCTCCCTCCTCCCACTCCCATTGGGAAATGAAGCTATATCAGCTAGTCATACATGGATATGGAGTGATTCCAAAATGATCAGCTTTCATCTGAAGTATAGACTGCATAGAGTTTTTTCAGAAATGGAAGTTCATAAATCATACTTACTTCCAATTTTTAATAAATAGGTAATTAAACCATTTGTCTATTTAAAGCATACCTACTCCTACTTTAGACAGAATGAAAGGACATTTTGAAAAATGAATACTAAAAAAAGGAGCAAATCTGGATTTTTACCTACTGGCTATTATTTGTGTATAGAAATTATAGATAGTGTGAAAAAGCACAAATTAGTAAGCAAGTAAGTAATTGTAGATTCAGTTACAGAATAATTGTTTCTTCTGAACTGTGATTGTTTAAATAAAAAAAAAAATGATAAAACTTAAATCACAGCCTCCAGAGGAAAAAAGGAGAGAGAAAAGAAGCATATGGAGGTTAGTCTGGGTGTAACTTCCCATTACTACATTGAAACAAGGCTGATTAGTCTGTATTTTTTTAAGCACAAGTATGTTACTCAGATTTCAGGTACTGGCAAAGGAGACTAAAGAATTTTTAATAAAATGTACATAAAAATAAAATAACAACCCTACAAACTAAAAGATTGCTTATAGTTTCTATTCCTGTATTACAAGAACTGAATGTTAGTTTAATTCATACTGAGTGCCCATAATCACCCAGTCCTAGGCACTTCAGATACAGGAGGCCACACTCCCTGCTCTAGAGGATAAAACTAAAAAGGCAAATCTGGATGCAATATGGAAGAAAGTAATACAACACCAAGTAAGGCTTTTATAGGTACAACAGTGATCATTGGTACAAAGATAAAATTAGATGGGTCCCCTATAATTATTTGAGGATAAATGCACTAAAACCCTTCCCCATAAAATTCCTCTTTTCCCACCCACTCTCTATTCATACTGCTCTTCAGTTTCACTTCCAGTGACATTGCATCCCCCCACCAATATTCTACCCATTTTCTCCATACAAATAGGCTGTCCATTAACAAGACAAATAGGTAAGATTTATACGAGGATGATCTAGTTGGCTTTCTTTTTTTTTTTTTTTGGTATGTGTTCTAAGAGGTAGACAAATGAGCAGATGAAATTGAGTTAAAAAAAGGAGAGAGAGACTTACTGCCCATTAGCTGATCCACGCTAACTCTATCCCTTGGTAAGTGGAAACTAAACTTCTGTAATTTAGCAGTTGTTTCATTCAGGAGTAAACTGTCCCACTTACCAGAGGACATTTAAGGTACAGACAGAAGTGATAATTTTCACCCAATCTGGCTACAGGACATGCTGTATAGCTGTGACAAAACAGAAGTGCATGGCTGCAAAGCACTTTAAAAAGGCCAGAGCCTGTGAAAACCTGAACCCTCATGAAGACAATTCAAAACATAGCATCTTCTATAATTTCTGTCTGCCCTGTCTCCCAGCCTTGGAGCTGTTTTCAGAATGGGAGTGGGGAAAAGAAGTGGAGGGAGTTTGGTCTGGGGTTTTTTCAGCTGGCACTGGTGGGGTGGGTGGATTTCAGCCCCTTGCCTAAGTTGGGGGGGCTCCAGAGGGGCTCCAGTTCACCCATCCCACCCTCCAGTGCCATCTGGGGAACCCCTAGAATGAGCTCTCTCTGTTCCCTTTATCCCCTCCCATTCTGAAAACAAAGCCAGGGCTGGGAGCGAGAAAATGTGTTGCTAGGGGAAACTGCCTACAGGCTCACAGCAGCTGGATTCCCCACCACCCCACACCAAAACCACCACCCTCTGGACCCAACAGTGAACTTCTGTTTGGTCTAGGAGATCATTGTAACTCAGAACACTTCCTGCAAAGTGGTATGAGTTACAGCGAGGAGCTGTTCTTCTGTCTGTGCCTTTAAGGGATTGGCTGACCTGTGATAAGTCTCTCAGTGTTTTTTTTGTCTGTCAGCATCCAAGAAAAAGAATCTCTCTTGGATGGACATCATTGAGGAGAAAAGTTAGCACTCTGCAAATAAGCTCAGATATAGAGGCAAACATGGACAAGAGTTCATAATCCTAAATAACTGTACATGTACCAGGGGGAGGGACAGGGGGAGAAGAACAGAATAATGTAGGTCCTTGAAGAGTGTCATAAAACCAGACCTTCATGTGGTGGAAAAGAGTCAGCAGAGGGATTGAATGGAGACTGTATCATCATCAGAAATCTAAAAGATGCATTTTGCATAGACTAGGAAGGAGTGATGTAGGTGCCAAGAAAGCCAGTAAGGTGGTGGTTTCAATAACCAAGATGGGACAGCATTGCTGTCAATAGTCAGTTTGAAACTCAGAAAAGTTGTCCAGGGTAAGAGTGTTGGCTACAAATGTCCAACTCGGGATCCTTAAAATTCTGGTTTATTAGGTGGATTGAAACACTGTAATGAAGTTAAATCATAAACCTTGGGGCTGGTGTCCCCCCCCCACACATGCACACACACAGTAGTGAGCTACAAGAGTCAGGTATACCTAGCCCACAGGCGCTGGAGTCTGCCGTCGAGGCTTCTTTCAGCGTGGTGTTATCTTCCAGAAGGGGGTCACCGGCTGGTCCTTCTGGCTGGACAGGTCGGGTACTGGTCAAGTTGGAGATCAAGAAGGCGCTGCTGAGGGTCACTTTTCACTGCTTTTTATCTGTCCTTGGCAGACTTTGGTGACTCCCCAGTTTTCAGGTTTGCCCAATCCAGGGGTCGTTGACCCTCATGGGACTTCCCCCCCATCTGTCAGCCCCAGGGGTCGTACGCATGTACATGCAGGTTTGGAAGTCCATTGATGAATTTTGAATAGGGCTCTGGGAGCGGTCGATCTGGAGATATTCATCCCAAAAGTTGGTCCCCGACTCAGACCAGGGCTTCTAGCCCTTGAACAGTGACGTTTAGAGATTTCCCGGTTGCTACATTGTCTTCTATTGATTTCTTCCATTGGTTGATCTGCGGTTTTCCTAGGTGTTAATTGATGCCTGCTACTGTGTTATGCATTCACTCACTGATTCACTCGCTCTTTCAGGGGCCCGCCTGATACAGGGAAGTGGCAGTTTGACTCCTGCCCTTGTTAACATTGTTACAATGTATAACTTACTTCTGAAACTAAACACATTTAGTTGAAAGGTGAGGAGTATAAAATATAAGCCATGGCACACAAATAGATAAAAATACCAAAATACAAGGGGAAATACAAAATGCACACATACAAATTTTAAAACACAATTCCTTATCTTAAAGTGAAAGAAAGAGGAAGGAAGAAAAGGTAGAAGAGGAAAAACATATCCAAGGAGGGGCAAGCAACTGCAGGCAAGAGGAAAAGGGGGCTTTCTGCTATAAGAGAGCACAATTTGGGCCTGGTCCCGATGTGTGAAGTAAGAAAAAAGGAGTGATCACAAACAATTCCATGCTATTATAGAAATGGTGATAGCATTTTTAACGAGTAAGAACAAAAGGAGAGGAAGGGGTTGGGGAGCAAAGATCAGGACTTCAATTCTGGCTATGTTGAGTTGGCTTGATGACAAGACACTACAAGAGGAACAAGCCAAGATCAATGATCAAGTGCAAGAAAGCACATCGGTGTCTTGGACGGCCAGAGCCGACTTGAGGTGATTTAGTAATTACTCGTTCGTTGGGCGGGCTGGTGAATAGAGAGGAGGACAAAGCTTAATGGTTGTAAAACTTTACTTACACCGCTTGTAGCTGCGACGCAGACGGTCTGGTTGTCTGAACAACTATATGAGTTGTTCCAGCTGGCAGGGCTCAGGCCAGTTCGTCCGTCCACAAATTTAGCCGGCGTGGAAAGGGTATGTCTGGGATTGTGCTCAGCGACGGGGAGAAGAATCGATAGGTGATGAGTCTATCGATCAGCTCAGACACAAGTCAGATTTCTTTAGCACTCTGCAGCGTGCTCAAGGTTCTCTGACTTGGGTGGAAGTCGCACGAAATTTTAAACGGCTAGCAAGCCAATGACTAGCCGCCACGTAGGAATAATTTAGAACTGGCCAATAGCGGGACACAAATTTGCATCTGAATGGCGGGAACTCTGTTGCACCGGGGTTTTTCTGTTGCAACAAAACCCTTTGCTGTGCAAGAGGCTCTCATGTGGCGGGAAAATTCCATCGTGCTGAGGCACCAAAATCACTGGGTTGTGACATGCCCCCTTGCCGACGGCACAACTGTAATTTTAGACACATGAGCACATTATCCAGTATCTTTGTTTCAGGATTCACTGACCTGGCGAAGCTTTAACAACCAATATATATATATATATATATATATATATAAACAAACAACCTTATAGACCGGTCTTTTAACAAAACTATAAAACATAATAACTTGAACATATAACAACAACCATTGATCATCGTCTGATTGGAGAACATCTGCTTGGGACTCTCCTCGTTTATTAGTCAGTCCGTCTTCTCCTATAACAGATAATGTCAATTAAAAGTCTTAGTGAAATGAGAGAAAAGCAGCACCATAGCAAGTCCTGAGCCAATGGACATTCGCTGCCTCGGTGTCTCCTTTATAACCGTCACTCTGTTGACTCGAATGAACTGTAGTCTGGTGCTCGATGAATCTCATGACCGAGCGGATGTGGGTTACTGCTTTGCTGGGGTTGGACCTGTAAAGAAAGAAAACAACAACACAAAACAAAAACGACTCATAATTGGATTCACTGAAAGGATACTGGGTGAACATCGGAGCGGCAAGTCATCCAGTTGTGATGAACGATAATAGGAGGGCGATCAGGTTTTTCTTCTAGTTGGAAAGAATAGGTATTAGGATATTGTCCTGACCGTTGAACTGTTGCTTTGTGAACCTGCGGATGAGACTGATGGGGGTGCGGTATTGAGATCCACACTAACTCATCTGGTTGGAACTTAGGTTCCCAAGGTAGAGGTTTCTGGACATTAGCTTCATCCCATAACAGTTTAGCGTTGTTCAATGAGATGAGAACATCGTGATTGAATTTAGTCCAGTTTTTAAACGTCCCTCCTCCTCTGAGGCAAAGTTGTTCTTTGTATAGGCCTATGTGTCTTTCCACAACGCCGTTGGACTGCGGGTGGTACGGCAAATGAAGATGCCAGGCTACATTGTGAAGATGAGCAAATTTGTCTAGAGCGTTAGAGTTAAAAGGAGGTCCCCCATCAGACTGAATCTCATGAGGGGGTTGCCAGGTAGCAAATACAGCAGTCAAAGCAGAAATAACAGCAGTGGCATTGCTTTTTCGTAAGGGGATAACCTGTAACTGTCTTGTTCCCAAGTCGACAACAACTAGTCCTTTATTTGGCGGCTTAGACCCTGGGAGGGGTCCTAGCAGATCTATCTGCCAAACTTTTCCTGCCTGAAACTGTGAAGAATCGAAAGCTCCTTGCTGATGTTTAGTTTTGTGACACTTCTCCTTAGCACATATCTCACAGGCCTGAGCTACCTTTTCCCAATCACGCCGAACCCCATATGAGGCCGGTTCCATAAGATTTCGGCACCAACGTTGATGGCAAGCCCGTGGTCCTGGGTGACCCCAATTTTCATGAAGCCACGCGAGGAATGGATTTACTTCAGGACCAGAGGTAGATGTGATAGGCAAGACTATGTCAGTCTGGAGTGGGTCTTCTAAGAATTTATCAATGACCTCATGTACTGGATCAGTATCCGGACGGTGGGACTTAGTGTGCCTAACTAACGGGAGGCGTACAAATTTAGTTAACGTGTTCCAGATGTCTTGCCAATCATTCAAATTTTTGGAGGGAAAAGCTGTACCGGTAAGGATTTTATAAATGTATTGCGAATCAATTGCAATGATTGGAACGGGGAGCGAGTCGTTATGATGTGTCAGACAATGTTCTAGTACCTTGAGGAATCCCAACAACTCACATTTTTGGGCCGAATTATTATCTGGGTCGGCTTGAAATATTTCTTTATCATTACATGCTTTGCAATAGTACCCATAGCCTCCGCCATGTCAGGAGGTTCCATCTGAGGCCATCCACACCGGGGCAGAAGTTCCATACAGTGTAGGAACCTTCTCCTCATCTTCTGGGCTTGGATCAGGCGCCGTGTCTTCCAACCTCCAACAATGCCAGTTGTAATGGTAAGTAAGCACTAACGTATTCCAAGTCTTAGACTCCCCCTGAAAATGTGGGTCGACTTGTTCCGCATCCAGCAAGGGTAACAATGTGGCACCAGGAGCGCGTAACGTCCCATGCCCCCTTGCTAAAGGCTCCACCAGTTGTTCGGCTAGGAGGATTTTTCCTACAGTTCCATATCGATGTTGTGCCGCTTGAAGCGTCTTATGGGCCATGTATACCAGCTCATTGCGAGGGTTATGTACGACAGCCCACACGTGGTTTGTGGTAAACCCAAGGGTTACGGTTAGTGACTCACCCAGATCGATGGCATGGATCTGTGTATCTTTAACTGTGGCTAGAAGGCGAAGCAGGTTCCGCTGATCTCCTTTCGTCCAGGGTGTGGACTTTTGGGATTTGTTACGGATCTGTTGCTGTAATTTGGTGAGGAGTGCCAAATCACTGGGTCCAACATAATGCCGATACCAATTCAAATGACCCAAAAGCTGTTGTAAGTGCCTCTTAGTGACAGGGAGGAATGTTTTTAAGGGATCGATGTTAGGACCCTCATGCAAGATTCCGTGGCGGATGGAACCAATGTAGCAGGTGCAGAGGAACGTGATGTCATCCACAGGATGTAGGCATGACTTTTCCTCGTTAATCGTCCATCCCTTGTTTTGAAGGTGGGCAACTAGTTGGTTGACTATACTAGTAACTACAGAACTATCCCGACCCATGATAGCAATATCATTGACATAACTCCAAATTCTTAACTCCACCTCTGGGGGAAGAGAGTGTGAGGCTTGAAAATTTTTTAGGGTATTATTCATGGCACCAGTGGCTAGTGATGGAGCGTTGCGATATCCTTGTGGACAAACGGTCCACCTATACATAATGCCATCAATACACACATTTAGTATTCCTTCTGGGTCAGTTATCGGGATGGAAAGAACATGTTTTTTAGATCCAATGTGACTCCGACCCACTTACTTTGTTGGAACTGTGCCATCTCAAACATACATTGTGGCAGGGTGGAAGGATTAGGTTGTTGAAGTACTTGACACCTTTTGTTGACTTCTCTATAGTCCACAACCAACCGGGCTTCGTTAGGCTTTCCAGGTTTCGCAACTCCCCATCCTGATGACAGGTAGGTGCTGGCAGTTATGGTCTTAATACAGCCTCGTTGCTCAAGTCACCACAGGAGGTCAGTAAGGGACTTTTTTAGAGAACCCTTGGTAGGGATTGGTCGATATCGCCAGGTGGAGGTGTTACGAAGCATTGGTCGATGCCAATCCTGTTCTGGGATGATGATGGGTAATGCTTGTAGCACTTGTTCTTTAAGGTCAAGCACTTTTACTCCCTGGATCCCTAAAATGTTGATGCCCCCTAGGACGGCCTCTAGGGAGTATCAGTGGCCCTGGACCCAAAATTTGACCTTTGTTGTGACAGCGATAGCGTTAAGCCCTTGTACCTTGATCGCTTTGGTGGTCTTCTGATGAGGTATTGTTGAAGTAATCACATTGACTTGAGCTCCAGTATCGAGAAGGAAGGATACTTGTTGTTGGTCATCCAGATCAGTAGGGTTATAAACAGTAAGTTCGGCATATGGTCGAGAATCAGTGGGGTCAGGTTTGAGTTGGAGAAGCCCGCCGGCAGAGCCGATGGCCATTATTCGTTTTTTGGTGAATCTTCGAATTTGAATCCTAATACTTCGGCCAGACGAGACTGGGCCCTTTCTCCCAAAATTCGTAACTGAGTCTTTGTAAGTCCGGAGCAGGCGAGAAGAAAACCAAACATATTCCTTTCCCTTGTAGTTCTTTCCTTCAGAGTTCTTGGAGGTGACCACCATGGTTCTCGCTGGGGGGTATACTCTTGACGTCTGGGTCTCAGTGTTTCGGCTGGGTATGCTGAAGATCGGTCCCTTATATCATCAGAAGCTTCTTCTTGCTTCATGAGTGCCTGCAGTCGTGGGAGATGGCCTGAGATTTCCCACTGGTTGACCTGCCATTGGGTTCAAAAAGAGTCAGAGTGTAACGGCATTTGTTCCTCCGTATACCTCCATGCAGGCATCTATAGCTTCCAGGGGCATTGGAATTGCCCCGGGGTCCGATAGGTGGCGATGAGCCCATCTCTCCTTGCATTGAACTGCTGTTAATCCCATTGGATTCGTTCTCGGGCTCCATGAGAGATATGACACCCCAACTATGGCCAGGAGGAGCTGCTCTGCAGTGGCCTTCTGCGGGAGGCCCTCATGCCAGGTGTGAAATATGTGGATTACCTGTCCCACTACAAGCGCCGGGAGCGGGATGGGCCAGTGGGCACTGTCTGTGACCACGTTCAAATCAGTAGCGCGCCCTCCGCTCCACGCTGCTTGTCGGGCTAGGGCACTCGCTTCTTCCCTGTCTAAAGTGTCAGATCCAAATTCCACTATTAATCATACCAACCACACGGCCAGAGTTTCTTCTGGTTTGATTTTAGATTCTCTACAGAGTTCCTGAATTTCTGGTCGGGTGCATGTGCAAGAGATAACAGTGGTACGCTTAGTACCTTCTTCATCCACAATATGCTTCATTACAGCTATTGGGTGAGCTGTGGCAGAGAAAGAGTTAAATTCTTCATCTGGGAGCGTTGGGTACATCCCTCCTCCCATTGCCCCCTCCAGGTGGCAAGGAGGCGGGGCCGTTGGGAACGACGTCACCTCAGGGGGTGGAGTCGCTAGGCGGATCTCTGCCGGGTCTTCTGAAACTCCGCCCCTCCTTTCTGGGTTCCCCAAATGGCTCGTGCTTCTTTCGGCACCATTTTCTGCTAGCGGCATCATACGGCCGGCGCTGGTGATAAGTGTCGCTCCGGAGCTCTTTGCTGTCCGCTCCAGCAACTCCTTACCCGCCGTATACATCTGTGCCTCTAAATTTGCGTATTCCCTTAGTAGACCCGCTACTGTACGGAACAGCACATTCATCATCTTTCCCTTCTTCCATTTAGTTAGACCCCATCTCGGCACATGACGGCCCTTAGTTTCCAGATCCTCTCGGAGCTGAACAAGGAGCTCATGGCCCCGCGACCCAGGCACCAAATCCGGACAGTTGAACCAGTCCGTGGGGGTGGGTTCCCCTCCTTCCCTTAAGTATCAGGTGCATTGAGCAAACTCCTGAGTGGGGGTCAGCTTTTCTGCTTTCCGCACTTTCACCCCGGCTAGGGACATGGTTGATGTTTCCTCCGGGGGTCGATAATAGACCCGGTCGCTCCCCATTATGCATCTGAACTCCCCAAGGGATAGCTTGGTTCTCCATTCCTTCACCATGGCTTCTTCTCTCTTTACAGAGAAGTAACCATCAATATTTCTTTCATCCCCTTCTACCACCTGGTGGTAAGCGATATGCGCCCATAGATCGTTGGCATTCTCTACGCGGCGGGTCCCGGTGTGCCAGGGGCAGCACCCGATTAGATTCATCTCCTTCTCCATGCCCTTAGATCTCATCCTTGTCACCATGTCTCGGACAGCCAGAGCCGACTCGAGGTGATTTAGTAATTATTTGTTCATTGGGCGGGCTGGTGAATAGAGAGGCGGACAAAGCTTAATGATTGTAAAACTTTACTTATGCCGCTTGTACCTGCGACGCAGACGGTCCGGTCATCTGAACAACTATATGAGTTGTTCCAGCTGGCAGGGCTCAGGCCAGTTCATCCATCCACAAATTTAGCCGGCGTGGAAAAGGTACGTCTGGGATTGTGCTCAGCAACGGGGAGAAGAATCGATAGGTGATGAGTCTATCGATCAGCTCAGCCACAAGTCAGATTTCTTTAGCACTCTGCAGCGTGCTCAAGGTTCTCCGACTCAGGTGGAAGTCACACAAAATTTTAAACGGCTAGCAAGCCAATGACTAGCCGCCACGTAGGAATAATTTAGAACTGGCCAATAGCGGGACACAAATTTGCATTTGAATGGTGGGAACTCTCTTGCAGTGGGGTTTTTCTGTTGCAAGAAAACCCTTTGCTGTGCAAGAGGCTCTCATGTGGCAGGAAAATTCCATCGTGCCGAGGCACCAAAATCACTGGGTTGTGACAATCGGAAGCAATGAGATAGATTTATGAGCTGTTGGCACAGAGATGGTAGTGAAAGCCATGTAAGCAGATGAGCTCACCCAGAAAAAAAAAGGAGTGGGTCAGGCACATAGCCATTTGGAGTTCCCATAAAAAGAGGAGAGAGTCCAACCAAAACAGACAATAATGGACCAAAAGGACAGGTGAATCAGGAGCATAAGGACTCTCAAAAAGCCAAGGGAGGACAAGATTTCAACCAGGAAGCTGTGAGAAAATATGGATTAAAATGGAGTAGAGCCCCAGGAACAGGACCAGAACTAGGTTATTAGAGACTTTGCTGAGAGCTGTTTCAGTAGCATGAAGAAGGCAGAGGCAGATAGGAAAGGAAGAGGGTGGAGGTGGAGCAAAGAGAGGAAAAGAGATGAGGCGAAAAGGCAAGAGGCAAATGGGACCCAGTGAGGGTTTGGTGATGGATAAATAGGAATCTATTTTATTTAGCTGATTGGTCAGAAAAACCACATCACTCACGGCTATGACTTGGGAGCTGTCAGGCTGGGTCATGGGTGGCCAGGTCTGGGGCACTCTAAGATCAGGTTGCTGACTAAGGTCCAGAGTAGCGAGCAGAATCCAGGTACAGGCCAGGGTGAGGGAGGGGAAGGGGGTTCTGTTGAGTGCAGAGGGTAAGAGAGGGGGTGCCAAGCAGTAGGGAGTCTTACCTGCTTCTGGGACTTTAAAAAGGCCCTAGTTGCTGCTCCCACAGCACAGTTCAGACTCAACAGGGGACCCAGGCCTCTTGGGCTGTGGAGAACCAGAGCCTTTAAGCTACACTCCACACAGGGGGTGTGACCATGCCACCCCCATTCCTCCCTTCCCCCTCTCTAGCTATGTCGCTGGGTGTAGGAAGGGGAGACCTGTCTTCTGCTGCCACTATCCCCCTCTGACCCAAGGGTGGAGGGAGCCACTGTGGACCATCTGGATCCACCCATGCTTCCTGGCAAAAATTAGACTGCCCAGGGATCTTCATTTAGAATCACAGAAATTAAGGACTGGAAGGGACCTCGAAAGATCAAGTCCAACCCCACCTTGCTGAATACTGGAATACTAGAATACAGGAATACTGCTGAGATCAAATGATCCCAGCAAGGTGTCTGTCCAGTCTTCTCTTGAAGACTTCCAAGGTTGGGGACTGCACCACTTCCTTGGGAAGTCTATTGGGGGAAGTCTTGGGAGGTCACCCTTACTGTAAAGAAAGTTTTTCCTTACATCCAACCTGAAGTCATCATTTAACTGTTTATGTTAAATGAACAGTTGTCCCCTGGGGTGCTCCTTGCTCCCCTGGGGTGCCCTAGTGAACAGTTTTTCTCCCAGTGCCTGATATTTTTCCCCTACATATTTAGGTTTAAGTTGACAGACTGATTTTAATTAAGTCAATAATAACATCTGATCTAAACATGAGGTTGTAGCCTTTGTCCCTTTCCCTTTTCTCTGCATATTTCTCTTTCATTCACCTGTTGCATTTTTTTTTCATTGATCAAGAACATAAATGCTATGTGCTGTGCCTAACACAACGTATGAATGGATGCAAGTTTGGAGCCATTTCAAAAGGGCAGCAGCTGTTCTATTCCAACCATATGTGTGGATAAGTCAGGAACAATGCAAATGTAACAGAACCTGCTTCAAATTCAAAACCTTTTGAAATAGCTCCAAATGTAATGTATGTCCATGCATACAGTAGGCTACCAGCCAAAGAGTGTTTTGTCTTGGTAGTATCATGATGGTAATAACAGTGGAAAAAGCAGGGCAGGATGGCATGTTATAGATTACTAACCTGTTCAGTGAGGCTAGTGCCTACTTCATCTGTTACTACAGCATATGACCATGGAGGCTCATGCCTCTGAAGAAGTTAGTCTATAAAGTGACCCCCTCTTCTGCTTAATCTCAGATTAGAGGTTGTTAATGTTGTTATTAACATTGAAAGGGGTTAATGACTGTCATCAAGTAAGTTTTTTAGTTAAAAAAAAAGATAATAACAGGCATTGTTTAAATCAATGGATGTGCTAAGCACTCCTTCAGAGTTGAGGAGCAGTAAGCCTTTTATATAGAGGGGACAGCTAGAAATAATGAAGGTTACCACTGAAAAGCAATGGGCCACATGGCAAGGCCTAAACATAGCCAATTTAGGTATATTAAAAGGGGCTTCCCTGGGTTAGGCAGACAAGGTTCTTTAGGTAAATCTGATATCTTTTATTAGACCAACTCATATAGCTGGAAAAATTCTTCTTTGCAAGCCTTTGCGTATGAAAACCTATATCCCTGAAACATGGAAGATACTGAATTTTGCCATTTGAAATGGAAACTACACGACATGAAAAAGAAAGAACCTATTCCCTGAGTTACACATTTGAGTTTGAATTAGAGACAGGAAGCCTGAAGAAGTGACTGTAACGGGCTGTGACAGAAAGAAGAGACAGAGCGTGCCAGCATAGAGCTCTCTGGAGTGGTCTGCCTGGGGATTTCTGAGCAAGGGAACTGCTTGTTTTTGCTTCTTTAGGGAAGAAGGTCTTTGCACACAGTCATTGCAAACAACCTGCATTATACCAAAGAAGTATTTGACTCAGTCTACAGAAAGTGTCTTGCAAGGCCCCAAATACTGGCCAACTGGAACACTGGAGTAAAAATAGCAACAGGGCATGGTGAATTTTAATGATTTAGCTATGAAGTGCTGTAAGAGTCTGCTGTAAGAGGCCTTGTAAAAGGCCTTCAGGTATAGCTCCAGGTGTATTTGTAGCTATCTAAATACACCTCACAATGATAGAGACTGGATTTAACACAACAGACAGGGACTTTAGGTCCAGCCACATGTTTCTGAGCAGCAAGAGAAATGGTTCATTTCTTGTTTTTACATCAGTCTGACTAACAGGATGCCCACCCAATGAAAAATTGCGCAATCCAAATGCAGAAGTTCCTTTTTAAGGAACAAGTGCAGCAATATATGTTGTTAAAGACGGTGTGTTTTTTTTTATAAGAAACTTATGTTTCTGCTAACACCAAGTGGACTAAATCTGTGCTGACTCTGGTTACATTTCCCACAGTGGAGCAGTGGGAAAGTTATCTTTCTTTGCTCTTGGGATAGAAGTACTATCAGATGAATCAGTCTATTACAAGAGCTTAGCAGAATTTCTGGAAGCAATGCAGGAAAATCTTCATATGATTTAATTTTTTAACTCACCAGGGGTATTATTTTACTTTGTTGGCAAACTCAGCCTCATTAATAATGGGATCTGCCAAATGCTACTACTTTATGGGACTTATGACAGTTGCATGAAGAGCTAACAGTTCTGCACCTGTTTTAGTGACTCATCCGGTCAGGTAGCAAGGTCCTCCAGGCATGGTCCTGAATGCCTTCAGCTCCCACTGAAGTCAAATGGAATTACGAGTGCACAGCACTTTCAGGATTAGCTCCAAAGTTTCTATTCTCTCCTGCAGAGCTCTGATCACTATCAGAGACAGTGCCAGGAAAGCAAAGCAAAACTAAAAACAGTCCTTGCTGAAAATGCTGAGCAGAAGCTGCAGTGTCTAGAGTTTTCACACTGATTCTGTTGAACATATACATACAATTTTCTGAGCTTCCCAGTAGAGATTATGCCAAAATGCAGCGGCTTCCTTTCCAAGGTGCTGATGTGATCAGCTTCAATCATTGTGGCGTTGTATTCCTCACCCCTAAGTTTAAATATAGGCGTACAGCAGGCTTGGGGATTTGTTCAGCTCGAACAGTCCTAAAATACAATACAGTCATCATTCCCAGGGCATGCCTGTCACACACAGGCTCCCTTCTGTATTAGTCAGTTCTCAACTTTAACCCAAACACAGTCCAGAAAGGGTTAACTCGCAGGTCTAAGTCCTTTTGGCTAAGTACATACTGACAAAAAGCCTGAGGTTGAATCGATTCAATCTTTGTAGGTTAGTCTAAGCTGTGTAAATTGAACTGATAAGCAAGTGAACCAACATTTATTTTTGATTCCAGAAATGCAGCTACGTGCCAGAAGCTGGGGGGCGCTAGAGCACGCCTCCTTGCTCGGCTGGAGCAGACAGCTTGGGCCAAGCCTAACCTGCCCACCCTGTGAAGGGGGCTTACGGGGGAGGTGCAAAGTATCCTGGGATGCTGGGGGACTGTGAATTAACTTATCTGGAGGGGATCTGGAGCAGAAGTTCAGTCAACCGATTTAACCTAAATCAGCTAAGTCTGATACTAGATCCATCCAGGTTTATCTTAAACCATTTTTGGCCATTTTGAAAGCAGTTTATGTGCACTGAACTTCTGTTGTGTTAGAGATATGAGCAAGTTTCTGCTGACTTATATCAGTTTACGTGTCATTTCTGTCCCTAGCCCTTCAGCCCCTGAGAAGGTGCCTCCAGCTTCTTGCTGCTCCTTCCTTGATGCAGTCTCTCCTCTCAGGCTTTCTGTGATTCAGGTCCCTGTCATGGTGCTGCTTCTCCCAGTCTCACAGCGCCTGGATCTCTTCCCATACCCTGACAGCTCCTGGTCTGGTATTTCAGCCACTGGGCAGGCCACTCTCTCACCTTCTTTCTTTCAGACTCCCTGGCTTCCTTTCCTTGGGAGCCTTTTGACATCCTGTAGCCACTAATTATCTCCCTCAGTTGGTCCAGTCCTCCTGAGCAGCCTGTAACCAGCCCTACCACTTGCAGCTGGGCTGGAGCCTCTAGCCCCACAGCCAGCCACAGGGGATGAGAACAGAGACTATGGGATCTGATCTGAGTTTTGAGTTTGCAACCAATTTGGAAGTCAGGTGAATTTAAACTTGCATTCAGGTTTCAGTATGAATATTGTGCATTGTTTTGCCTTCTGCTATTCAGCTGGTGTATTGTTTTTAATGGCACCAGCTGGGCCTTGTGCAAGCAACAAACCTAGAATTCATCCTCAGTTCCACAGCAGGTTATAATGATGTGACACAGTGTTTCTATGGTTCAGTTTCAGCTTACGAATTGAAATAGCAGCATCTCTTTAGAAGGGGTTTAGAACTACTGAATCCACAAATCTTTGTGCAAGGAATCCTACACCATTCCTCCTCCTCTTGTGGTGCATGCAGGCCACAGTGACAGGTCACATTAGATATGGAGATTTCCCACTGCCTCCTACTACGATGCTTCAGCAAAACAGGGTTCCCTGCCTTTTCACACTGCCTCTGAGTGACATTTAGGCCAGGTACAGACATTATATTTTTACCAGTATAAACCAATCTATACTCATAACAGAAATTTGGCACACAAAACCAGTCGTTACAGCAACAGAACAGAAATTTGCCATACATGCACTGGTTTAAAATGGTGGAACCCAGTCTAAGATTTGCTCCCCTCCACCTGCCCCTCCCCCAACCAAAGAGCAACTGTGTGTTCTGTTCACTACCAATCTAAACTATGTTGCTTACAGAAACCCACATAACTTAGATAAATTCTGCCTTGGGCTTCTTGAATGCCTGTACCTAACCTTAATGTCATCAGCTTCAGATCAAAAGATGGATATTCAAAATCCAAGTGCCAAATACAGCAAGAGAAAGAGCAAGCCATCAAAATGCTGGAGAGACTGGAACCTGTCCTCTTTTATATCACTTCTTAAAACTTGCCTATGTTGCAACACCTAAAAAAATAGCTTGTAAACAGTTAGGCTAGGGAAAGACATTCAAAAAGCCTGAGCCTGAATTGATTCAATCTTTGCAGGTGAGTCTAACCTACAACACTTGAACCAATTTGGAGGTGAACAGACATTCCCTTTTCATTACAGAAATGCAGGCACATGCCTGCAGTGGCTCAGTCTAGAAGCCAGGGGGTGCTGGAGCAGCCCTCCCTTCCCTTCCATAATGCTGAGCCAAGTGGGGGGAGGGTGGTCCCTACTCCACTCCTCCACCACCCTAGCAGAGAGTTGATAACCCAGTGTTTAACACCCCTAACTCAGTGTTTATCAGCCCATTAAGAAAAAAGCTTCTCTCATTAGTTCAAGCTCTTCTTAAACAACTTTTTCCAAGGAAGGAACAGAGGGATGTTACCAGCTATGTGCTGATTAGCTCCAAAAAGCCCTAATCTAACACTGTGCTGTCTGCTTTCTTTCTGGCGCTCACAGCACAGACTGTAGCCAGCATGTGATGTGTTAGATAATGCTGAGAGGTGTCTGTGTAAGGCGGGGGGGACCTGTAGCTACTAGACACAAGCAAAGGCATCCATGTGTAGCAGGGGAAAAAAAGTATATCTACAAATGTGTAAGGATTGCCTCTGACACACACACACCCTGCTTCATCAGGGAGTAATGAGGGGAAGGTGGGAGCAGGAGGAAGCAAGGCAGACCCAGCTGTATCTGCAGTCTCTGCCAGAGCTGCAACCAGGGAGCAGAGGGGAGGGGCCAGCCCAGCTCTCTGGAGCTGAGAGCCCTGCCCAATCCAGAGAGAATGCTGGGATGCTGGGGAGCTCTGATTTAACTTAAGCCAGGAAGAAGTCTGGGACAGACATTACATAAATTGGTTTGACCCAAATCAGTTAAGTATGATACTACATTCAACCAGATTCATCTCAAACCGGTTTCAGCCATTTTCAAACTGGTTTATATGCACTGAACATCTGTTCTGTTACAAGTTTAAAGCAGTTTTGGATCACTTAAACCAGTGTATGTGTAATGTCTGTCCCTAGCCTTAGGCTGCTGATAGGTTTAAACTGCTGCTTTTCATACTGACTGACATTGTCTCATTCTTTCTTGCACTGTCTCATGTTTATCCCTCTCATCTTATATTTAGGGTGGTAAGTTGCTTGAGGCAGGGGCCTATCTTTTTATTCTGTCTTGTACATTGACTAGCAAAATGAGGTCTGTGTTCATGGCTGGGACTTGTAGGCACTATAGAATGGAAAATTACAATAGGAGGACGTTTATTTTTAACAGCACAGCCTTAACAGGTCAGCATGAAAACTCACAGCCCAGATCACCATGGAAAGAAATATTAATACTGAAGTAATCTGAAGTATGAGCTCCAAATGTTCAGTTGTTGTGGCTGTTAAGAAGCAAAACTAACCATTTAACATGCCACTTATGGTGCAAATGATACCATGAATCATATTTTGAATTTCATTTGTCTTTTTTTGACTGTGGCCAATTGAACATGAGAGAATGCATCACAAATCTGAAGAGGACCTGTAGCTACTAGACACAAGCAAAGGCTTCCATGTGTAGCAGGAGAAAAAAAGTATACCTACAAATGTGTAAGGATTGCCTCCGACACACACACCCCACACAGAAATGCTTTGTTGCTATTTGAGGGTAAGTTAGTTCACAGTAAGCACTATGTTCCAATAAGAAAAAAAATCCATCACCACTTGGAAAATGAGGTTCTCTCTGTGTTGCTCCATAGCCTGGTGTTTGTCCTGGCTGGGCCATTCTCCAGTATACTCCGTCCACAAGCACATTCCAAACCTGGAAGTACATCAACAGAGAGGCTATAGGGCAAAGGTGTTAAAGATCCAGCCACCAGGTCAGATCCAGCCTGCAGAGCCCTATCATCTGGCCTGCAGTCCTGCCTGTGAATCTCAGATTGGTATGTGGTGTAAGCTGAATGTGCTATATGTGGCATAAGCGGGATCAGCATTATGTGCTGCACAATGTGTGGGGCTAGATTTGGCACATGAACTGCATGTAGCATGTGGGGCTGGGCCTGGCACCTGTGCTTCACACAGTATGTGAGGCTATAGCTGATGCACAGGTTCGGGGCTGGTGTGTACTGCAAGCAATGCTAACCCTGGACTACCCCATGCACTGGATCCAGGGAGTGGGACCAGTCTTCAGGACCAATCCAGTCCACAGACCAGCCCTATGTCACATATCTGGCCTGTAGACTGGCTCCATGCCAGTCATTTGGCCCATGGGACCTGATGACTTTGACATACCTGTTGTAGGGCATTCCTCTGTTGCCACTCTCAAGACCTCAGTCACTAGCATATTTACAAGTAGCTGCTGGGGATAAGCCTGGAGCCTCTTCAGTGGTGCATTCTGGGATGTGGGGGTGTACCTATATGTGACACTAAATGCACAGTAGATTAATACTGCAGTGCATTAACGTGGCAGGCAAAAACTGTGCTAATGTGAAGTAGAATTAGTCTACTGTGCATTAGCATCACACAAAAATTGTCTGCTGGAGCTACTTAAGTTAGTACCTGCTATTACAAGTTCTAACTTATGACAGGTACTAAACTTAATGCACCATAATTACGGCACATTAATAGATGTGGAGATGCACCCTGGATGATACAATCAAGAGTGGGTGTTTTGGACATGCTTGGGAACACCTTGCTGGGATGCAGAGCTATATGCAGAATAGACTGGGGCCACAGGCCTGATTATCTCACTTTGAAAGTGTCTATGTAGCACAGCACAGGGCAGTATAAAGCTATCTCACACAGAATTAGGTTGGGTCCAGGTAGTCAAGTTGTGATATGCTAGCTCCAATGTCTTTTATACTTCCCTTACACCGACTTACCACTACTGCAACTTTTCTGACCTTACTCTGCTTTCATCTGCTATGGATGAAATACTATTATGGGCAAGAAGCAGAATCAGTGCTCTACTTAGGAACTAAGGAAATCCTCCCCATTCTCTTCCATCCTTCTTGGAAGTCAGGCTGCCCTTAATATCCCAACAGGTCTCATTTTAAATCGCAAGCTTCAGCCATGTAACTTTAGGTTTCATTTCTTTTGAAGCTAGGCAGAAGCCAGGGCAGGGTGGCACCTCAGTCTAACTCGGTCATAGAGGCACAAGTGTTCATAGGCATGAGCCTACTATGGGAAGAAGTCAGGCATATTTTGGTACAGCTGAACTCCTGTCCCCTTCAAGGTCCAGCTCTCCTTGTGACATGTATTAGAAGTCATCCTTTGTAGTGCATTAATGTGCATATACTAGGGAGAAGAAGTGGAAAGCATATCCAGAGAAATACAGCTCTGTTCAAATAAGGAGGATGATGGTGGTGCTTTGAGTAAGAAAAGCAGAGAAAACAAAACAGCGGTGCTGGGACCTGGACAACTATAGTTGCTGATAGGGACACATTTCATGTTTATACAAGACTGGTAAAGCAAAACCTTATTGAAGACTGGTCCAGCCGGCAAAGGGTACGAGCTGTACAGGATACACATGTGCATCTACAAAGTCACACAGGACTGCTTAGCTCTCGCCCATCCATTTAGTACCCACCTCACTTCAGTTCTTAGAATTTCACTCAGAACTAGCCTTGCCAAGAGGGAAACAAACTAGTGCCACTGGCTCAGAACAACGTGTCCTTTAATGGTTGTACAGGCAAGAACATAAATCATCAATTTTGAAAAAGAAGTTATACATGGAGAAGATTTCCTGGCTCATACACCTAAAATAATACCATTATCAGTATAATGTGACAGCCAGAGCACATGTTTTCATTAATTTAGACATTAGTCATGGAATCACAATAACTGCTGCCAGAAATAAATAAAGACACACTTGGGCCATCCAGTCTTCACAACCTCTTGTCTTTTGTGGGACTACTCCCTCTGTCTTCCTACTGAGAGTGTACTCATCTAACAAGGCTTTCACCATTACCTCTTTCCTTGGATAGGTTAAATTTCATTGCCCATTCTTCTTAAAACTTTGCCCACCTTACCTTCATTGGCTGTGAAGAATTGAGCCCTTTATGATACAAGTCGGCCTGGCCTGGGAGAGCAAAATGTTCTTGAAAACAGATCTCTCAAATGGTTTCTACCAAGCCAATACAGGAAATTATTTAATTAATGAGTAATTTTCAATTGTTTTCAGACTCTGGCATCCCTCCAAAGGGAGGGATCAGATTGGCAGAGGAAGGGAATAAGCCAATTTTTCTTTTCTTTTCCTATGCGGCCAATTATTTCGGACAGAGGGCCACTTACCAAGTTTCAGGGAGCTGTTGAGGGCCACTTACGTAATCTTGCCCCTTGACAGTTGCCCCGCCCCCCAGTCACCATATTGGAACCAGAAGTCCTGGCCACACCCTCTGACCTTTTCCACTGAAAGTCCCTCCCCTTGCCCTGGAAGTACTCCTTTTAGGAGGAAGGGTGCTGCAATCTCAAAACTGGAAAAAAAACCCAAATCATATACAAAAAATAAAACTTCTACTATAACTTATTTTAATTTTATTTTAAAATGTTTTGTACTGTTTTACATGTTTACAAAGTGTATTTAGAGGTGACTGCATAATAGCTCAAAATACAATACTACTGTATGTTGTGTGTGGGCAGTAAGGGGGGGTGCATGTGGCAGGGTGTGGTTGGGGAGTGGGTGTGTGTGGTAGGGTATGGGTATGATATGTGGGATGGGAGAGAAGGAGAGAGATGGGGCCGGGCTGCTGGCTCCATTGCGTGCGACTCTTGAAGACTGCATGAGAGCCTCACATGATGTAGCCGGGCAGATCCTGCAGCCAGGCTCAGTGCTTCTGCTGCTTCACCATGGGTCCCTGCTGGTCCCAGGGCAAATGCACGTGCTTCGCATCCACCCACGGCCTCCACTTCCCTGCTTTCCCTCCTGCATGCTTGCCCTCCACTTCCCCCGCTGGCACCGCTCCCCGCGGCCCCTGCCACTCCCTGCTGCTGTGGCCTTGGCCCCCGCCACTTCCTGTGCCACTTCCCATGGCCCCCACTGCTCCCCATGGCTTGACACTTCCCTCCACCCCCCCACCTGCTGTTTCCCGTTCTGGCTCCAGCCCAGGCTGGCAAGCATCACAGGGCTACCAGCTACTGGGCATTTCATAGAGGTTTCCCCCCACTCCCTCCCTCCATCCGATCTTATCTTACTTTCCACTCGGAGGGAGGTGGAAAATAGCTCCAGGGTCAGAAGGCCAGAAGCCACAGAGGCTTCCTGTTGAGTGTTGAGGGCTAGGTGTTGGAGGGGGGTGGGGGCTGAGGGCAGGGTAGAGCCAGGTCAGCCTTGCTGCTTAGCTGCTGGGTCCTGCTACAGGCTCCCCCCTGGGTCCTACTGCCACTGGCTGCCTGTCATCTTTGACAGGAGCCAGCGGAAGATAAAAATTAATTTTCTAAAACTTTTAGGGGCCCCACAGCCCGGATAGAATGGCCTGGTGGGCTGAATCTGCCCCACGGGCCATATTTTTCCCACCCTTGTCATAGACCTTGAATAACAATTGTCACAGAGCAAGGGTCTCAGAATTTGGTCCATATATCCTCTGAAGGTAAATATAAGAGCAGGCATTGCTTCTGATTTTTCATGTGGTTTTTCAACCTGTACTTTGCTTTGAAGAAGTGGTATCTAAGGGGCAATAGAACCCCTTGAGATTGTAAGTTTCATTCATCCCATATACTAAGAAAAGGGTTTAAATTTGGTTATGAATTGAAAATATGTCCCCTAGGCTGTGCCTGGAGATATATGAAGGAAGGCCCCCTTACTACAAGAGGAAGTAGAAGGCAGTATCACCCATTTTCTTCTTTCCCTCAGGAACCTTATGACCAGCTGCCATCCACTCCTTTCTACAGCTGCTCAGCAAGCACTCTTCATTGGCTGGCAGAAGATAGTAAGGAAAGGAAAGTAGCCCTGTGTTCTCTATTGCCTACATCCTAGGGCTACAGGAACCCTAAAGAAAGCAGGAGAGGAGTTTAATTTATATGGATTGTGGCCCTTTAACTATTTTTAGAATAGTGTTTGAGGCTTTCAGACTGGAAATTTTTAAACATCACAAACAAGTAGGGCTGGCCAGAGAACAAGAATTTAGTTTTGCAAAAATATTCAAGATTTTGGTGTTTGTTTTCCTTCTGCATTGCCATGAAATAGAGGACTTTGGAAATTTTCATGAAAAGCATGAGAGAGACTGCTCCAGCTGTGCCAAAAACCCAGTGTTCAGTACACTCAGCTGAGACATTCATATCTCTGATAAGTGTCCTAACTTTCACCTACAGAGCCAGTCTTTGTTCAGCCCAACAGATATTCATTTATGAAAGATGGAACACCTCCAGCAGGAGACAACGATCTTGTAGCCAATGGCTACAACCCACCTGGGATGTAAAAAATGAAGGCTAATGTCTGATTTGAGCAGGGCTCTGAATCTGCATTGCTTGCCTAAAAATATTCTGGCAGAAACCTGGAAAGAAACTCTCTCAAGTTTATAAACTGCTTCAGCAATTTATAGGTATGAAGTGAGAACTTGATTCTACTATGACAGAGCCATGAACTACTGGAGACAAAGTAAGATTCATTTAAGGAGATTCATCCCTTAAATTCACAGAAACAAATATAATACTATTGAATTCAACATAATTATCTTTAGTATAAGCCCCTCTATACCCTGTTGCTCACTGTACATCTTCATTAGGGTGTTTAGGCCTACTGACATCAAAAGGGTGGACACCTAGCAGAGTCAGGCCCATTTGCTCTTTGCCATCCTGCCTTGTATTTCGATCAGTTCACAGGTTCCCAAAATCAAAGATCATTCATTAGTACAAATGGTCTAACCTAAAGGTGACTCTTTTCTTAACTTCTGTCCCAAGTCAAAGTATTCAATGTGAGTAGAAGGTAGCAACTTTGGGGCATCAGGCAGAGTAGGACACAGCTGAGAGAAGTAGGTAGACAAGCTTCACATAGGAAAGCCTTCTCAAACAAAGTGACAAATACAGAGTCATGTCAGTAAAATATTCAGCACAAGCCAGAAGGCTTTACTGGCTTTCACACGCTAAACTAGTTAAAAATGTATGTACATTCCTGATTTACACTGTTGAGAATTAAATAACGGCAGCATAGTTCCCAGGATTAACCACATTTCTACTTTTTTCTGCATAGGAAAGGAAAAGAAAAATTAAGTATCTTTAGTTTGATGTGACCCATTTACTTCATACATTTTCAGTTTACCGACTACCACTTTTATAATGTAGGAATGGAATAAACTGTACTGTGACATTTTGAAGACTATGCAGAACTGTGTGGGATAAAGAAATGCACTCAGTGGTGCTCTGGTAGTCACTTGAGCATTTTTTACTCAAAGTTCTTGCTTTCACTTGTTCACCTGGGTTACCCATTATGGGGGAAGTTCTAATTAGAAGCAAAATCAAGAGAGAAAAAATAAACAGGCCGCTCAGTTGCTTGTAGAATGATTTGCTTGTGTGCCTTTCTCAAGCATAACTTTCATTTATTGGAGATCCAGGTCTGGAGCTAAGGGAGACAAGGTTATTTGGACAGAAATGAACTAGACACCTCAATAAGAAGAGGACAGGGTCCTGCTGCCACTCCCACTGAACTCAACACCAACTCAGGATGGTCAAAACCATTTCCTAGTCAATGAATGCAGCCTCTCTCTTACAGGTGTTTATAGGGCCAAACCTAGCAAAGAATAGAGGTGGCTCAGACTTACCTGCCCTGATGAGCCTCAACAGGTCTTCCCTCAACACAGGTATTTGCGGTTGAACATAAGTATTTCTCTTAACTTAGCCAAATCAAATAAACCACCTCTCTTCATCCTATAGTTTACCTTATGGCAGCTGTGCAGTATGGATCCTTTCTAGGAACCAGCCTGCAGAAAACTGCCTCCTGTTCTTGACTCTAACTATACACAGTAAAAACAGGAAGTGGGGTACAGAAAGGCTAGGCATCAGGAACAAGTGATTGTAGGACTGCTGCTACCTGATTTCCTGTGATTGTGCCTAGCAGCACCTAAGCAAATTCTGAAGACACTATTAGGACTGGTAGGCTAGGTATCCGGCTTGCTTGCCCTTATATTCTCAAGGTGAGCTGAGCTTCCAAACTTAGTCTGAACTGTTGCCTGGGGTTTTCAGTTAAGTTTAGGGATTTCCAGCTGAGACAAACAATGTGTATGGTCCTAACGGGAGCCCTAATATTGACCCTAGGTAGTAATATATATCCCCTAAGTTACACACTCTTATCACCCAATACTGGTTGTGATATGCTGAACTGTAAAACAAAAAAGAATCACCAACATTTGCTGAATGCACATTTTATCATTCACAATTGCAAGCTTCATGTTTTACAAATGAATGATTTATTAAGCCAGGCAGCATTTCAGGGTTTTGTTTGTTTGTTTGTTTATCAACAAGGTAACATATTACAAAATATCATTTGGGAAGTGGATTAAATATTGATGGCAAACGATGTAAAATCTTGTAAACCAGTGGTTTTCAACCTGTGGTCTGTAGACCTTTGAGCTAGGGACAGACATTCAAAAAGCCTGAGCCTGACTTTGCACAAGCCGGTTTGACCCAAATCAGTTAAGTCTGGTACTACACTCAACCAGGTTTATCTCAAACTGGTTTCAGCCATTTTCAAACTGGTTTATGTGCACTGAACATCTGCTCTGTTACAGGTTTAAGCCAGTTTCTGATCTCTTAAGCAGGTTTATGTGTAATGCCTGTCCCTAGCCTTGGGGGTCCACAGACTGTCTAAGGGGACATCGAAAGATAACTCACTACGTTCAGTCAAAAGTATATGAATACCCACACTTACCATTCAAAGGGGTCTGCGCCACCACCTGAAATTTTCAAAGGGGTCTGCACCTTCATTCAACATTTTTTTAGGGGTCTGCAAATAAAAAAAGTTGAAAACCACTGTTACAGACAATAGAAAAAAGCTAATGTGATGATGTTCTTTAGGAAGGTTTCTCCCATTTCCCTTCCGAACGTTAAACAATTGGCTATGCAAAATCTAATGTCCCTATGGTAGACCAATGGCAAGGTCATTCCAGTTCTGGATTCTGCTTCAGAGAAGCTGGTTGTGATAAACTTTTCAGTAGTTTCTAAATAGGATTTTTGTCAAACTGCCAGATATAGCAGTTTGACAGCTTTGAACTGCAGCTGTGGGTATCAGCGTAGGTTTCCAGAAACTTAATTTAAATTGCACGCTTAGAAGTTTTACATGGAAGTTTTTGTTGTATTGTTTACAGAATACATCTAATAAAATAATACACCGCAATGCATTTTGCAACTGCCAGGAGGATATATTGCCACAACATTGCCTATCTGCAGGGATCCTGGTTTTCTCTGATCCCATTGTTTCGGATGTAAGATATATAAGGGGCATTTCATTTTAATCATGGAAAAATGTGGAATTTGGGTTACTTTTTTGTATCTGAAAAATGGGGATTTTTTTTTTTATCAAAGAAAACCAGGATCCCTGCTTATCTATACAGTATTTTCCATCTTCATGCATTTTTGTTGCCATAGCAAATGATGCAAGTTTAGTGATTTTTTTCTGGCTACTTCAGAGTGCTTTTGCTCTTTTTGACTGCAAACCATCAACATATCATGGACATAGAAAATGAGCCTTAGTGAGTGATTTCATTTTACATACAAGTACAGAAATGGTTTAAAAAGGCAGTGATTCAGAAATGGATATCTGCATTCATTTAATTCAGCTGAAAAGAACCTCTAACTATTTAGCTAACTCTTATTTATTTTTCATAATTCAGAAACGGAACACGCATATTTTGAAGCAATCATTAATGCTGATTAAAAAATTAGGGGAAAAGTGAAAAAGAAATGCCTTGTCAACACTTTCAAACAGCTTTACTACTCTTAATGTTATAATGCAGAGGTATCAAACTAATCAGGTCCCACAGGCCAGATCAGGACCACAGACTGGCCATACATACCAGATCCAATGCACCAAAAAGGTCCAGCGTAGGCTCACAAGCTGGCCCAGCATGCTGCATACAGCACGTGCACTGGCTCCAGCCCTGTGTACTACATGCAGTGTGTGCCAAATCAACTCTGTGTGCCATATGCAACATGTGAGACTGACGCCAGGGCCAGGACCTGGGCCAGAGTCAGCACATGCTAATTGTAACATGTGGGGCCAGTCCAGGACATGCTGCATGCAACATGAGAGTCCAATCCAAGACCAAGAGCCACCACCCTGGGCCAGATGATAGGGCTGTATGGGACATGTCTTTGACAGCCCTGTTACAATGCATATAAATAGGAAAGATCATTATAAAGTATGACACCACAAAAGGATATGATGAGTTTTGCACATGCATTTGCAGGCACTAACCGGAACACCATTTAGTATGTTGTCATAACCACAGATGTGGTTCCTTCCTTACTTAAAACTTCACTTAAAAGTTTTGCCAATGGAAGAAACTGATTTAGAAGTGTAGTGCTTTGGGCATAGGATGTGTATAGTGCTTTCCCCCCATACCAAAAGAAGTACAGTGCTTTCACCCTATGCCAGTCATTGGCAATGAGTAGGGGGTGCACGTGGGTGCATGTGCACCCCCTGAGCGCGGCGGTGTGCCCCCTGCGAAAAGGTGCCACCAACACTGCCGGCGGTGCCTGTGGATGGTTGCCACTCGCCATCCCCCACTCGCTGCTGACACCCAGTGGTGGGGAAGGGAGCGGGGCAAAGGCAGGAGCAGGGGCTGGGGGGAGTGGGGGACAGTGGAGGCTAGGGGGTATGTGTCCCTCAAGCCTCCACTTGTCCCACCACCTGGCCCAGTCAGGCCTGCTCCCCCCAGCCTCTGCTTCTGCCTGTGCCTCACTCCCTCCCTAACCCCTGGGGCCTTGATCCGCCTGCTTTTCTAGTGTAGAATTTGTTTTTATGTTGTCCATGTATGGATAATGGATCTAATTCAACAACACAGTATGCAAGCTGTACCCTCTTTACTCTGTATGACATCAATTTGATGTATATTGGTTGCCTAGATGCTGATCTATATATATATGTAAAGTGCCAACATTTTTATTGTGGATCACATGGGTGATTGACCAGATGCTATTCAGAAGGAAGGGAGGGGGAACATCAGCTGCTTGACAGTTAGTTTTGGCTACCCTACTAGCTGCTAGATGATTGGTCTGTTTTTCTATCTGTCTGTGTAGTCTCTAGCTATAAATGCAGATGAGTTACATTATGCTTTAAGACTTTTTTTTTGGCAGATAATCCTAATACACATCTGTTTTACATGTAATAGTAATATTGTTCCTCAAAGAAAATGGGAAGAGCTTTGAGACCTGAGGAAGATTGCATTGCATTCAAAAGCTTGTGAAAGTCTATCCCAATCATGCAGTTGGTCTAATAAAAGATATTACCACAGAAGTCCTTTGTGCAACATAGTTTGATGAGGTAGGTGCTGTTTCTACTGAGTTGCATTTAACAAATATGGTAATTATTTTCTGTTTTAAAAAAGAAATGTTTTGATAGGATGTAGTATCTGTCTGAGATTTCAGTGAGATCATTTGGATATTTTTCAATGAGCAGAAAATGTCCAAATGCCAGATTTGTCCAAATATAAAAATAAACCCATAAATCCAAGCCTGACTGAAAACATCTTAAGGTCTAATCCTGCAATCCTTGATAAGATATTCATTGTTTGTGACCTGTATTCAATATTATTAGCCTCTGTAAGATGCATATTTCTCTCTGTCATAAATATGGTTATTGTAGAGATATCAGTAGCTTTCAATCCAGGGGACTGCAGGTTAGGAGTGAGGGGCACCATCAGGGCTGGGGTGGGGGGTTGTGGCTTGGGAGTGATGGGCACCATGGGGGCTGAGGACTGTGGGTTGAAAGCATGGAGCACAGGAAAGGCCAGGGGCCCGTGGGTGAGAACTGAGGAGTAATGGCAGGGACAGGGGGGCTGCAGGTTGGGAGTGAGGGGCACCAGCATGGTCTGGGAGGTGAAGTACTATGGTCAGGAATGAGGGGCAACAACAGGGCTGGAGTCGAGGGGGATGTGTCTTGGGAGTGAGGGCAGGAACAGGGCATGGCCATATTGCTGCCCACTCCCACAATCATGTTACCTGCCCCCTCCACAACAGTTGTCTTCTTTTTTGAAACTGGAAATATGGTAACCTTAGTAACTATCACAATGATTTATTGCTACATACCCTCTTCTACAAAACATGGATAGAGGAATAAAAGCCTATCTTTTATGCAAAAGCACAGTGCTGAGAGTACTGTTCTTTGCTTTAATATTACCTAATGGGATTTCAGACTCTATCTCCTACTTCTCAGATAAATGTTCTAATCCCCTGGCTGTAAGGTATCCCAGGAGGGGCTTTCCCAAACTCCTTCAGCTGAAGCTATTTCACTTTGCATAGAAAAATTGAGTATTTATTGGAACAGAGAGTGACTGGAACGGAGTGAGGAACAGCATGAGTATGATTCTACTGTCTACTGGTTAGGTCTTTTACCTAGAAGGCAGAAAACCTGTATTCCAATGTCTACCGCACTGAAAGCATAACAGATTGTACTTAACAGGCTGTTTTTGTCATTTAAGTGAGCAAAAATTAAGACCTGAGGTTGTGTACAGAAGTTGCTTTTTTCGCCATTTAAATCACTTTATCTCTGTGATGAGGTGAATGGGGTGTTCACGAGGTGCATGGGGTGTTTGAGGAGGGGTAGAGCCTTTGTTTCTCAAACAGCGACACATTGTTAAGGTTGTTTGGGATTACGGGTCCTCACTCACAGCCAACTCTTATTAATGGCTCCATGTGACGCACCTTGGGCAACCGTTTTCTCCAGTGGGCTGAACTTAGTAAGGGGAGACAGTTCTCATCATTACAAACTATCCTCTGATCATCACAGTAACAGCTGTGGCAGCAGAGAATATTTCCCAATGGCAAAGCTGGTGGATTAAGATGTCAGTAACCACAACCACTGACTTGCAGATTGCCTTGGGAGAGGTGAAGGCTAAGGGAGTAAACCCTGACAGAAAATCTGGAGTGGAGCCTCTAAGACGGTTAGGCGATTATTCAGTCTTCTTTCTGGCAGCTCCTACAGTATTCCTGGCCCCACACCATATTGGTTCTTTTCCAGTGGACAAGTAGGCAAAGTAGAAAGGGTGATTCTGATGTTTGGACAACTCTCGCACCCTGAAGAGATTACTCCAGCTTCGCCAAAACATTGAAACAAATGGGAGTCAACCATTACCAGTTATAAGCCATGGATCGATTGGCATAGATCCAGGCACCAGGGGTTGTCTCCAACGGTGAGAGAGGTCATTGCACCCCATTGAAAAACTACCACCTGCCTCAAGCTGGGCAGTCCCCAGCCAATAAGGTGTTTTCCCACCAGTTTGCTGCTTCAATGGGTGCTCAGAGTTTAGAGATTCAGTTTGAAAGAAGACTGCTATCATGTACCACCAGCTACTACAAAAAATACAAGGAAAAAGCTTTCAATCCTAAAGATTGGAAGTTGGAATATACATACAATGACCCCAGGTATATCCAACAACCTCCAAACCATTGACCATGCATGCAAAACTGCAGTCATTGATGCAGAACTGCTGAGACTGAATGCTAATATTGTCACTGTACAAGAGACCAGACTAAGAGGTACTAGCCACCAGGAAGAGAAGAGCTATACCTTTTTCTGATGTGGGAAATAACCCAAAGAAATCAGAGAGCATAGTAGTGGCTTTACAGTAAAAAATAAGCTGCTGTTTGCCCCAAACAAAGCCTCTGAAAGATTAATGGTGCTTCAACTCACTACTGCCTCTGGTCCCGTCAATCTTTTATATGCATATGCTCCAACTCTCACCGCTTCATCCGAATCAAAGGACCACTTCTACAATGAGCTTAGTGCCTTAATCAATAATATTTCACCTAATGAAAAAATTCTCCTGGTTGGAGACTTCAACACAAGGGTTGGCACTGAGCACACTGCCTAGCTTCACTGTTTGGACACCAATTGTGTCAGCAAAATGAATGAAAATGGACAATATTTGCTCGAGCTATGTTTATGCAATGAGCTATGTATAACAAATTCTTTCTTGAACATGAAACCTGAACACAAAGTATCTTGGCACCACCCACCATCTAGACACTGCATCAACTAACTCTGAATATCACCTATGCACAAGACTTCCCTGATATAATAATTATGTGATCCTATCAGAGTGCTGACTGTGTTACTGATCATTCATCAGTATGCATTAAAGTTAAATTGCACCCCAGGAAATTGTACAAGAGCAAGAAATTCTTCTTACTCTGAATAAATGCCACACGACTGAAAGCTGAGGACACATTATCTCAATTCATTAAAACTCTTTCTGGGGCTCTATCATATCTTAAGCCATGTAATGCTACTGAGGAGAAATGGGTTCAGCTCAAAGGAGCCATTTATCAAACCACCTTGGACTCTTGTGGTACTTTGCATTGCAGCTCAAATGACTGGTTCAATGAGAACTCGTCCGAAATAATCTCACTCATAGAAAAGAAATGATCAGCTTTCCTTAAATATAAGTGTGACTCTAGTCACTCCAACTTGCAGGTGCTTTGAGAGATCTGGCAAAAGGTCAAACGTATAGCTAGATGGTGTGCAAATGATTATCAGCTACAACTGTGCAAAAGTGTCCAAAAAGCTGCTGACTAAGGCGATATGCAAGCAGTGAATAGGAGCATCGGGAAGGCTCTGGGACAAGCTCTCGGGCCTGCTCCAAGGAAGATCATCCCTTTAAAATTTCTACAGGTGAAGTCATCAATGATCACAATAAGCAGATGGATCGATGGGTTGAACTCTACTCAGAACTCTACTCTTGTGAAAATGTGGTCCGTGACTTTGCTCTCGATGCACTTGAAGACTTCTCAACCCTGACAGCACTTGACCATGAACCTATTGTAGACAAAGTAGAAAAAGCCACTGATTAGCTTGCTTGTGGAAAAGCCCCAGGTGCAGGCTGAATACTAGCTGAAGTTATTAAGTTGGGAAATCTGTCCTCCTCTTCCATCTGCACAAGCTAATATGTGTGTGTTGGGTAGAAGCTCCTCAAGACATGAAGGATGCAAGCATAGTCACCCTGAACATAAAACAAAGTGATATGAGCAACTGCAATAACTATCACAGTATATCCCTACTTTGTATCACTGGGAAACAGTTTGCCAAGGTTGTCCTGCTAAGACTTCAGACTTCTGTGGACAGAGTCTACTTTGAGTCTCAATGTGGTTTCAAATCTGATAGATCCATGATGGATATGATATTCTCCTTGAGACAACTACAAGAAAAGTGCCATGAACAAAGGACATTTCTGTACATGGCATTTGCTGATCTGACCAAAGCTTTTGATCTTGTCAGCAGAAAGGGCTTGTTCTGAATCCTGAAGAAGATTGGCTACTCTCCTAAGCTCCTGAGCATCATCAAGTCCTTCCACGTTGGTTTGTGTTGAACGGTGCAGTTAGATAGGTCAAATTCAGAAGAACTTGAAATCAAGGGTGGTGTCAAATAGAGGTGTGTCCTAGCTCCAATGCTTTTGGGGATTTTCTTCGCTGTCCTACTCAAATATTCATTTAGTGGCTGTTCAGAAGGAATATGCCTTCAGACCACATCTTCAGAAACTCTTTAACCTTCTTCATCTCAAAGCAAAACCAAAAAATCCAAGAAGTTCTTGTCCAAGAAATGCTCTTTGCTGATGATGCAGCAATTGTTAGTCATTCAGAAGCAGGACTACAAAGTCTCATTACTGCTTTTCTCATAGTTGCGATGATTCCAGTCTGACCATTAACTTAAAGAAGACAGTAGTCATGGGTCAACAAGTTGACTGCCCTACTGAAGTTACAATAAAAGATGAAAGCCTGGAAGTGGCTGAAAAATTCACTTACTTACGCTCAACTGTCTCACAAAATTTTGGCTTGGAAGCTGAAATTATCAGTCACATTGGAAATACAAGCAATGGCACAGAGAGTTTGGAAAAACAGAGCACTCACTCTGTCAACAAAGATGTCCATCTACAACACTTACTCTATTGTAAGGCCTCTATTATACTAGGGTTACCATATTTCCAGGTCCAAAAAAGAGGACACCTGTCACAGGGGGAGGGAGGAGGGAGAGGGAAGAAGGGGGAATATGATGGGGGAGGAGCAGTGACATGCCGGCACTCTGCCCCTGCCCATTCTGTTGACCCTCAGTGACAACCCCCTCCCCCCCTCCCACAGCCCTGCTGCTGCCCCTCACTCCAGACCCGCTGATGCCAGCCCTGCCAATGGCCCTCAGTCCCAAACAGCAGTACCCTGCCCCCCACCCCTTGTTGGTGCCCCTCACTCCTGATCCACAGCCCCCAGGCGAAGCCAGTGCCCTGCACACCCAACCCACAGTCATCTGCCCTAAACCCTGTGCCCTGCAGCCCCCTGCCCCCCTTCCAGCCCTGGCAGTGCCCCTCATTCTCGACCCACAGCCCCTGTCCCTGCAAGTCCTGCCAGTGCCCCTCAGTCCCAACCTGCAGCCCCCTGCCCTGCCCCGGCCCCTAGCCCAGCCAGTGCCCCTCACTGGACCCACAGTCCCTGCCCCCTTGGAAGCCCATTCCAGAAAACTGAACAGTTTCCGTCCTCAATGCCTGCCATATCCTGGGCATAACATGGAGTGACAAAATCTCCAACTACGCTGTTCTGGAACAGGCCAAGATACCCAGTACGTTTGTGTTTTTAAACAAACATGCCTCCATTTGTTAGGACATGTGAACAGTATGAGCAATGGCCAAATCCCCTAGGGCATACTCTTCAGTGAGCTGACCACTGTCAAATGTCAACTTGGATGGCCCAAACTCCATTATGTTGATGTCTGAAAGAAAAACCTTTGTGAGCTGCACATTGATGGCCAATGCTGGGAATCGATTGCTTCAGACTGCTGTGTGTGGAAAGCTGCTGTGAAGCAGGGCCTACATCGCTTTGACATGAAGAAGGTCAATGATGAGCTAGAGAAGAGGTGTCAGAGGCAGGTAAGACAGAATGGCACTCAGTATGCCAGTGCAGGCTCAACCAAGTTTGTATGTGCAACTTGTCAGAGGGTCTGCCTGTCATGCATCGGACTCCTCAGCCACTCAAGAAGCTGTGGTGGTACCCGGTAACCTACCAAGGGCGCAATCCCCATTGTCTCCCATGACCAATGGCTGTCCATGATGATCACTGTGACTTAACAGAAATGTGAGGCTTTGTAGAACTTTAAAATTGGGTACATCACTTTAATTTAACACCTCTTAAATAAGGTATTAAATTTGAAGTACTGTATTTTACAGCACTTCAGCAAACTACAGCACTTTAAATAAGTTCAGTACACTGGCCAAATTTCTGACCAGTGCAGGAGCCCCAGGAGGCTGCAGAGCGCCCTCTGCACCCTAGTCTGGAAAGTGCAGGGAGGCTCAGAGCCCCGTTTCCCCCACCAAACGCTGCAGTTGTGTCATGTTTAAAAGTGCTGTAATTTATAGTGCTATAAAAAGTGATCTAGATTACTGAGCTGTAAGCACTTTTGTACACTAAGAGCCATTTATCTGTGCAATTAATTGGTTAAAGTCTCTGTTCAATTACTGATATGAATGCAGGAACAATACAAAAATGCAGGCATATGTTTGATCTTAATTATGTGTATACTGCTTTTAATTTCACTAAAAATGCAATCTTATGAAGATGAAGGAGACTCAACATGTCCTTTTCAACTGAGAAAAACAGATGGTAAGAAAAATTAAACAGTGGCAAGCTTCTTGAAAGGTCACGGTTACAGGGCTTGCTGCCGCTCTGCTGCTCTGTTTCCTTTCTGATGTCTCT
This sequence comes from Alligator mississippiensis, assembly GCF_030867095.1. NCBI lineage: Eukaryota > Metazoa > Chordata > Crocodylia > Alligatoridae > Alligator > Alligator mississippiensis. The sequence continues at coordinate 21,802,967 of NC_081826.1, forward strand.
GAATGCAACTCCTCCCCCCCTCCCCACTCCCTCAGGTGTCAGGAGTTTGTGCCTTCATCTCCCCTGGGATTGAATTCAGTGATTTTCCCACTCTTAAAATAGGCCCTGGGATACAGTTCACTGTGTGCCCATTGGGTTCAACTGAATTTGAATACTTGCTGTGCTTCCTTCGGGGAGTCTGTGAGCAGTAGTACTCAGTGACAAAGAGCCTTCTTCAAACCAACACATTGTTAGTTTTAATGCCAGCAACAAAACTCTGAGAGAAGGATTTTTAAAACAGTCTAGACATAGTATACTGAAAAGTTGCCATTTCATTGGTCCCGCAGAGAGACTTTTGCTCAATCAGGGTGCCATAGCACTCTGGGGTGCTTTGAGATTCCTTCAAGGGTGCTGCAGGGTGCCAGGCAATGTTAGTGCTGTCAGATGTTCAAACACAATGCACAAGATAAACCCAAAGATTTCAAACAGGAATACATAGTGTTAAAAACATTCTAACCTGTTGTATCTGCTCTGTGCAACAAGAGGATTGCTCCATTATGTTTTTGTAGCAACCACCCCCCCCCCCAAACAAAAAAATCCTAGTGAAAACTAAGCTGGGATTTTCTTAGGGCTACCTTGAGTCTAAAACAGTTGAGAACCATTGTTTGATATAGTCCCTCTGAGTACCCCTTGAAGACAACCCCAGTTATGCCTTCTATTTTTTTTTTTAAAGAAATGTTTCATGTTCCAAGCCAAATCAAAGCCAAATCCATGAGTCAGTCCAGAACCAGAAGCGGCCTTACAACCAGCAAACATCCTCCACCCCCAGCAGGGGCTTCAGATATTTTCAAAGGCTTTTGACAGGCATCCTACGTGCAGGCCCAAGCTTGGAGGCTTGGGGTTCAAATTCCCTCAAGTTTTGCCTGCCTTCAGCCATATGGCTGCAGGAGCAAGCTAGGAAGAAGCCTCCCATTCCATAAAGTGGGCTTTAAGCCCCAACTCCTCGGCAGGTATTAAACCATGCCAGAAGAACAGTTATCTCCGGGAGCGCTTAAGGAAAACTACCTTCATGGACCCAGATACATGGTGTTTCCCCTGCTGCCTTCTATACAGAGCGTAGGGCCTGCTTTCTGTCTGATTTCAGACTAACATGAGTCATTACCTCTTTAACCTTCTAGCATGGGTGAACCTAAAACTCCTCCAACTCTGAGGTGAGTGAGACCTTCAGTGCCCCTCCACAGCTCCAGTGATTCCTCTGTGAGCTGCAATCGATTCAGTTCCTACAGGAGGACTTTAACTCTTTAAAGAAGGAGCATCAAACTCATGTAGTGTGCAATGCCGGTCCAAAACCCACAGGCAGCACCGATCACTGGTATCCGCAGGCTAGAACCAGGCCAAGTGCCATATCTTCGACACCTCTGCTTTAAGGGAAGGACTGGACCTACAGTCCCATACAGGCTTTCTTCAGCAAGAAAAGCAGGTTTTGACGGGCAATATCTTTTCTTAGACCAACTATATTGTTGGCAGAGGTAACAGACTTCTCTCACATTCCCTGGACTATCACAGCTACCACACAGCTTAATTTTTATAGTCCTTGTGTCAGAATGCTTGGGCTAGACCTTATCAAAGTCCATGCCAGCCAGAAGAAGTCTCAGGCATGCCTCTCCCCTTGTGTTTCTCTGTTTTTTTCAAGCCCCTCTCTCACCTGGGAGTTTCCTCTGAGATGCATCCTATGTAGTGATAGAGATGCTCCCTGAGATTACAGAGGTTGGTAATTGTGATATGATTCTTCAGTGAAGCACAGCCAGTTACATCCTGAGCACCAGAAACAGCAGGAGATCTCCAAGTGAGATCCCATTTCAGTGGTGCCCCACTGCCAGTCTCATGTAAATTAGCCCATTGTATTTTGACAGCCCTTTCTCTAGCAGCCAAGACAGAAACGTGCAGAAAGCCACATTTACCTTCCAGATCTAGTCAGAAACAAAGTTAACCCATTCTTTCCTAATGCATAACAGCATACAATCAAATCAGGGAACCTGAGACATGCATCATTTTCATATGTATCTATTCATGAACGACACATGCCCATGGCAGCTGGGGGCCACGGTGGCACTGGTGGTGGTGGGAGCCCGGCGGTGGTAAGCAGAGAGCTCCCAGAGACACCACTGGCACTGTCAGCAGTGGGAGTAGGGGGTGGCAAGCATGGACAAGGGGTCGGCAACCACCCGCAGACACTGCCGGCAGTGGCAGCCAGCAGTCATCGCTGACCATCTGCAGATGTCGCCAGCGGTGTTGGTGGTGAGGGGAGGGAAATGGTGAGCAGCACCTTTTTGTAGGGAGCATACTGGCATGCTCAGGGGTTGCACGTGCACCTGCGTGAACCCCCTACGCATAGCCAATGTATCTATTACAAAACAGCACAACTTTCTGTCACAACTTTTCCTGATGGTAACATTAAAGACCTCATTTCTTCAGCTATCTTAGTATAGAACAAGTCTCCTTCCTCTTTCTCTTAAAAGAAGCAGAAGGCAGTGTAGGGTAGCACCTTAGAAATTATATCATTCAGAGGCATGAGGTTTTATAGATGACAATCTATTTTATCAGATGTCACCTACAAAAGCTTATACCCTTCTGAACCAGTTAGTCTCTAAAGGGCCTTGTTATACATTAATTTTAGTTGGCTCCTGGAGCTCTTAACCTCTGGATTGCCTATATATTAATACTTGAAGCTAGTTTTAACACATTTTAGGCAGCACAAAGTTATGCCACTCCAGGACAGGTTCTCTCTGATCCATATTACCCACCTTATTTTCCATCAATGTGTGACCACTCCCCACAGAAGAGCTGCCCAAATTGCAGTCCTCCAGCATCCCAGGATGCAGTGTCCCCTTCCCCACCCTCTTGTTTTGTGTGGACAAACTTTCCACTCTCTAAACTCTACTGCACAGGAGGAAATTCTGACCAAGCCAACTCTCCCTTCTGCCCCCCTAGAACTGCAACCCCATGTAAACACCCTGCACAGGATGTGCCAGCTAACCAAGTCATAGGGCACAGACTAGGGTTACCATATGTCCAGGTTTTCCCATACATATCCTCTTTTTCAGCCCCTTGTCCTCCTGTCTGGGCCGGTTTTTAAAATGCGAGCCAATGTCCAGGTTTTTGCTTTGCCTCTGGCTTTTTCCAGGCACTTGAAGCTTGGCTGCTTGGGGCTGAGAGCAGCAGGGAAGGTGATTGGCTATCGGGGATCATGTGCTCTGCACACAGGCCCCTGTAGCTGCTTGTAGGTAAGAGAGAGACACAGAGACAGAGAGAGAGTGCGTGCACACAAGCTGAGTGGGCAGCAGGGCTGGGGGAGGCAGGGGGCAGGGGGCTGCGAGTTGGAGTGAGGGGCACCAGCAGGGCTGAAGGGCAAAGGGCTGCAGGTTGGGAGTGTGAAGCACCAGCAGGGCTGGAGGGCAGGGTATAGTGGGTCAGGAATGAGAGGCAGAAGCAGGCCTGAGGGGCCTGTGGCTTTGGAGTGAAGAGAAGAAGCAGGGCAGGGGCATATCACCGCTGCCCTGCCCCAATCGTATACTCCCTACCCTCTCCTTCCCCTCCCCCCGCCAGGTGTCCTCTTTTTTGATACTGGAAATACAGTAACCCTAGCACAGACCAGTCCAGGAGTGAGGTACTAGGGAGTGTGGAAGAGAACAAGGTCGGGGGCCAGATTGGGTCCCTATGAACTAGGGCTTCCTTCCCAGGACAAAGACAATAGCTCCACCAAATGTGCCTTCCCTCACCACTCCCACCTCCCAGCCACCCTGGGAAGTGTGACTTGTACTCCACACAGTCCAATCCCAAATCCCAATTTATGAAAACATGAGACCTTTTTCAATGTACTTTCTCTTTATTTCTTTTTAACTTCTTTTTTGTAGTCCTTTAGTAGCAGACTTCCTTCTTTTCACCACTCTTCCCTCACCCCCATTTCCTTTCCTCCTCTCATTTCATTACCACCCCCATCCATTAACTCTCTGCCTTCCAGCTACATGTTCCTGCCCCCATCTCTCACCCCACCCCTTACAGCAGGGATAGAAGCCTGTCCTGGCTCACTAATCCTATGGTGGCAACTCACATTTGTAGCTCCTTGTCAGGACCCTGCTTGCAAGTCCTCTAGTGGCAGGTCACAGCTGTGGGGGACAGTCAGAGAGGGCTTTTAGCCTTAAGGTATGACTGCTCCAAACTCGAGCTAGCACTAACACAGATCAACATGTGAGCAGCTCAAAGCTCAATGTGTAACAAGGCCCTAAGGTCCCAAACTGTCCTGCCTTCTGTCTGACTTCAGACTAACACAGATAACTACCTCTCTCTCTTAAAAGAGTCCCTATTTAAACTGCCATGGTATTTTGATCTCTGGTCAAAATGGACCCTTGCCTGTCTTGGCATTGTCTTTGTCTGTTAAAAACCCTCAAGCATTTGCACAGGAGTGGCTTGTCTTCATCTATTTTTTTTCTCTCTCATGCATTATAAGGGAACAAAATCAACCAGAAAAAAATCCTGGTAACCCAGTCGATATCCTGGATTCATAAATTATTACAGAGCAGCTCTGTCACAAAGCTGTGAGTAGTCTTGTCCTCAGTAAAATGATATGTGATACCTTGGCAATGCATCCAATTAGGAAGAAATATTGATTATTTGGGACCTGTCATCTGGATATAATTTGGATGACTGGGAGCGTAGACTTACCCTTTATAGGACTCCAGCTAGCTGGGTGCCTCAGAGAAGAGGCAAAAAAACACAAAGAGAAGAAAGTGTAGTTTAAAAGGACAGTGAGCATAGCAGATAATATCACCACGTAACAATATGCTACTAAGAGAACATTCTCAGTTCAGTTAAACATACATTTCTTTTCATCTTGTGATTTTTCTTCCACCTGTTCTATTTATTCACTAATGTATCAGTTCCCCAGCCTATACTCCCTCATCACCTACCACAGAAACTGTTAGAAGAGCAACTGTAAAGATGATATAATTTACAGAGCTGAAATCATGTGTCACTTTTAGGCCAGTTGTCATATAGATATTTATCAGTGTTCTGGGGGTGACTTCTGTCTGACAGCCATGCTCCATATTATGTATTTCCCAGTTATTTTTCCAAATTACTGTATTCTCAGGAACAAGTTCAGCTAAACTTTAAGGGCTCTGAGCACACTGTTATTTATCAGTCATCTCTAAGAAATGTATCATCAATAAGCCTCGATTCACTGCTTCAGGCAAAGATACAAATCCATTACTGCAGGCATATTAAGATATAGAGGAAATTGCTTAGGCTCTTATTTGTGACTCTTAATATCATATGAATGATACTATATATTTGCAATTAATGGACATCAATCATTAGCAGACAGACCTTCTGACAGCCAGCTTCTGACCAAGCAAAGCTTACACTTAACTTTGAGCACAAGTTCTGTGCCACACTTTCAAATTGAAGTATAATGCCAACCAGGCACAAAAATGTTCCACAGTAAATTTTTCTCATGTGATACACTGGTTGAATGTGTGGTATGTTACAAATACTTACTGCACAATTAACTTGCTGGTCTTAGTAACTACAATGGAAATACTAATGTGCTTAAAATTAGGAAAATGTTCTTATATACTTTTCTTGATCGGGACGTGAAGGTCTAGTTTTCAACATTGTTTAATCTCCTATTGCTTGAGTAAATGGAGAAATAACAAACACATTTTTATTTATTTGATTTATATCCCACCCTGTCCAACAAGCTTCAAGTGGCTTACAGACAGATTTCCCCAAACAACACCCCAAAACCCAAGAACTACAAGTCCTTCCTCCCCCAACCACCACCTCCCTGCCCAAACCCTCACACAAGCAAACTCCATAGATTTCATAGAAATTTAGCGTCGGAAGGGGCCTCATTAGATCATCAAGTCCGACACCCTGCCCTGGGCAGGAAAGAGCACTGGGGTCAGATAACCCCAGACAAGTGCTTGTCCAGCCTCCTTTTAAAGACCCCCAAGATAGGGGAGACCACCTCCTCCCTTGGAAGCCCATTCCAGATTTTGGCAACCCTCACTGTAAATAAATTTTTCCTAATGTCTAATCTAAATCTGCTCTCTGTCATTTTATGGTCATTGGTCCTACTAACCCCAAAGGGCACCCGGGTAAACAGAGTATCCCCTATTCTTTGCTGCCCCACTGATTAATTTGTAGATGGCCACAAGATCCCCTCAGTCTTCTTTTGCAGACACTGAAGAAATTCAGGTACCTCAATCTCTCCTTATAGGATTCTACCGGCAGGCCCATAACCATTCCTCTGGACCCTCTCAAGGTTATCCACATCCCTCTTGAAGTGCGGTGCCCGGAACTGGATGCAATACTCCAGCTGCAGTCTTACCAATGCCACATAAAGGCACCTCCTTAGACCTGTTTGTGATGCATCTTCTAATGCATGAAACTGTGTGGTTGGCTTTACTTATCACTTCATCACATTGACAACTCATTTTCATTTTGGAGTAGACTATGACTCCGAGTTTCCTTTCTGCTGCTGTGCTGCTTAGAAAGTCACCTCCCAGTCTGTAGGTGTGTTGATGATTCTTTCTCCCTGGATGCAGCACTTTGCACTTATCTTTGTTAAACTGCATCCTATTCTGTTCTGCCCACTTTCCCAATCTCTCCAAATTCACCTGAATCCACTCCATGCCCTCCAGTGTGTTTACTTTGCCCTATAAATTGGTGCCACCTGCAAATTTGGACAGAGTGCTCTCCGAGTACTCATCCGAATCACTGATGAAAATATTGAACAGCACTGGTGAAAGGACCAAACCTTGGGGAACTCCACTGCTCATGTTTTTCCAGATCAAAAATTACCTGTTCACGACCATGCTCTGGGTGTGTCCCATAAGCCAGTTCTCTACCCACCTGACCATGTAATCATCTACATCACTGGCACTTAATTTATTTGTAAGAATGAGATGCAACACTGTATCACAGGCCTTTTGAAAATCCAAGTAGGTAACATCTACCTCAACTCCTGCATCTAAGCAATTTGTGACCTGGTCATAAAAAAAAAAACAAGGTTAGATAAGCAGGATCTACCTGCTATGAAGCTGGTTGCCCTTCAGCATTATTTTTCCTACTGAACTCCCACAAATGTGATCCTCAATAATTTTTTCAAGGTTTTCCAAGGATAGAGGTGAGGCTAATAGGCCTATAGTTACCTGGATCCTCCTATCTCCCCTTCTTGAAAATAGGTACCACATTGGCCCTTTTCCAGTCCTCTGGGACCCGTCCTGAGCACCATTAGTGGTTCTGCTTTGTTCTGCTATGACACTGGCCAATTCCTTCAGCACCCTTGGATGAATATCATCAGGGTCTGCTAACTTAAACACGTCCAGCCCCTCCAAATGCCCCTTCACCAGGTCAGTACTAACTGTTGGTGGGTTGGAGTCCCTGTTGGCCTGTCTATAGCCCCTTTGGAAGATATGTCTTTATCCATGTTCAGGAATTCATGTGGGCACCAATGACACAGCTCGGAGCGCTCCCAGCCAGGTCATGAGGCGCTACAGGGATTTGGGAGCGGGGCTAAAGGGTCTGGGGGCACAGGTGGTGTTCTCGTTGATCCTCCCAGTCTCAGGCTATGGGCCGAGGAGGGAGAGGAGGATCCACATGGTCGACCAAAGACTGCAGCGCTGGTGTCGTCGGGAAGGCTTTGGCTTTCATGACCACAGCCCGCGCTTTGGCGAGAGAGGCAGTGAGCTGCTGGGAAGAGATGGACTCCACCTCTCTCCCCTAGGGAGGAGGCTCTTCTCAGCCAGACTGGCTGACCTGCTCCACCGGGCTTTAAACTAAGCCCGCTGGGGGATGAGGGCACTACTGCCACTACTGGCCCGCTGATCAATCCTTGCAAAGCCAGCAGGTCAAGGCACTTAAGGGAGCCCACCCCTGCCCCAGCCCTGGCAAAATCTGTGGGCAAGGAAGGAGCCCCCCAGGGGGCACTTGCTTGCCTGTACACAAATGCCAGGAGCTTGGGGAATAAGCAGGAGGAACTCATCCTTCTGCTCAATGCAAATAATTATGATGTCATAGGGATAACGGAGACCTGGTGGGACTCCACATATGACTGGACCATGGGTATAGATGGCTATACCCTGTACAGGAGGGATCGTGTAGAGAAAAGGGGTGGGGGTGTAGCTCTCTATGTTAAGGAAAGCTACACGTCCCTGCAAGCCGATATTGGTGACCAGGGTGGATGGCTGGAGACCCTCTGGGTTAAAATCCGTGGGGAACACGGCACAGGGGACACAATGGTGGGAGTCTACTACAGACCTCCCACCCAAAGTCCTGAGCTTGACCAGGAGTTTGCCCGGGAACTGGCTGAGGCCGCATGCTCCGGGACCATGGTTGTCATGGGTGACTTCAATTACCCGGACATCTCGTGGGAGGATTGCTCAGCAAAATCTGAGCGGTAGCAAAGCTTCCTCTTGTGCGTGGATGACCTCTACCTGACTCGAGAAGTCTATGGGCCAACGAGAGGCAAAGCGCTGCTCGACCTGGTGCTGGCTACTGGGGATGACCTAGTCGGCGACCTAGTGATCGATGGGAAGCTGGGTGACAGGGACCACGAGCTGATCACCTTCACCATCCGCCGAAAAGCTGGCAAGTCAGTCAGCAACACGGAAGTCCTTGACTTCAGGAAAGCCGACTTTGACAAGCTCAGGAGGCTTGTCAGTGAGGCCCTAAGGGACCATGACCCCAGGGAGAGGGGAGTTCAAGAAGAGTGGTTGCTCCTCAAGGGAGCGATCCTCAATGCACAAACTAAGTCTATTCCATCTTGGAGGAAAGGCAGCAAGAGGGCACAGCAGCCCCCCTGGCTCTCCAGGGACCTAGCAGACCTCCTGAGGCTAAAAAGAAAGGCCTACAAAGGATGGAGGATGGGAGTCACCTCCAAGCAGGATTATTCTGCACTGGTCTGGTCCTGTAGAGAGCAGACCAGGAAAGCCAAAGCTGCAACTGAACTCCAACTAGCTTTGAGCATCAAGGAGAATAAAAAGTCCTTTTTCAGATATGTGGGGAGCCGGAGGAAAAGCAGGGGCAACGTTGGACCCCTGCTGAACCAGATGGGGCAACTGACAACTGACGCCCAGGAAAAAGCCAACCTATTAAATAGGTACTTTGCGTCAGTCTTTCATCAGTCCCATGGGACGCCCATGCCCGCTACGGGACAGAGAAGTTTGGATGAGGGTGATCCCCTGCCCTCCATTGATGCTGACTTCGTGAAGGAACATCTTGAGAAGCTGAATACCTTCAAGTCAGCTGGCCCTTACAATCTTCACCCCAGGGTACTCAAGGAGCTGGCGAGCATCATAGCCCAGCCTCTAGCGCGGATCTTTGAAAACTCTTGGCACTCTGGTATAGTGCCCGAAGACTGGAAGAAAGCCAACGTGGTGCCTATCTTCAAGAAAGGGAGGAAAGTGGATCCGGCTAACTATAGGCCCATTAGCCTGACTTCTATCCCGGGGAAGATCTTAGAAAAGTTTATCAAAGAGGCCATCCTTAATGGACTGGCCGACGCCAACATCTTAAGGGATAGCCAGCATGGGTTTGTTGCGGGTAGGTCTTGCTTGACCAATCTCATTTCCTTCTACGACCAGGTGACCTATCACCTGGACAAGGGAGAAGAGATTGATGTCATATATCTTGACTTCAAAAAAGCCTTTGACCTGGTTTCCCATAATCATCTCTTAGAGAAACTGGCCAATTGTCGCCTTGGGTCCTCCACGATCCACTGGCTGGAAAATTGGCTCCGGGGTCAGACCCAGAGGGTAGTAATTAATGGAAGTCACTCATTGTGGTGTCCTGTGACCAGTGGTGTCCCCCAAGGCTCTGTCCTTGGACCCATACTGTTCAACATCTTCATTAACGATGTGGACACTGGAGTCAGAAGTGGACTGGCCAAGTTCGCTGATGACACCAAGCTTTGGGGCAAAGCATCCACACCAGAAGACAGGCGGGTGATCCAGGCTGACCTGAACAGGCTCAGCAAGTGGGCGGACGAGAATCTGATGGTGTTCAACGCCGATAAATGCAAGGTTCTCCACCTTGGGAAAAAAAACCCGCAGCATCCTTATAGGCTCGGCAGTGCTATGTTGGCTAGCACTATGGAAGAAAGAGACTTGGGGGTCATCATTGACCACAAGATGAACATGAGCCTGCAATGCGATGCTGTGGCTAGTAAAGCGACCAAAACGCTGGCTTGCATCCATAGATGCTTCTCAAGCAAATCCCGGGACGTCATTCTCCCCTTGTACTCGGCCTTAGTGAGGCCGCAGCTGGACTACTGCATCCAGTTTTGGGCTCCACAATTCAAAAAGTGCCCGAAAAAGTGTGGAGAAGCTTGAAAGAGTCCAGAGAAGAGCCACGCGCATGATCAGAGGTCAGGGAAGCAGACCCTACGATGACAGGCTGAGAGCCCTGGGGCTCTTTAGCCTGGAAAAGCGCAGGCTCAGGGGTGATCTGATGGCCACCTACAAGTTTATCAGGGGTGACCACCAGTATCTGGGGGAACGTTTGTTCACCAGAGCGCCCCAAGGGATGACAACTAGGTCGAATGGTCATAAACTACTACAAGACCGTTTCAGGCTGGACATAAGGAAGAATTTCTTTACTGTCCAAGCCCTCAAGGTCTGGAACAGCCTGCCACCGGAGGTGGTTCAAGCGCCCACATTGAACACCTTCAAGAGCAAACTGGATGCTCATCTTGCTGGGATCCTATGAACCCGGCTGACTTCCTGCCCTTTGGGCAGGGGGCTGGACTCGATGATCTTCCGAGGTCCCTTCCAGCCCTAATGTCTATGAAATCTATGAAATCTATGAATACAGATGCAATTAACTCATTTAGCAGCTCAGCTTTGTACCTCCTATCTGTTACCAATTGCCCTAGTCTCTCCTGTAGGGATCGTATGTGTCTTCTTTTTGCTCCCTATGTACCTAAAGAAGGACTTTTTGTTGTCTTTAATTTTTGTTGCCTGCCAGACTTTTTGTTGCCATTTCTGCTTTGGCCTTTCTAACTGATTCCCTAGTCTGTATGCCTCTGTTTCCTACCCAGGCTCTCCTGAATTTCCCTGTTCAGCTAAGAGAGTTTCTTGACTCTTTTGCCTCCCTTTATGTGCACTGGGATGGTTCCTTTTTGTGCCTGGAGGATCATTCTCTTGAGGAATGCCCACCCTTCCTGGGCTTCCATCTCACCAATGCTCTTGCCCTTCAGTGCCTCACTTACTAATCTCCTGAGGTCTTTGAAGTTAGCCTTTCTGAAGTCTAGCACTTCTGCCCTACTAGTTATCTGTCCCTCCTTTTGCCAGATAGTGGTGGTTGCTATCCCCTAGGTTACCCCGTATCTGCGGATCACCCAACAGGTCATCCCCTGTAGCAAGCACTAAGTCCAGTAAGGCATTTCCCCTAGTGGGACCGTATACCTCCTGCATTAGGTGAAGGACCTGTATGCTGGTTAGGAACGTATGTGAATGGGCAGATCTAGCTAATTGCTCCTCCCAGCAGATGTCAGGATAGTTGAGGTCACCCATGATAACCATGTTTCTTGAGTGTACCGCCTCTGAGAGCTGCCTTGAAAATTCCAGGTTTAACTCATCCTCCAGGTGTGGCAGTCGGTAATAGACCCCCCACTACCAAGTCCCTTTCACCCCAACCCCCTTGTATTCTGACCCACAGTACCTCAATTTGCCCCTCTTCCAATCCCATCTTGACTACTGAAGACCTGTATTGCTCCTTAACATAGAGAACAATGCCCCCTCCCTCCCCTTTTCCCGACTCTATCTCATCTGTACAGCCTATAGCCCTCAATGCCTACTGCCCAATTGTGGGTAGGGTCCCACCAAGTTTCTTTTAACCCAACCAGGTCAAAGTCTGTGTTTGCCAGCAGGAGTATGAGTTCCTCCTGCTTCTTCCCCATGCTCCTAGCAGTATAGAGACACCTATGCCCCCTGATGGGTGTCCTTGGTTGGTACCCCCCTGTCCTGATGCCTAACAGGTCCCGTAGAACTTACATAGACTGTTCCAGTGCATGGCTCATGGTTCGTTGATCCTAGGTTCACTCTGTCTTCAGCATCCCCATCCCCTGATGAACCCTGGATGAACTCCTACTAACCTCAACCAAACCGCCCAACTTCCACTCACTTCTAGATACAGGAAACCTTTGCCACCGCCCACATTCCCTGTCTACCTACTCCTAGCACCCTACCTTACCACCGGGAAAGACATTTCCACAGTCCCTCAATGTCACCCTCCAAGCCCATAGCCCCTCTCTTATAGAGGGTGTTGTATCTGTCACTCTGTCCCCCAAAAACACACCTAACTCCTCCCCACCCCTCAGCAAACACAATACTAAATTCTAAAATAACCCTAACAAAAAAATAAAAGCGAAGACCCTCCCCAATCACTGCCATATGGTGCCCTTGAGTACTGCCTTTTGTCTTGGGAAGCCTGCTAGCTTTGTAGGGTCTGCAAGCAGGCTGAATGATTCTCCCTCCTAGTGGCTGAGATGCTACCTGGGCTGGACCCCAGCCCCCTCTTATGGTGGAAGGGAGGGGACTTATGGTCATGGTTCTTCAGCCCACATGTTTCTATGTATTCGATCTTTTAAAGTATTTAATTTCTTTTCAAGGCCAAAAAAGCAGCAGGCCCTAAGCCATTAGATGAACAGGACAGTCTCTGATCATACAGGTTTTGGCATGATGATTTTAGGGATGTTTCTCTTTCTCTTATTTCTATGATTCAAATTATGTCTACTTCTGTAATTACCCATGAACTTTTAGAGATGTCTATAGATAAGGGTCTCTGCTGGGTTGATTCAAGAGAATTTAATAATGTAATGGTAGGTTATTCTATTCCCCTAGGAAACTGGACAGGGCAATAGCTATAATCCTTTCTGTATATGCAAGAAATGTCAGAGTGGGGTTTGTCTGAAAATGTCAAACATCCCAAAGGACTTCTCCATTTCTACAACAGTGAAAATTTTTCCTTGATAAACATAAAACCTTTGATTTGAATTCCAACCTGCAGAAATTGGAGTATGGGTCCCTATCCTGCCTCGTTACTCAGCTGAAACTCTCAGTGGGAGTTTAGCTTGGACAAGACTTGCAGAATTAGGCCTGACACGCAAAATGTTTCATCTGACTACATTTGACTCAATTCCAAGTACTTCTCCATCCATGGCTCCTACATGTGGCTTTTATATTATGCCATAAATACTGTCACTAAATTAATCATGCCATCCTGTATATAGGTCAATTGGAAAAAGATTACCATTATAGATGACATAATTTTATGCAATGAGCATGAGCCAAGAACATGCTTAGTGGGCAGCATGGCTGCCTATTTACTTAGCAAAATATTTCCCTATTTTATAATTGGAGGCCTTCAAATAACATATAGAAAGCACTGAGATTCTTGTCACAAGGAACTTTAATATCAAAGCAAATTAACGGGTCTAGGCAGGAACTATATTTACATAGATTTGAACATAAAGGGTGCGTCTACACGTCCTACATTAATGTAGTAATGCACTACGTTGCTATATGATGCGCTACGGAGATGTAGGAATCATGTGAGTCTACACATGACCGGCAGATACTTTGCCATACTCTCCCCTGTTTCAGTGCGCTGCTACAGCAAAGTAGCAGCTGAAACTAAATGTGCGCCGCACACATGCCGCAGTATGGGTGGATACTATGCCAGTACGGGCAGGTACTATGCTTCCAAAAGGAAGTACTAAAGCACAGGACAGTAACAACAGATGTGCCCACATTGAGCTTTATTTACAGAGAAGCCTTGAACTACAATTTCTGAATTCTGATTCAGACCTGCAATTCTTTCAGATTTACTGCGTGTTTGGATCTGGGATTTTAATTTGATCATACCTCTGTCTAATTAAAAAGTGCACAAGAAGAAGTCAATGGCAAAAATATCATCACTATACATCAGGATTCACAAACCCAGTACATCTAGAATAGCCAACCCAAAGCCACAAACAGCTAAAACAATGATTGTTTTAAATAATTTTTCAATCTCTGAGTTCATATCCTTTCAGCCTTTTTTAATCAAAAAAGTGTTGTACTTAGATTCTCCAAGGTACTGGATTTGTAAGAGGTAGGCTTTACTTGTACTATAAGAATATATATCCCTGAAAGAGAGAGAAATACAACCACATATGAAAACAAAGACATGGATTCCCCAAAAGTAGAGGTAATCCATGAGCAGGTTTAGTGATGAACTTCCCTCTGTTTTATTAGCCTACTTTAGGACCTCAAGGAATGTTTAATAAAGTTCACAGTCTCAGCTTCTTTAAAGACAACTTCAACCTGGCTGGCAGAATGCTCCCGTGGAGGGCTAGGGAGACCAACTTTTTATTCCCAATTACCTTTGTGTGTGATGTGGTTTGAAAATATTACATAGACACCCATACTAGCATGTGTCCCAAAGATAAACTGTGGCTCCACAGAAGAAAATGAGGGCTGATCTGAACATTCAGGTCAAACTACAAGGAGCTTTAGCTTTGAGATTTGACTTTGAGATCTTCTTAGACTAGGCAACTGAGAACTAAAGGCGATATTTTTGTCTCTCACTGGAGACTTATGTGACTCCCTCTACCCGTTGTCAACGGTGGTTTGGGTGCAAAAAAAAATGGCTGTTGCTCTCAGAAAGAGGAAGCACATGGGATTATATTAGATTAAAAGCATCCCAGAATGACAAGCTGGATAAGACACTTGGACCCCCGCTCTGATTTGGGTATGTTTTTCATGCCTTTGGGAAATGAAGTCTGCATAGTACATGTCCTTGCCAAGATTGATGAGGCAGGAAAAAGCCCATGCTTGGATGTCTGGGGCCCCTTCACCACAACTCTCTCCCCCTCCAAAAACATAACACTGAGCTAATGGAGCTGTGACTTTGTTTTGCTTTCCTGAGCAGTCTTGAGTTACCTAATATCTGGCTGGCTTCCCTCAGTGGCTTTCCAGTAAAGTCATTCTCAAACCATTTTCATTAAGAACCACATACTAAATGATCAAAAGGTCACCATGAAACTCCTTGATTAGCTGTATCAAAGGTCCTGATGGTGTTCTTGCTTTTCATTTTTTTTCAGCCATAATACTCTGCTTTAACCTACATGACCAAGAAAAGACAGTTTGACCAATCCTCATTTCTTAGTCTTTATGTTGCAGCAGTGCCTGGAGTCTCTAACCAACACTGGGGCATTCTGTTGAATGCTATATACAGCCATAAAGATAGATGATCTCTACCCCAAAGAAATTACAGAATGTATTTCTCACTTATCCAAGGTTGGCAAGTAGCATCTCCAATGAGCAGTCCTAACAGTTTTACATTTAGACACTGAAAAGCAGCTAATTAGAAGTGCCACTTCATTTAAAATTTTAAATTGGTCATTTAAAATCAGACTTGACAAATTAATCCAAAACAGAACAAGAGGGAAAAACACTGGTTTCAGAAGAAGCTTTGTGCAAATCAATACAGGCACTCACAGCTTAAAGCTGGGCTCAATCTTTCCCTCCAGGTAGCAGGATGGATTGAAGTAAAGGGTAGCTCAAGCAGCATGATGTACCACAAACCACAGAATAAGCCCTGCCCCAGTAGGGAGGATGTGAACTAAAGAACCTACAAGCCCTCTGCCAGCTCTTACTCTTGAGACTTTTCTCATTTATTTTTAATTTATCTTTGGCTTCTAATGTCTAGGCCTTATGATATGGCTAAATGACAACCCCTCCTTGAGCTCTTAAGCATGCAGAGAGAATGTAAGCAATCTACCCCTCGACTGGGGTCACATACTTTTCCTTGGGCATCCAGCCAGCTAAATTGGCCAATGCAAAAAAGGAGAAAGAGGAGGTGGAGTGCAGTGTATGACTACATCCTCCATTCCCTTATTTGACCTTTTTTGTACCCATGTTATTGCTAGAAGGGAGGACTGCTTGCTTCAAGCTATCCCCATACAGCCATAAAAGGAAGCAACAACAGTAATTTTGCTGTATTTCATTGTGTTTACTAACTGACCTTTGTAAGTGGGCCCACCAGAATTTAAGACACTATGGCTACATCAGATGATCACAAAATGTAATATCAGGGGCAGAAGGTTTCTACATCTTGCCTTGGCAATATCAGTATTTTAGTTTGTGGCACTGCCACTGAATTGATTTCACAAAATTCAGAAAGTCACTAGTCATGTCTGAACACCCTTAACAGTTGCAGAAGTTTGTATCCTGATTCAAATAGTCTGGGTTAGCTGCATCTCTACACTAGTAATAAACATTGTGCACATCCAGGTATATTTTACGATATATTCATTATACTCAAAAAACTTATCCCTGAAATACTGAATCCTTCTACTGATTTGTCTGGTCATCGGATAAGAGTCTTACTAGATCCTTTCACAGTCAGCAGTTCTGAGACTGTGTTAACCAAAGATTACAATGTTTCTAGCTAAAAATGTTCTTCCTCTTATCTGTAAAGAAAATAATATTTTGTCTCTCAAACACACTAGTGCAATCTTACAAAACCAAGGGGAAGAAATCTATCACCATTGGTTAGGCAATTTTTACGTTTAATTTGAACGGGATTTAAAAGACAGAAGAGGGAGTAGAATTTCTTCAGGGAATTCCCGTCTGGGGCTTTCTTGTTGCTGTTACATGGGAACATTATTAATAAAGTTCAGACTAGTAACAGGTTAGATAACTTCTCTGTTTTTCTGTAGGTTTTTTTTAGTTATAAGATACAATTTTCTCATGATAATCATATGTAACCACAGATTGGTGTTTCTTTCTAAGTACTGGTTCAAGTTGCAAAAACTGCTAGTTCAGGGAGCCTGGGCTTTAACAGAATAGATGTTATAAACTGTTGTTGATTTTTTCCAAATCTTACAGACCTGACAATGTCAGTCAAGTTATGGATTTAGGTTAAGAGATCTTAACTTCATGGAGAGGCACTATACCATTGGACTTCACTGGAGTGTAAGGAAGACCTAGTTGAGCAATAAAAAATGATTTGTGAATATGTTTATGGTGTAATACAGGGGTTTTCAACCTTTTTCCATCATTGTACCCCCAGGCAGCCGGATGTAGAGCAGTGTACCCTGGCTGCTGAGGGTGGGGGGACAGCGAGCGTGGGGGAAGGGTGGGGTGTGGCATGTGGCCAGACAACAAGCGGGGGGGGGGAAGGGGTGCAAGGAGTGCAGCCAGATACTGAGAGGTGGCAGCTTCCCCAGCCCTCCCCCCCGTGTCCAGCCAGGCACCCCCCCGGGGCAGGGGAAGCATGCACATGGTGGCTTCCCATGCGTATCCCCTAGGGCCTGCTCAAATACAGTTGACAACCCCTGGTCTAATATTATATTATTCATAACTATTGAATAACTGTTGTGTTTATAAGAAATATTTGGGAATATAATACATTTTCTATTTTTGGTATGAACGAGTATCTGTCTGAATGACTGTTATAGCAAATAGAGTTCATCTGTTGAATTTTCCTTTTTAGAGCTAAAATTTCTTTCACCTTCAAATGCCTAAGTGGTACCTACACTGCCACAGAACTATATCTTATGGCACTAATACACAGTTTAGATTCCACATAACTGCATTTACCCTGTGCTTTGCTACTGAGTAGCTGCATTATGACTGTGCACATGCTCAGGTGGGAACAGAATCACCCAGGCATGTCCATAATGCTGTCGACATCCTAATGCTTTAGTCAAAGAAGAGCCAGGACTAGTGGGTGTGAAGGCTCCCACCTTTTAGCTCCACAGGCTAGAGCACTGGGGAGTGGGAGAGGCGGATTCTGAGCCCCTTCACTCAGAGGGGATTTAAACCCACATCTCCAGCTTCACAGCATTGCATTTTACTCTTCAGGCCTGAGCTAGACATAGCCCAGAGCACTTTCCTGCTTTCCTCTTGAAGCAGACCCACTGCATGCCAGGAGGAGAAGATGTCAGAGGGAGTGCAGCTCAGTGAGATGGATACTGGGTTCTACTCTAGCCCCCTGCCCCAGTGGGACAGAAATTATCGTAGTGATGTTTATCCAGTAAATATTAAATGCCAGGCACATTGCGCCAGCTTCAGAAAGGAATGAGGGGAACCCAGAACTCAGGTCTCCCACTGCCTGGACAAGTGCCCTAGCAACTAAACGATGCAAATCTCATCTTCCTCCACTTTTGGCAAGTACACATACAGGGTAATCCTATTTCACAACAGGTGGAAACAGAATCCAAACTGTGAATAACTGCCAAAAATCACCATTATGCTACTTAAGTGCATGAAAGCAAAATAGGATTTAGCCTACAGTGTTTAAATCATCCAGAGAGCAGAAACAAATCTGTGATTTAAGTGACTGAATAACGCAAACAAAAAAACAGTGAACAAACAAATAACACAAAACCTGAAAATTATCTGATAAGGCATTTGGTCAACAGTTATGAATAGAGTTGGCCAGGAATTTCGCATCTAATTTTGCATTTGTTTCTTTCTTTGCTTTTTTCTTTTTAATGAAGAACATACTGTTTGTAAAATCATATTTTTCTGTATGACAATATCAACAATGTCAGGGGTTTCTCTTTATTTTCAGATGTGCTTTTCTTGAGTTGCTACAGTGCATTATGGGAGACCCCTGAGTGCAGGGCCTCACAAGAAATATAGTGCAACCAGTGAGTTCAGAGAGAGGGATGGGAACTTTGTATACATACATTGTAATTCCCAGAAAGCACTGAAGTGACTTAGAGTGACAAAGTTCAGTCCCAGCCCTAAGCCAAATTAAAATGTTTCAGTTTTGTCTGATACGGCATATTTCAACATTTCCTTGCTGATTTTTTTTTTTAATCTTTAGCATCAGTGAAAAAGTCTTGGTCCAATTCATAAGTAAAATAACTGTTGAAATATTGGATTTCCTTTGGGACACAAATTCATATTTCAGACAAGATTTATTTATGAATATGAACAATGGAAGAGAAGCAGGGTTGGTCTGGGAACCAAAAAAAGAGTAGGATGGAAATGAATATGATTCATGATTAATAGTTCCATCCAGTTTAACTGTAACAGTTCCTATGATATAGGATGGTTTGCTTCCATCTATGTTGGCAAAACCCTACTATTATGGGGCACTATGATAATATGATCCTCTAAAATTATAATGGCTTGAAATGCTGTTTTCCTTTTAGAGGGAACCCTTGCCAAAAATACATAAGTGAAAAAGGATCCTGCTATATGTAAACATAATTGGCTTTTAAGACAATTGGCTATTAGAAATACAGTGGAAATCTCCAAATGGAAGGACTTCAGAGAGTTGCATAATCAGAACATAGATCGTGTTCTACTTAGACAAATTGAAAATAACCCCCTTTTAATCAAGTTGTCTCACAAGCAATCAGATAACCCAGAAAACAGACCTCCACAGCAGGATCTATTTATCTGCCAAGACAAAAAGAATCCAGGACAGAATAAACCTGACAATAACCAATCAATATGGATAAATCTATTATTAAACCAATGAATTCTGTCACTAGAAAGACTAAAATTGAATGGAATAAAATTGGAATAAGACACTAGCTTTTAACTCTAAAGCTCTTGTGGCTTGAGACAATTTTGGCCTGTATTCCAACCACCTCTGGTTTGGGTTGTGATGCCAAAACATAGTTGAAAATATTCTGTGCAAACAATAGTAAACCTCAGGCCAGATTTTAAAGGTATTTTGACACCTAAAATGCAAATAGGCACCTAGATCAGTTGGGGATAGGTGACTATTTTGGGTATATTTGAAATATCAGTGCATCTTTAGACATATCAATAACTTTGACACTTTGAAAAGACCACCCAAGTTAATGAGAGTCTTTCCACTGACTGCAGTGGGCTTTGGACTGGGTTTTTTATGTGCTAAAAAATTTTATTAAATTAATTTCAACCGTGTGACATTGGTTTACAGTTAGAGTAAGTAACAAAGCAGTAAATCAGGCCCCCTGTATTTCCCTTCTCACTAGTTAAGATCAGAAGTATGTTTTCAGGTCTCCTTTTACCCTGGTGTAATTCAAAAGAAATATGAGAGGAGAATCATACCCACCGAACCTCAGATGAAAGGCATTTGTAACTCCTACAGCTTCCAATTTTAAAAGAAAATATTTAAATTATGATGCAATGTAATGTGAGTTAAAGAAGGTTACATAACTATTTTTTTTAGAGGGGGGCCAACCCTTTTTTTCTGTTGAAATTAATGACAGCACGCCCACCGGTTTCAGGACCAGATCAGTGAAATGACAAGTCAGTGTTTACTTGGGATAAGACTGCATAGTCATCAGATAGTGCCATTGGTAGAAAAATGGCCCTAATTTGGTTATCACACGGGGTGTGAATCAGGAGTAATTCCAATTAAAACAATGGTGTTAAACTGATATCAAACTTGAGACCAGTGTGACCCTATAAATTATTTTTAAAAGGCAATGGAAAAGGATGTTGGTAAGAGGGTGTTACTGGTTAAGGCCCTGCTTATCCATAAATGTTAACTATAACTAAGCTTAAAAAAGTAAACAACGTGCAATGCTTTGCAGTATCAGGGTCTAAAAATTTGTTGCTTATCACAAATAATTTGTTGCTTCTGATTCACGTCTACATTAAGTTCCAATGGTGTTAAACTGCCAGAAAATTGCATCAATGCCAGGGTGAAACAAACCCAAATGTTTTCCAACTGTTATATTGTGTAACAATTAAGGAAAGAAGATTCAGTTCTTATGAACAGCTGGGCATGTCTACATAAGATGAGGACTACATAGTAGCCGAATATTACTGCACAGTAGTGTGTCACAGCACTAACAGTGCTAATATGTTACTGCACAGTAGTATTAGACTACTGCACAGTAGCATCGTTTAAAAGACATTTGCCAGCACTACTGCATGCTTATTTAGTACCTGCTTATACAAGTACTAAATAAATGCGCAGTACCCACTATGCAGTAACGTCTTGTGTAGAGGCCTTGCAGGCCACACATGGGATAACATTTTCAACAACACCTAAGTGGTTTAGAAGTCTAAGTCTGTCCCAGTGATGCTGGTTTAGAAGAGGGGGATGCTGGGGTTATAGAGGAACCCCAGGCCAAAATAGAAGGGGAAGAAAGCCCCTACTTACTGTTCGCAGGGGCCAGAAGGAGCAGGGGAGCGTGTGCTGGAAAACCGCCTGCGCGGTCCATTAGCCGTGCTCATATTCAGCTGGGGCCGGGTGACGTCAGCAAGAGACACCACCCGGCGGAAATAAAGGGCAGCCCCGAGGGCACAGGAGGGGGGCAGGCAATCAGAGAGCCCGCAGGGAAACCCAAGGCCAGAAACGTGCATCTGTAGCATCTGGCAGCCCGAGACTGCGAGGGCAGCTGCCGTAGCGGCAGCGGCGAGAGCCGCAGCAGCGGAGGAGCCGGCAGAGAAGCTGGCAGGGAAGCCAGCAGAGAAGGCAGCAGAGGAAGCAGCAAGAACAGAGGAGACAGCATGAGTGATGAGAGCAGAGGGAGCAGCGAAAGCAGTGAAGGCAGCGAGCGTCGGGGAAGCCGGAGCCACTACGGGGAAGCTCAGAGTCGAGGGATAGCAAAGAGCAAAGGCGACGGGAACAAGACAGGCAGGAACCCCATCTGGGATAGCTGCAGTGGAAATGACAGGAAATCCCGAACTGGGAAGGCCAGCAGAGTTAAGGTGCCGGCAGAGAGGCCCACAGCATCTCCAAGAGGAGCCAGCCATGACTATAGGACCTCAGGTGACCATAACTACATCCCCGGATAGAAGCGGCACCTAGGGGAAAGAGAAGAGCCCTGAGTGGGGATAAGCGCCCGGGCCTGGGGACACTGAGGCACCAGGGAAGCACAGAGCCCCACAGGCTGGGGCACTCTATTTTCCTTCTGGGCTCCTTCTTGCCTGATGGTTGCACCTCCCCAGCGGTCAAGGTGGTGGGTAATTCATGTGGTGTCATGGCGGGTATTGGAATAGGGGTAAGGGTCGGTAGAAGGGGCTCATGGGGAGCCACTGTCGGCGGAAACCAAGGGCCTCTTAGCCTTCATGCCAGAGCTCGGCCCACGACACCAGGTCCCGCAGCTGTAGGACAACGGGAGGTTCGGGAGAAGAAACCAGTAGGGGCCAGTGATAAAGCTAGGCTTGAAGACCCGCGGCAGAAGGTGGTGTTTGGCTGGGGTGTAGGGGAGGTCGGAGCCCCAAGAGTGCCCGCCAAGAGGTGTGACGACCCTGGAAGCTCCCTCGAAGGGGACCTGCTCCACTGAGGATCCATCCAAAGTCATGGCAGGTGAGTTAAGGGGGTCTTCTGACGTCAGCCAAGGTAGCCTCTGGGGTCCACTCGCAGGCCCGGGACAAACCAGATCAACTGCCCAGGCAAAGGCCGCTCGGGAATGCCTCATAGAGCAAAGGCGGGCACAAAGTCCTTGTTTCAAAAGTGACAAGCACATAAGTTGCACTGAAACTGAGTGGGACTTGGGCTCTTAAAGTCGCTCTTGAAGCCAGAACCTAGAAAAATGTTTGAACATTTTAGTCACACATCCTCAGAGAAGTATCTTTGGGTAGAAACAGACAGCTGATCTACTTCGGTTGGGTGACATCGGTTTCTACCCTTACTGTCAAATTAGTTCTCTCACTCGCTCTATCCAGGGCTCGATAGTGTTAACATACATAGTAGAGAAGGATACAGAAATTCCTGTAGTGGAAGAAATAAGTGAAGTATTATGGCTTGCATTATGCAAGTAGGCAGAGTTGATGATTGTAGTATACCATCCTGGCTTGCAAATCTACTACATAAATCCCCAGCTGGTATAAATCAGCCTAGCTTCATTGCCTCTATGGAGGTAAATTGATTTGTATTAGTGAGGATCTGGCCCTGAGACTATATTCCTGTCCATGCAAGGATGGAAATGTTCTTTAGTAAAATATTTAGACACCAATCAGTTATCAGAGCTCAATGCTGTGCATTTCGGAAGAGATGTATGGCAGGTTTACATAATTAGCACCATCTGTGTTGCTCTTGTACTAGCCCAGCAAGCACAGGGAAGCTGAAGAGATGCACTCACTCCACTTAGGAAACCATGAAACCTTTGAAAATGAGACTTCAGCTGCAGAGCTTTCCCTTCAGTGGTTGTATGGCTTTGCCGAAGGAAATTCATGATGCTGATGGTTCATGTTTACAGGGGTTAGCTTACTGAAAAGCAAGATGGGAAATTCCAGCTACCACTGTTGGATAAAAGGATCACATCACACATGTTGGCAGAAGTCAAATACCCTTGACTGGAGCAGTGAAATAACCCATCAACTCCCACTGAACCCTGTAAGAAATGGTTAACAAGGAGCTTTCCTCTTAACCGTTTGGCTTCTGCAGGATGTATCATGTACATGAACTAAATGGTGGTAGATAATTACCAAGTTACTGGCAGCACAGCAGGTGCAGTGGAAGATAAACAGTGAAAGGATAAGAGCAGTGGGCCCCTACAGGCTGGTGTATTGAGACTGCATTTGCATTTGACTCCAGACCGATGAAAATTCTTCCTTCAGAAGGTGCCTGTAGGGATATGCAAACATCTAGGGGTTTTTTCAGAGAAGAAAAAAAGAGCCCTGAAAGGTGAAGCCTAAAAAGTGTTGTGGTTGTCTATACCTGTGGGTGCAATATACAGTTCGAAAATATTACCCCCATGCTGCAAAACCTAACAGCATGACTGGATGGAACAAGACAAGTCAGGGTTTGTCTACACTGCAGTCCCGGATGTGACTGCAGCTATTATAAACATGCCCACGCTAGCTTTGAACCAGCTAGCTGGGGTGCTGGTAGCACTGTGGCCACAGCAGCATGGAACCCAGCGTGGGCTGCAAAATGTGAGAAGCTGAGTAAACACTCAGCTTGGAGCATGGAGCATGGACCTCAGCATGGGATAACAGCCCATATTTACTCAGCTTCTCAGGTTTTGCAGCCCATGCTGAGTTCCACGCTGCTGCAGCTCCACTGCTACAAATACTCAAGCTAGCTGTTTTAAAGCTCGCTCAGGTTAGATGAGTTTCAGTCCGAGCAGCGACTGCAGCACAGATGTACCCTTTAAGATGTGGGGGACGAAGCCCTAGGCTACTTTGTCTGTCTCTTTCCTCACACAGACTAATAGTGCGGTTTTATTTAATCTCCTCAGAGGACAGCAAAGCATTACTCCCAACTACTGTGTGTTACCATTCCTATTTTCTCTTATATTCCTGCATCCCTTTCAGATCAGAACAGGCCACAAATTGACTTTGCTAGTTTCTATTTACCTCCAGTGATCCATACTTCCCTCTTTAGTGTGTCTATGGCAATGCTAACATAACCAGTTGTCAGGGAGCAAAATCTATGGCCCGGGTAGGTCCATGTGCTCTGGAACCAGAAGCATTTTATACTGCAAGCTGTTGTGGTTCCTTCAGTGTGATGCAGGGGGCAAGCTAATTAACTCTGACCAGAGCCAATTAATATAAGCATGTTCGCAGAGCACTGAGTGGCAGAGCAAATTAACTGGTCTGGGCACCACACTGTGTGAATGCCTGCTGTTAACCTCCCAGGCTGGAAGCAGCACAGTCAGGGTGAACTTATATGTTATATGCAGACGGTGCTAAATCCATGGAACGGTAACTGGTGGTGACGTTAGAGCGGGGTGGGCAAAATGCAGCTCGCTAGGCCATACCATTTGGCCTAGAGGGCCCCTAAAAATTTAGAAAATTAATATTTATCTGCCCCGGCTGCCTGTCATGCAGCTCTCGATGGCTTGCCAAAACTCAGTAAGCGGCCCTCCACCCAAAATAATTGCCCACCCCTGCATTAGTGTGTGCTGTGAGCAGTCGCATGGTAAGGGTTAATACAACTTGTTGGCTGCATCACTCTGACTTGCCACTAGAGGGCTGGCAAGACGGGGTAGGGGGTCGGAGCCAGATCACCTGGGGTCCATCGCTGCTTGGGATGGTGGGGGAGTGAAGAGCTGGGAGCGGTGAATCCTAGGTGCTGGAGGACTGCAAATTGCTTGTTTCATCTTCACAGAGAAGCTGGAAGTCACTCTAACATGAGCTAGGTAGCACAGCCTGGAGGTAACCCTCAACTGAAGTGGCATAACTGGGAGATGCTCAGGAGGGCACTTAGCCTGAGTTAATGAGTTTTAAGCTTTAAGATGCTCACATTTTAAGTGCCTCTAGTATGGTTTAGATGTCATGTATAACTTCACTCTAACCTCAACCACAGATCCCTAAAATGCCAAGCAGAATCCTACTGCATCTTATCAGCCAATATTTTGAAATTTCGGATGAAAGTCTCATTTCAGAGAAGCCATGGGAACATTGGGACAAATCTCTATATTTGGGCCTATCCTAGAAAATCCAGGAAGGTTGGTTGACTTCACAAGCTTTTCCATGAAAGTTGTGCAGCTGAATAAGTGTTTGTGAACATCCTTAGGATGCCTGAAAGAAAAGTACTAGTAAATACATGTACATTATCAGAATATTTCTTCTTGTTCTCCAGGTAGTTTACAACTTACCTACAGAAAGTATATATTACACATTATCCATAAGTACAGCAGTAAAACCTGAAAAGACAGGCCAGATTCTAGTTCATTTGAAATGTAGCTGCATTAAGCACTCTGAGAATTTGCTACTAGTCAGAACTTGCTCCACTGTAGTCTTTATTAAAATTTTCTTGGGGCACCTTTCACACCCCTGCCTGTCACTCACCAGTGTGACTGACATCATAAGGAATGATCTTCCACTTCTAAGCTCCCTGCTGAGCAGCAAGTAGCATAGACATAAAGAAAGGAAGAATACGGATCCTTCAAGAGCATCAAGCTGGCCATCTGCCAGCCCAGGCACAATATGGTAGTGACTGCCAAGCCAGCTGGGTCCCTGCTCTTCCAGCTGGTATAAAAGTTGCCAGGCAGCAGCCATTCTAAGACTCTGCAAGCATTTGGGCATATAATACATGCCATGTGTTTATGATTTTTATAACAAAGGAGAAAGTCGTTTGTTCAAACAGTCTAAATTTATATTTTTAAAATTCAACAAGTGATTCATTGTAAAGCTGTCTTGGCCTCAGTTATAAAATGCAGCATTTTGTTCCTCATGTGCTACATTATAATGGTCTCTTCTTGTTTAATCCAAAAGCTGTAGCTAATTTATCTTCTTGGAGATTACAAGCTGCACTAACCTGCACAGCCTTGCTGCTGCATTGCTGTTACACAGTGATCGTTTTAGGAATAATCAATGGTAAGCAACTTTTTTTTTTCTGAGTGACTTCCCTTGGCAAGCTAGAGAGTCCCCCATGTTTATTCTCCTCTTTAAGCTCGTTTTAAAAATCCCTACATCATATTGAACATTGCATCCCCAGCTGAGGAGGACTGGACAGGGCTTCCTTTTGAGCAACTTGGTATCACTCTTTCAGTACGTGGAAGAATTAAAATGACCCTTTCTTCATAACGAAGACACTGTCAGCCAATCTGCACTCAGACAAAACTGAGAATGGCACTCAAGAACTTTTTTTAGAGAATCAGAAACTTTCACTACTACAGCTAAACAAGAATTCCCTTTTATTAATAGTCTAATTAAGGATTTTAAACATTCTTTGGTCTGTAACCAGTTGCTATAGGGGAACAGTTATGTGCTGACTATACATTAAGAAATCCTACCTTTGTTGTAGGGCATTAGGGAACACTGTGGTTTATGACATGCAGGAGAGGCTGTCTAATACATTGCTGGGCAGAAGGCACCTTATAAACTAAATCAGAGATGTATAGCATACACTTTCCTAAGCAGAGGGCTTACTTCATCAGATGCTGATACCTCTCCCTATTATATTGTTGCCTGAAACTGTAGGGCAGTGGACTTGATCCCTGGTTGGTTCCATCCAGGTGCACTGGTCCTGTAAATTTTCTGTAGTCCTCACCCTCACTCTGAAGAACAATGCCCCTTGCACTTTTTTGTGTCTCAAAAGCTTTTACATTCATTTAAATTTCCATTTTCTTTTGTATCTTTTAGTTTCACATTCCATTTAGAGTTTCTTTCAGCCCAATATGAAAATTCATGTGGAAACCAGTCAGTGTAAGAAAGCTTTATGTTATGTATTGATTTGTTTGAGGAAGTCAATTGTGGTAACTAAGAATCTGTCTCACTGACATTTTGAAAAACACTAAAAAGTTTTAACAATAGCCATTCCAGTTCTTTAACACACATAATTCTGACTGCAGCTCATAACCTGAAAAGAAAAACAGAATCATAGAAAGTTAGGGTTGGAAGGGACCTCAGGAAGTCACATCTAGTCCAACCCCCTTCTCAAAGCAGGACCAGCCCCAACTAGATCATCCCAACCAAATCTTTGTCTAGCTGGGTGTTAAAAACCTCCAAGGATGGAGCTTCCACCACCTCTCTGGGTAACCTGTTCCAGTGTTTTACTACCCTCCTGGTGAGAAAATTCTTCCTAATATCTAACTTAAACTTCCCTTGCTGCAACTTGAACCCCTTGCTCCTTGTTCTGTCATCTACCACCACTGAACAGGCCAGCTCCATCCCCTTTCGAACCCCTCTTCAGGTAGTTGAAGGCTGCTATTATGTCCCCTCTCAATTTCCTCTTCTGTAGACTAAATAGGCCCAGTTCCCTCAGTCTCTCCTCGTAATTCATGTGCCCCAGCTCCCTCACCATTTCGTTGCCCTCCACTGGACTCTTTCCAATTTGTCCACATCCTTTCTATAGTGTGAGGCCCAAAACTGAACACAGTACTCCAGATGTGGCCTCACCAGAGCTGAATAGAGGGGAAGAATCGCTTCCCTTGACCTACTGGCAACATACCTACCAATGCAGCCCAGTATGCCGTTAGACTTCTTGGCAAAAGGGCACACTGCTGGCTCATATTCAACTTATTGTCCACTGTAACCCTCATGTCCTTTTCTGCAGAGCTGCTGCCCAGCCAGTCAGCCCCAGCTTGTACTGGTGCATGGGATTGTTCCATCCTAAGTGCAGGACTTTGCACTTGTCCTTGCTGAACCTCATGAGATTTCTTTTGGCCCAATCCTCTAATTTGTTTAGATCGCTCTGAATCCTAGCCCTACCCTCTAGCATATCTACTACTCCCCACAGCTTGGTGTCATCTGCAAACATAGGCAGCAGAAGGCCAGGGCTAACAGGGCTTAGCCCCTCTCAAATGTGAGGCAGCAGGTAGGGCTGCAAGGTGGGCTCCAGGCAGCTGCAGCGGGGTGGGGAGGAGTGTGCGCACAGTGGTGAGAGAGGGAGTGGGGCTGGGGCTGCACAGCCAGGGCAGGGCACGGCACAGGACCGAGCCGTGAGCAGTTTGCCTGGGGGCCATGGCTCCTGCTGCTACGTGCACCCTGGGAGGGCATGTGGGGCGCGTGCCCCTGAATCTGCATGCATGGCAAGGGTGGGCTGCCACTGCCACTGCAGGCTGGGGCTGGGATGGCACAGGGCTCTTCCTGGTGTGGGGCTGGGCTGGGCTGTGCATTGGGCAGGCAGCAGCAGCACTGGTAGGGGGCTATGGGGGGGCTGCAGCCACCCCAAAATTCACCATAGACCCCCACAACCTCTCCTCCCAGCACTGCTGCCACCCACCCTGAGCACAGCATGGCCCAAACCCCCTTTCCTGGAAGAGCCTGGCGCAGCCCCCCAGCCCCAGCCCAGAGCAGCATCCCCACCATCACCCCACTCACAGATCTGCGGTACATGCCCCCCCATTCCCTCCCCGGATGCATGCAGCAACAGGAGCCACCACCCTCTCCCCACACTGTGCATCTCCAGATGAACTTTTCATGGCTTCATCCCACACCCCACCCCAACTGTGCAGGGCCTGCCCCAGCCCACTCCCTCCCACACTGCCATGGGGGTTGGGGGGCAGATCAAGGCCTCAATGGTGAGGGAGGGAGCGGGGCACAGGCAAGAGCAGGGACTGGGGTAAGTGGGGCCCTGGCCGGGCCAGGTGGAGGGACAAGCAGGGACCTGGGGGGCACATGCTCCCCCGATTGGTGCATGGGAAAGAGGTGGCTGCCACTGTGTGCTGCGCTTTGTTCCCTGCTGCAGCTGCCTTAGGAGTGGCCGATGCCATATGCCTGCCACCACTGGGCTGCGCCACATCCCTGCCCGCCCAGTGGCAGGATGCACATGATGTCACATGGCTCTTGGGGCAGTGGGTCTCAAAGCACAGTGCACAGCTGCAACTGCCTCCACCTTGTGTGCAGATCAGGGAGGCACGTGCCCCCTGGGCCTCCACTTGTCCCACCACCCAGCCCAGCTGGGACCCCACTCACCCTGCCCCTGCTTCTGCCTATGCCCTGCTCCCTCCCTCAGTGCAGGGACTTGATCTACCCCTCCCATGGCCCTTTCCCTTCCCCACCAGCCCTTCCCCAACAGACTTGCCTGCACATGCTCAGCCCCTGCAAACAATTTTCTCTCTCTCCATCTATGTTTGCAAACTTGCTGAGGGTGCACTCTATGTCATCTTCCAGGTCATCGATGAAGACATTGAACAAAACTGGCCCCAGGACCAACCCCTGGGGCACTCCACTTGATACCGGTTGTGAACTAGACATCGAGCCATTGATTACTAATCTCTGAGCCCAATGCTCCAGCCAATTTTCTATCCACCTTACAGTCCATTCATCCAGTCCATACTTCTTTAGCTTGCCTGCAAGAATGTTGTGGGAAAGCATATCAAAAGTCTTGTTAAAATAAAGGTACATCACATCTACCAGTTTCTCTGCATCCACAGAGCCAGTCATCTCATCGCAGAAGGCAATCAGGCATGACTTGCCCCTGGTGCACCCATCCCCTTGTTCTCCTTCACGTGCTTAGAAATGGATTCCTTTAGGACTGAGGTGAGGCTGACTGGTCTGTAGTTCCCTAGATCTTCCTTTTTCCCTTTCTTAAATATGGGCATTATGTTTGCCCTTTTCCAGTTATCTGGGGTGTCTCCTAATCAGCATGAGTTTTCAAAGATGATGGCCAATGGCTCTGCAGTCACATCAGCCAACTCCCTCAGCACTCTCAGGTGCATCTGTCCAGCCCCATGACTTGTACGTCTCCAGCTCTTCTAAGTAGTCCCTAACCTGTTCTTTCACCAGTGCGGACTGCTCACCTCCTCCCCAAATTGTGCTGTCCGGTGCAGTAGCCTGGGAGCTCACTTTGTCTGTGAAGACTGAGGCAAAAAAGGCATTGAGCACTTCAGCCTTTTCTGAATCCTGAGTCAGAAGGTTGCCTCCCCCATTCAGTAAGAGACCCACACTTTGCCTGATCCTCTTCTTGCTACCAACATACTTGTAGCAACCCTTCTTGTTACCCTTCACATCCCTTGCTAGCTGCAGCTTCAAATGCGCTTTGGCCTTCCTGACTTCATCTCTGTCTGCCTGAGCAATGCTTTTATAGTTATTTGTCCAAGTTTCCACTTCTTATAAGATTCCTTTTTGTGTTTTAGTTTACTGAAGGCTTCCCTGCTAAGCCAAGCTGGTCTTCTGCCACACTTGCTAGTTTTCTTGCACATCAGGTTGATTTGTTCCTGCGCTCTCAGTAAGGCTTCTTTGAAGTACAGCCAGATCTCCTGGACTCCTTTCCCCCTCAGTCTGCTTCCCAGGAGATCCTGCCCATGAGTTCCCTGAGCGAGTCAAAGTCTACATTTTTGAAGTCCAGGGTTCTTACTCTGCTGCTCTCCATCCTTTCTTTCCTCAGGATCCTGAACTCAATCATCTCGTGGTCACTGCTGTCCAAGTTGCCATCCACTACTACATTCCCCATCAATGCATCCCTGTTTGTGAGCAACAGGTCAAGAAGAGCATGGCCTCTAGTTGGCAGCTCCAGCACTTGGACCAGGAAGTTGTCCCCCTCACTCTCCAAAAACTTCCTGGATTGCCTGCACCCTGCTGTATTGCCTTTCCAGTAGATGTCAGGTTGATTGAAGTCCCTCATGAAAACCAGGGTCCATGATTGGGAAACTTCCAAAAGTTGTCTAAAGAAAGCCTCATTCACCACATCCTCCTGGTCCAGTGGTGTATAGCAGACCCCCAGAACGACATCACCCTTATTGCTTTTCCTCTGAACCTAACCCATAGACATTCAATAGGCCTATCTCCAGTTTCATGCTGGAGCACTGATGAATCATATGGCCCTTGTACATGAAGTGCAACTCCTCTTCTTCCCCCGCCTGTCCTTCCTGAACAGTTTGTAGTATTCCATGACGGTGCTCCAGTCATGCAAGCTCTCACCAAGTCTCTGTTATTCCAATCATGTCATAGTTCCTGGACTGTGCAAGGACTTCCAGTTCTTCCTGCTTGTTTCTCAGGCTCTGTGCATTTGTGTACAGGCACCTGAGGTAACAAGTTGATTGCCATGATTTCTCAGGAAGTACAAAAGCACCTCCCCTGTTGCCTCCTCCTGCTTGCTCTTCCTCCAAGTCTCTCACTTCCCTCCTTACCTCAGGGCTTTGGTCTCCATCCCCCAGTGCACCTAGTTTAAAGCCCTCCCACCTATCTATGAAGACACTCTCCTCTCTTCATCAGGTGGAACCCATCTTTTCCCAGCAATCCTTCTGAGCTTATAAACAACAACTGAGATTATAAATAGTTATACTATAAATAATCCACTGTAAAAAAGCCATTTACACTTTCTTGGTACCTGAGTGTATTTCAGGCAAGGCAAAACTTTGTTTTTATTCTTCCACTTGTTTTATTTTAACTGACATTTATCACAGTCTTTGCCATGAAGTCTAACTGCCTCCCCCTGTGAAATTCCTTTTCATTTCCATGGCTAATTCCTAAAGTTGTGTGAAATGTTCCACTTCAACTGCAAAAGTACTTGGAAGTAGGCTCAGTGTGACTTCATCTTGTATTCATAAATCAGCTCTAAATTATTCAAGCTTCTTCTTGTGTCTGTCGAACAGTTTGCAAACTTTTTTTTCTGCTTCAACTGTTCGCAAGTGTTTTAAAGCTTCTATTCACAGTGCATTTGTTTGCTCACTAAAGTCACACAGACAAATCATGTGGTCATGTTTTTAGTCAACTCTGGACACGTCTACACTTTCATTAATGCACTGTCATTACAGCCCAATAAGTTTAGTACCTGTAATAACAGGTACTAACTTAATGTGCCATAATTGGCATTATTGTGCAATAGCAACGATACATGCTTTTTTTGTGATGCTAATGAACAATAGACTAATTCTACTGTGCACTAGCACAGTTTTTGTCTGCCGCACCGATGCTCAGTAGAATTAGGCTACTGTGCATTTAGCATCTTGAGTAGATGTGCCCACTGTGTTGCACTGGAAGCGGTGACTTTATTTAAGCACGTTACTCAAGGTGAACATGTTCAACCTAAAACCTTTCTGCATATTTGCAAAGAAATTCAACCATAAGAAAAGAGGCTGGTAGTTAGTTGTGTCAGTCTGAACTCAGGGCAGCGTGTCCTCTTAGAAACTAACTGCTTCATAAAGACAAAAGCTCTTATAGGCAAGAGTCAACTAAATATATAAAGGCTTATGCGTTTCTGAATGAGTTAATCTGTAAGGTGCCACCTTGCCCTGCCTTCAACCATAGAAAAGTTCAGGTTAATCTACTCTGATCCTTTCTGGACTCAAGATTACATATAAACCACTTCTAATAAACAGATTACAGAACTGCTTCAAAACAAACATGGAAGCCTTTTCAGAAGTAAATCCTCAGACTCTGATTTTTCCTCTTATGTTTAAGGTTATCTGTGCTCTCAGAACACTGTAGAGGGACCCAGTTGTCTTTAAAGATGACCTCAGATCTAAGAGCTTGATAATATATTTCCTATTGATCTGATGGATATATGGGATTATCTCTGACCCACACATGGCTTTAAACCCCAACATCAAGCAGATAACTTTTTTTTTTCAGGAAGGTAAGCAGGAGGGAAGAAGTATTCCAACTACTTCAGGAACAGGTAGACAAGGTTCTTTGGGTGAATCTGATATCTTTTATTAGACCAACTTAAATAGTTGGAGAACAATTTTTAAGCAAGCTGTTGGGTTCAAAAACCCTTCGTCAGGCTGAAGAAGTTTCAGCAGTTGGTGTGTGCTCTTCCTGGATGGAATGAAAAGTAAAGAAGCCAGTGGCTGGGCTGATATGCATACAAGGCAGGTAGTCATTGAAAATGTAGATTGAGGAGTCAGTGGGTGAGAGACAGGTGGGGGGGGAGAGAAGAGGGATGAATAGTGAAGTACCTGGGAAGTTAGATGTCAGGCAGGTATAATGTGTCATAAATCCAATGTTTATATTTAGTCCATTATTTTTAGTATCCAGGAGGTTGATGAAGTGGAGTTCAGAGGCTGGTCTCTGGGAAGTGTTTTGTAAGTTCCCTTTGAGGATCAGGACTGAGAGACTGGAGAGACAGCGATTTTCTTGTGAGAAATGTGCCCCCACCGGTAACTGGGTATTTCTGTCTTTGATAGATTCGTTTTGGTGCGCAGTTGCTGTTTGGTCTCTCCTACATATTTTCCATCAGGGCAGTTGGTGCACTGGATGAGGTATATTACATTTCTGGAGGTGCAGCTGTAAGATCCAGGAATGCTGATGGCTCTGTTGTGGGGTGTAGTAATTGTGGGGGTGGTGAAAATGTGTTGGCAGGTTTTGCATTTCTTGTCATGGCACGGTCTGGATCCGTTCAGTGTGTTCTAGGTCTGAGGAAGTTTGCTTCTGGTGATGAGGTTGGCAAGGTTCGGTGCTTGTTTGAAGGCTAGGATGGGTGGCTCTGGGAAGATCTGTTTAAGAATAGGGTCTCTTTCTGGTATGGGTTGCAATTGTTTGAGGATTTTCCGTATGGGTTCAAGGGAGGGATGATATGTCACAACCAGCAGTGTGTGATTTATGGGGGGTTTTCTTTTGTACTGCAGAAGTTTTTCACATGGTATTGGGGTGGCTTTTTCAAATGTGCGATCTCTCTCTCTGGAGGAGTGTCCTTGTTGGGTGAAAGCCTTTTTAAGATTGGTGAGGTGGCAATCCCGGCTGTTCTCTTCAGTACAAATGTGGTGGTATCTGAGGGCTTGGCTGTATATCACAGCTTTTTCGGTGTGTTTGCTGGTTCTGTGCAGATATGTATGTTGGTCTGTGGGTTTCTTGTATAACATGGTCTGTAATTTATCATTCTGGATACTGATCATCATGTCTAAAAAGGAGATGTTGGTGCTGGAGTATTCTAGAGAAAGTCGGATGGAGGGATGGTGATTGTTGAATTTCTGATGGAAGTCAATCAGAGATTGCAGGTTTTCAGTCCAAATGATGAAGGTGTCATTGATATATCTTAAGTATAGCAAGGGTTTGATGGTGCAGTTCTTGAGGAGGTCTTCTTCCAGGTGGCTCATAAAAAGGTTGGCATACTGTGGGGCCATTTTAGTGCCCATAGCTGTTCCCATCATCTGGAGGAAGTGTTGATTATTAAAAGTGAAATTGTTGTGTGTGAAGATAGATTTCATAGATTTCATAGACATTAGGGCTGGAAGGGACCTCAGAAGATGATCGAGTCTAGCCCCCTGCCTGAAGGGCAGGAAGACACCTAGGGTCATAGGATCCCAGCAAGATAAGCATCCAATTTACTTTTGAAGGTATTCAATGTAGGTGCTTGAACCACCTCCAACGGCAGGCTATTCCAGACCTTGTGGATTCGGACAGTAACGAAATTCTTCCTTGTGTCCAGCTTGAAATGGTTTTGCAGTAGTTTATAACTGTTCAACCTTGTCATCCCTTGGGGCGCTCTGGTGAACAAACGTTCCCCCAGATACTGGTGGTCACCCCTGATAAACTTATAGGTGGCCATCAGATCACCCCTGAGCCTGCGCTTTTACAGGCTAAAGAGCCTCATAGATCTCATAGGTGAAGTGTATAAAGTCAGTAATATCTTTGGCTCTGTATTCTGAGTTGTAATCTTGTTCCAACAGTGAAATAGTGAAATTGAAATGAAACAAAAAGTATTGAAACAGCTTTGAAATGAAATGAGGGCACAGCCCCACTGGGCACAGCCGGCTCCACCAGCCCCACAGAGCACAGCCCTGGTTCTGCCTACCTCCTGCCACTGGGATGTGCTCCATGGGGCTGGTGGGGCTGATCAGAGCACAGTGCCGGCTCTGCCTGCCTCCTGCCACTGAGCTCCATGGGGCTGGCGAAGCCAATTGGAGCGCAGTCCGGTTGCGAGAGGTGGGCTGTGCTCCACCTTCTGCTGCTAGGCAGAGCTCCATGAAACCTGGTGCTGGGCGCGGGCTGTGCCCAGCACCGATCCCAGGCAGCAGCAGCAGCCTCCTGTCATCTGGCGCAGACCCGGGGGCCCATACCATCCGGAGGAGTTCGGCCCCACAGCCCTCCCGGGGGTGCAGACCCCCATATCTGCACCTGGATAACAGGAGGCTGTTGCTGCCTGGGCCCAGCAGCAGCATCTGTCTTCCCTGGCGCTGGGTGTGGGATGCATCCAGCACCAGTCCCAGGCAGCAGTGGCAGCCTCCTGTCATCCAGCACAGATCCGGGGGCCTGCACCCCCAGGAGGAGTCCTCACATCCCTGCATCCCTCCCAGGGGGTGTGAGCCCCTGGATCTGTGCCCTGGATGAGGGGAGGCTCAGGCTGCCTCTCCCACCTGGGACCAATGCAGGGTGCGGGCCTTGCCCAGCACTAGACAAGATTGCCACTGCTGCAGCTTGAGCATCCTCTCATCAGGTGCAGATCCGGGGGCTCACACCCCCTGGAGGAGTTTGGCACAGCCTCGCAGCCCTCTCAGGGGTGCGGACCGCCAGATCTGTGCCCAGATGACAGGAGGCTGCTGCTGCTGCTGCTGCCTATGGCCAGTGGCAATATCTGTCTTTCCCAGCACTGGTTGTGGGCTGCACCCAGTGCTGCTCCCAAGCAGCAGCAGCAGCCTCCTGTCATCTGGCATAGATCCAGGGGCCTGCATTCCCAGGAGGACTCCAGCCCCTGCAGCCCTTCTGGGGGTGTAAGCCCCCAGATCTGCATGCCGGATGACAGGAGGCTGCTGGCAAATTTTGGTTTCAAGACTTTGATGTTCAATTTCCAAGAAACCTCTGCACCTATTTCCTTGAAACTTGGCAGGATTCATGCCCTCAGAAGGTATCATCCCTGAAATTTGCATCTGAATCAAGCAGCAAACGAAAACTTTTTAGGCATTTTCATGATTCCCCATTATATTCTATGGGCGAAACGTCGAAACAAGTCAAAACAGCAGAACAGTTTCAATGAAACAAAATGGGACAGTGCTTCAAAATGAAATTAAACAACGAAATGAAACACTGTCCCTTTAAAATGGCGAAACGGACATCAAAACAAAACAATGGTGCTTCACACAGCCCTAGTGCCCAAGGAACCAGTGATCATAACGAGCCTTCCTGTCTCTAAAATTTATGAATTTTTTTAATTGCCCAGAATCAACCAGAATCTAAAGAATTAAAACATTATTCTAGAAAATATAAGGTACACATACAGGATGTTTGTATTAGTATGGTTATCCTTTGAAGCCAGATACTGACAGATAAGATTTTCATTTACATTAAGGCTACTTTGCAATGCAGCGAAAAAGATAAAAGGGCCTTTTACCCATAAGGGATACTACTTTACAGAGCCAGTATAAATGGTTGTGCCTCTACTGCAAGTATTAATTCAAATTATATACACGGGAGGTTATTCAAATTAGCTTGAGTGAGAATGATCACACTACCAAATGACATAGCACAGAGTGACTGGATTATTGCAGAGACTAAGCAGATTAGGAGCAGACAGCATTTGTGTTAGAACTTGATGAATTGTGCTAACTTGATCTTTAGCTGATATTTCCTAGTGGAGCAGTAAATTTGAGTTCGCTTGAGTTTGGTTCTGCTTTCAAGGTGTTTCTGGTGTGCAGACAGGACTCAAATTAAGGGCAAAGGCTCCAATTATAACTCAAGTTACCCTTGCAATGAGGACAAGCCATTAATATAAATAAGAATCAGGCTCAATTTCAGTTTTAAACTACAGATTTAGAAATGCTTGAATGAGAGGAATTAATCCTGCCTTCCAAATAACTTCATTAGAGCCATTTCAAATAATTTATTTTCAATGATCCAAGATAAATTATCTTTCAGCTGACATGAGATGATAAACCTTTAATTTTATGAGTAGCTAGTAAAGTTTATCAAACATTGCTGTCTGTCACAGGAGGCTTGTATCATTTTAAATGGCTGAGAATCAGACTGATCTTTTCTGGCTTATTTATTTGTTTTAAATTTGTTTGCAATGTGCTTTTACATTCTATTTAATTTGGGGGTTTTGTTCTTGGCACATTTTGTTCCAGATCTCATGCTGACACGGTCACTATAATCTTAAGTAAATAAATACATTTTAAACATACAAATAGCAAGAGAGTAGCTGTAGTGGGAGACTTTGAATCTGCAAACTCTTGTCCACTGCAGCCAATGATTTTGAGTGTCTCCATAAACACTTGGAATAATTAGGAACTGCAGCATTTATTCAAAGCATTCCTGTAGGCTTTTAGCTTTCTTGAATTCTTTTTGGCATTTCTCGAAAATCCATGAATATTTATGAAGGCATGTGCTTGCACACACACTAAAGTCTGTGAATAGATTGCTGATTTCCCTAAAAATATTTGCTTTTTATGAAGCAGATGTCATTAGCAATTTAACAGGAGTGCCCCAGTGAGGCTTATAATTTGAGAACAGCTTTGTAGTATACATCCCGTAGAATGTATATAGACCTTTACTCAGCTAAACAACCAGACTGCAGCAGGCTATAAGAAATTCTGAAAAACTCCAAAAGACAATATACCTCAGTGTGTTCTAGAACAGCCAGATCTGTGGTAGCTTTACAAACACATCCTTACAAAGATCTATGCAAGAGTTTGTCCAAGAACTGACAGAGCCCACATGTGTACAGGACATGGTCATCATGGGCGACTTCAATAATCCAGACATCTCTTGGGAGGAACGCTCTGCCAGATCAGATTGGTCGTGTTTCTTCCTGACCTTCATCAAAGAGCTCTTCCTGACTCTGGAGGTGCGTGGGCTAGAGGTGACACTCTGCTAGACTTGGCCCTGGCCAAAGGAGACAACCTGATGACTTAACTATAGACGGCAGTCTGGGCAACAGCAATCATGAAACCATCACATTTGTTGTCCTCTATAATGTGGAGGAAAGTCCTTTCCCTAGGACTTTATGAACGTTAATTAACCAACTACTTGTCTAGGCACACAAGTCAGAGAGCAGGGTAGAAGTATTGGACTTCAAAAATGCAAATTTCAAGAAGCTCAAGTCACTAGTAAGGGAAGCGGGACCAGGGGCTGAAGGTGAAAGGTGTGCATGAAGAGTGGTCATTCCTTTAGGACACAATCCTTGAAGCACAAAGGAAATCCATTCCCATGTAGAGAAAAGGTAGTAGAAGGGCTGGGAAGCCCTCCTGGCTAAACAGGGGCATCACGGTCCTCTTAAGAAAGAAGAAAGAGGCTTATAAACAATGGAAGCTCAAGGCAGGCCCCAAGGAAGACTATACAACAACAGCCCATACTTGTAGGGAACAGATTAGAAAGGCTAAAACAGTGAATGAACTTAAATTAGCAATGGGAATCAAGGATGACAAGAAGTCTTCTTTAGGTACACAGGGAACAGGAGCAAAACAAATGGGAATGTGGCGCCATTGCTCAACAACTCAGGACAGTGGTTACTAGTGGTGTGCAAAGAGGGCCCTATTCAATTCAGATTCAGATTCAGCTCAAATCAGGGACAGTGATTCGATTCAGTGATTCAGATCATTGTCCCTGATTCTATTCGGCCAAATTCAAATCTGAAGATTTGATGCTGATTTGGAGAATCAGCGATTTGGCCATAGACACAGCTGTAAATGTTTTTTCTACATATCTAGAGGTACCGACATGGCTTGTGAATGCTGCAGTGCTGGGGCGCTTGGAGCAGCCCACAGGAGTGTGGGGGAGCCCTCCACTTGCTCAACAGCGAACCCAGAGGTGGACTGGAAGTACTTCCGGTCCACTTCCAGGTCCACCAGGGAGTGCACTGGGAAGGGCCCCCACATCCCCCAGCTCAGCAATCAGCCACTGACCCTGGGTGCCCCCCCCCCCCCCCAGACTCAGGAGGCACCAGTTGCCAAGCAAGGGGAGGTGCTGGGGGGGGGGGGAGGCCATGTGCTCCCTGGCAGACCCAAAAATGGACTGGAAGTGCTTCTGGTCCACTTCCAGGTCTTCTGCCAAGTGCACTGGGGAGCCCCCCATGCTCCTGTGGGACACTCCATCCACCCCACCATCTCAGCATTCACAAGCCGCCTGCTACCTAGAGGTATCTAGAAAAAACATTTAAAGCTATGTCTGTGGCCAAATCACTGGATCATTCCGAATCTCTCCAAATCAATTTGGAGGGATCTGATTCAATTTCAAGAGATTAAAGAGTCCTCTGATTCCATTTGGATTCAGAGATTCAGCCACCAAATCGGGCTGAATCTCCGCTGAATCAAATCAGGGACCGAAGCTTTGTACAGCCCTAATGGTTACCAGCACTCAGGAGAAAACTGAATTCCTGATACACTGCTTTGCCTCGGTAGTTCACTGGGCCAAGGAGAAAATCATGCCAGGTAGGGTGCAGAATGAGCAGGGTAGGAATGATTGCCTTTCTACTATTGCTGTAGAATTGTTGTGTGATCAATTAAAAATTTAGACATATATAAGTCAGCAGGACCAGGTAAACTTTATCCAAGAGTGCTGAAGGAGCTGGCCGAAGTCATCACAGAACCCCTGGAGAAACTCTTCCAGAACTCGTGGCATTCTGGAGAGGTCCCTGATGACTGGAAGAGGGCCAATGTTGTGCCTATCCAGAAGAAAGGGAGGAGGGAGGACCCAGCTAACTATAGGCCAATTAGCCTATAACCCTACCTCTAAAGTACACCTAACTTAGATTGGGTTGGCCATTTTTAGACTGATCTAACTGTCCTGAACTTCTGTACAGTTCCCAGCACAGCCCCACACCTAGGAAACCCTAGCTGCTGGCCCCAACACGAGGACGACACTTTTCCTATCCACCCCCCTGGGCACCAAGCTATTTTTAGTCCCACAGCCTCTTCTCCCAGCTTCAGATTGACAACACTCCCCTTCCCCCTGCAAACCAGCCCAGCCAAACCCCTCACCCTGCAAACCATCCCCAGTGCTGCTTTTACTGGCACTTACCAGTGCTGGGAACTGAGCAAGTAAGTTGGGATGGTGGGAGGGGCAAGCAGGTTGGGGGGGTTGTTTATTGGGGGGGGAAAGCGGTGGGCTAAAATAGCCCCTGTTTCTGGGGGGGTGGGAAAGAGAGCACCCCCCCCCCCACAGACCCCACAAGCCTCCTTGATCCTGCCAAACCCTCCCAGACCTCAGCAACCCCCACCCCCACCCTGCAGACCCCACCTGCCTACCTGATCCCCCCTGCAGACCCTGCTGGTGCCCCGATACCCTCCATCCCCCCATGGATGCCACCTGCCCTCCTAACCCTTCAACCCCTCTACAAGGCCCCTCATTCTGACTTACCTGAGATCAGGTGGCCATTTTTAATTCAATCTAACCTCCTCCTGACCTCCTTCAATGTCCATACAAAGCCTTAGTCAGTCTATAAGGTAAAAATCTATTCTGCCTTTATATAAAACATACACCAAGTTACTGATCCAGTCCAACTTCCATTGAAATCAACTGGAGTCACGCCTTCAAAGGGAGCAGGACTGGATCCTAAAACAATAAACAGTATCATAAAAGCCTGTAAAATGTAACATCTTAAACCCTTCCGAGAAGTATTTGCACACATTATTCTCAGCCCACTCACTCTCTGTACTACTCCTGTGCAAAACTGAATAATTTATTAAATGTATTTTCCATGAGTTTGGGCACCAAAAGTATTCTCATGGCGATCTTGAAGATTTTGAGAGTCATACCTAGGAATGTAGGAATAGAGGAGTGGAAGGGGTCCCCTTGGCCATTGAGTCCTGTTCTCTGAGTGCATATGTAGTCTATTAAGGGCACTTTTACATGCGCTTCATGGGCAGGGGGCAGCGGTGCTTTAACTAGAGCAGCTCCGAGAGCCGCACTACTTAAAGTGCCACCACATCTCGTGTACCAGCATCTCCGCGCTTCAAAGTGGCAGTAGAGACACTTGAACTAAAGCTTCTTCAACAAGCTTTATTTCAAGTACCCCTGCAGCCATTTT
The DNA here is from genome assembly GCF_030867095.1 of Alligator mississippiensis. Taxonomy (NCBI): domain Eukaryota; kingdom Metazoa; phylum Chordata; order Crocodylia; family Alligatoridae; genus Alligator; species Alligator mississippiensis. The sequence goes on from NC_081826.1 coordinate 21,844,196, forward strand.
GAAATGTATGGATGCTGATACATGAAACACAGGAGGTTGCTGGAGCATGGCAATTCCCACACTCCAACAGACTCAATTAATTGAGTCAGCTCTGATGCAGTGGAATTCCAGCACATGGTAGCAGTCCTGGTGCTTGTGTATAGGCACCCTTACTGAAGAAATCCCCAAAGTTCCCACTGAAGCCCTTACCCACAAAAAACAATAGCTGCAATACCCTAGAGAATACTATAGATAAAAGCAGGGAGGCAAGCTCACTGCCAGTGTCCTGCCATTCTAGTGCTAGACAAGTAGTTGGTTAATTAACGCTCATAAAGTCCTAGGGAAAGGACTTTCCTCCACATTATAGACAAAGACAAAATCCCTTCATTGTCCTTGCCAATCTGACCTTCGAGAAATTTGACTTCTAATCCCAAATTTGGCAATTAATACATGCCATGTGCCACAAAACACATTTATAGAGAGCAAACACATTAATCAAAATCAATCTGTATCTTAGTAGTTTATTCAGAACGCTTATTTACCAACACACTTTGGTCCCTAGTCAGCTTTAAGCATAGAAGTATTACTACTGATTTCAATGATACTTAAGGCAAGCGGTAGAGATCCCCATTAACTTCTTTGGGAAAATAATTATGCTCAATTTAAAAAACATAATCTTGTCTTTTGTTGGACCAAATACTAAATTGATTGTCCATTACAAATAGTTCACTCAGCATTTACCATCAGTTTTATAATGTAAACCCATCACTTTTCTTTTAGGCTTGAGCTCTTCATTGTTCATGATTGAAGCCACTGAAATCAATGGAAGTCTGTTAGAGTACGGATGGATCAACAGGCGAGATTAAAGGCTTCCTGAGTTAGTCTTGTATGAGATGAATTGCTTTCCTCTTTTTCCAACAGATAAAGTGGATCTTGAATGTTGATAATGTACTTTCTCAAGTGCAGGCTGAGGTAGAAACATTATTTTCTTGGAATTTAAGGCAACTGAGTAAAGGAGACCCATTGCTGTTTAAGCCTCCAGTCAAATGTACTAGTAAGGCAATGCAGAAAGAAGTTAAGTGCAGAACAGCAGCTTGTCTGGTAGACAGTAAGGAATTAAATAATATTAGCCCAAAAAAGGTTTTCTATTCTCCCCAGGCTTCTAGACAATCAGTTTTTCCTGATCTGAGTTCCTGTGAGAGAATTTCTACTCACAGTAGTAATATTTACAAAGAAAAGGCTATCATTGTGCAACATTGGGCCACAAGGTGTAGGGACAGATAATGGATGTTTTCTTTTTTCCTCTATTGTGCCTCAATAAATAGAAACCCAGACATTGCCTCGGGACTATTGCTGGACAGTGTCAACAGGGAAACAAAGTAACCCCAATTAGACAAGTATAGTATGCCACAAATGGTCACAAGAACATTTAAGCTCCTTCACATTTCCAGTTTCCATAATTTATAAATAAAAATAGTTATTCCAGCTCAAGGACTCCACATAAAAGGATTATTAACATTTTTAAAAAACACAAAGAACAGCCAGCACAGGGATAAGCAAAACTGGTCTTGAAGAAGTCATCAGTTTTTGGTTACAGTGGTATCAAATGCTGGTAAATAATACATTATGGATGGGCAAACAGTGCTTTCTCGCTACTTTAGAGATAAAAGCAAGGGCTCACAATGTATGCAACAGATATTCAAAATTCAAATCGTAACAGTTGATTTTTTCATTATAACATGCTAGAATATTACTACCTAAGGCAGCGATATGGCTCTCATCAATATAGCACCTGAGCACTTCACAATATTCTATGATCTTTATCCTCATAACACCACCGGGATGTAGAGAAGTGCTATTACCCTCTGTTTACAGATGTGGAACAGAGACATGGAAATGGTAAGTAAATTGCCTAAGGACAAACAGAAAGTTTGTGGCAGAGCAAAGAGGAGAAACTATACCTCCCAAGTCCAGAATTAGAGGCCTAACCATTGAGACATCAATCCTTGAGTACTCCTAGTTAAAGGAAAATTTTTTAAGACAACATAAAAAAACTCATTATTAGTTGTAGCTCCTAAGACGGTAGCAAAATGGAAGCAAGAGCAAGCCTTAGGGTGAAAAGATCTGGTGAAAGAGACCATGGAAAGTATTTGCAATGGAAAAAAAAATAACGGATTGCAAAATAACTCTGGAGGCTTTCTCATAGTGCAATTGCCCCTCTGAGCATTTGTGGCAGAAAACCACAATCAACTTATGGTTAGTGCAAAATAGAGCTCTAATGTTCCATGTATTAGTAATATGAAAGGTTGTCTCATTAAAACAGTTGAATCATGCTCTGTGATTGACATTCAAATGTCCAAATAATTCACACCGTAAGTTGTCTTGTTCTGTGCTTTTTTTCCTCTTTTATGAAATAAGCATCTGGTTCCCTGGCTAATTCTACAAATGATGATGTACAATGCACCCTCAATTAATAGAAAACCCTGTTGCTTGAATCAAAGTCGTGTTCACTGACTGTAAGCGAGGTTTAGAGAATGGAACCATCTGGCTTCCCCAAGGCCAGGAAACACAGCAGGGCTAAGGTGACTGAGACATACTGCTTAGCTAAAAGTGTTTGAGTCTTACTTTGTTCTACTGAACTTTC